>NC_135483.1:183897852-184222852 GCF_052094955.1 Ictidomys tridecemlineatus
TGATATGTGGATGCTGACACTCAATAGGGGGTATGGGAGGGGAGAAGAGGAGGTTCACTAGATTGGACAGAGTGGAGTGGGGGAGAGGAAGAGGGGATGGGAATGGGAAAGACAGTAAAATGAATCAGGTATAACTTTCCTATGTTCTTATATGAATACATGACCACATCATGTACAACCACAAGAATGGGAAGTTGCACTCCATGTATATATGATATGTCAAAATACATTCTACTGCCATGTATAACTAAAAAGACCAAATAAAAAAAAAACTTTAAAAAGAAATTAATGACCATTCTAGAAAAATATGCAAAATTATTGCATAGATATGCAAAAAAATACACCACACTTCATACAAACAAATAAAAAGGTCCACTCTAATCTGGTCAAAGTGAATTCAACAGAAAGCTGCCGTTGCTTAGCTTGAATGAGAGAATGGAATTGTGGAATGCTGTTTGATCAAATAAATGCAAATGTCTTTGACAGTCAGTGAATATCATCTTTCATTTTGACTGACACGTGATGTTAACTCTCCATTGCATACAGTTCCCAAAAGAGTCATGGAATCGGAGCTCCCACAGCACACTTTGTGAAACAAGGACAATCTTGAGTCTGCCCAGATTTCTCCAAGACTCTTTTGAGTGAAGCCAAGTAGCATCGATTCCTTTGTGAGGTCATTTTGGCAGAGTCTGCAGACTTGATGTCAGCAAGTTTAGGATCATGAACACACATTTAATTTCAAGATCACTGGAGCAGAAATAGCCATCAAAAGACTTCTGCAGGGTTCCAGGTGTCTACAGATTTTTACTCGTAAAAGTTTTGGGAAAAAAATTTTACTCTCCACTTCAGCATAAAGAAACTTTGTTTTTTTTTTTTTTTTTTCTTTAGCTTTGAAAAGTTAATATGACTGTCTCCTCCCTTCCCTTGCCAAAGCGGCAGTTTGGACAGAAGGGTTCATAGTGGCTATGCAGCCTTCCTAATAGCATGTAAAGCTTTGAATTCTTTCTTTGAAGAAAGAATCACTTCATTCAGTCGATCAAAAGTATCCACCCAATAAATAAATCAGTGAAAAAAACTCACCCGCATCCCAGTTCTGAGCGATGTTCCTTATCCTTCCCTGTTTTTGGGGGGTGTGGGTGTGTGTCTGAGGATCATTCAAATGCTCGGGGCTTGTCTTCTAAAAGGCCAACACATTTCTGTCTATAAGAAAGTAATTTATCTTCTACTGGCCTCTCTTAATTGAAAGGAAAAAAAAATCTTGAAATAGTGGTGATTTGAGGTCCTGAGTCTGATGAAGACAGTGTTGTTCATGGCAATGGATGTGATTCATTGCAGAAAAGACAGCTGCCAGCTTTTCTGCAGAGCTCTAAGTGCAGATGTTTGTCAAGCATCACAAGATCCATCTTAACATGGAGTATTAACATTCTTTTTCTAGAGGAAGGTCTATTCTGGGAATTCCACACTGAAGTTACCAGTGGTTTTGCATGTCCAAAAGGGTGTTGCAAAGCAGGGAGTCTTTGATGGTGTCAGTGCAATACAAGATATCAAATCCCAAAATGTACTGAATATGTCATACTAATTGCAGAGCTGACAGTGCCTCTGTGATCTCTTAAACAATATTAAAAGAAATGGCCGCAACTCTGGAATGACGGCATGCTTTCATTAAGGGAAACACTTCAATTTTCTTCCTCTACTTTAAGGGACAAGCCAGCTCTCTCATGTCCATGGCATATGGCTTCATAAGATCTCTGCAATTATATGTGGGCAACTTTCTTTCTAATTCGGCTTGTGGTAAGTAAGATTGGAGAGACATTTTGTGCTAGAGTAAATACTTTTTTCTTTCTTTTTTTAGTACTTTACCACGGAGTCGCATTCACAGCCCTTTTTATTATTTTAATTTTGAGACAGGGTCTTGCAAAGTTTCTTAGGGCCTCCCTAAATTGCTGAGGCTGGCATCTAGATATGATCCTTTTACCTCAGTCCCCTGAGTCCCCGCGATTACATCCATGTGCTACTGAGCCTGACCACAAATACAAATTTTGGGCATTTAAGTCCTTATTGAATTATCATCCATTTTCTCCAAAACGAATTTTGTTTTGTTTTTTAAAGTAGGATGCTATAAAATTCCACACATTGTGTTGTTGTTGTTGTTGTTTTGAAGAGGCTGGGAATATTGTCTTGCAGAATATCTCACATTTTGCATTTTTCTAATTGTTTCCATGGGATCCCTGTTTAGGTTCTTTCTCCCTGGTATATCCTATCACTTGAAATGATGTGCAATTGATATAATAAGATTCGAGTTAAACCTTTTGTGTAAAAACAGGTGATGCGATGAACTTGCTGGATGACAAAAGGAAGCCCTTACGGTCAGTTGTTCCTACTGTTACTGAGATTAAATTTGGTCAGTTGGTTATCATAGTGGCAGCCAGAACTTTCTTTTGTAAATATCCCTGTTTCGTATTCAATTTGCAATTAATCTGTGGGGTAATCAATCCGTCAAGATTAATACTTTGGCACCATGCAAACATCCTACCAACTTTTATTTGCCTCTTGAAATGTAATTACTCTGTATAGACTGAACTTGTTTAAATCATACAGTTTGGTGAGGTTTTTTTTTTTTTTCTCACAGTAGCAACTCTTTTTTTTTTTTTTTTAAGTTGTAGATGTATACAACACCTTTATTTTATTTTATTTTTTATGAGGTGCCGGGGTTCCCTGGCCTCCAATCTGGTGAGTTTTGAAAGGTGTATAGACCTGTGAAATCATCACACAATAAAGCCATGAAAATGTTAATGACTCACCTTCAAAATGTTTCTCTTGCCCTTTTCTCCCTTTCAACCCAAGGCAAGCACAGATGTTTTCTGTCACTGTAGATAAGTTCATATTTCTAGAATTTGACATAAATTACCCACAATATGTACTTATTTTTTTGGTCTAGCCTCTTTTGCTTAGTATAATTATTCTGAGAACTGTGAATATTTATTTACAAGTTTTTGTATGGATACGTGAACTCATTTTTTTTCTGGGCAAATACCTAACTGGATTACATGTGGTACATATTTGATTTTTTGTGCAGTATCAAGGAGGGAACCCAGGGCTTCATGTATGCTAGGCAAGCGCTCTACCACTGAGTTACATCCCTAGTCCTGATCAAATTTTAAGAAACTACCAAACTAATGTCCAAAGTGGTTGTGCCCTTTTACATCTTCTCAGCAGTGTGAAAGAATTCCAGTTCTGTCACATCCTTGTTAACACTAGTTGTGCCCAATCTTTTTAAAATTTTTGCCATTCTAATCTGAATGCAAGTAGAACCTTATGGTCTTAACCTGCATCTTTCTAATGACTAATGGTATGGGCTTTTCACGTAGTTATTTGCCATCTGTATATCTTCTGTTATAAAATTGTCTATTCAATTTTTTGTCCTCCACCTTTTTTTGTTTTGTTTTATTCTGTTTTGTTTTGGTTTTTGGTGCTGGAGTTAAGCATAGGGCCTCAAACAAGCTGGAGGGAGTGTGCTTTGTCACTGAGCTACCCGTGCTGTATTTTTAAAAATTATTTATTTATTTTTAGTTTATTTTTTGGGGGAATACTGGGGCTTGAACTCAGGGGCACTCGACCACTGAGCCACATCCCCAGCCCTATTTTGCATTTTATTTAGAAACAGGGTCTCACTGAGTTGTTTAATGCCTCGCTTTTGCTGAGGGTGGCTTTTGAATTCCTGACCCTCCTGTCTCAGCTCTCAGGGCGGCTGGGATTTCAGGCATGCACCACGCACTACCACACCCTGCTTAGTTTTTTTCTTGTCATTGAGTTTTGAGAGTTCTTTATACATTCTGGGCATAAGACCTTTATCAGAAATGTGAGTCATAAGTGTCTTTACCCATTTTGTGGCTTGACTTTTAATTTTCTTCATGATGTCTTTCAGCAAGCAAAAGCTCTTAATTTCTATGATATGCAATTTATAATTTGTAATTTAAGTTGATCATGATTTTGTTATCATATCTTAGAAATCTTTGCCTTATCCAAGGTCATGAAGTTTTTCCTCTTGCTCTTCACTCATAGTTTCACAGTTTTGGGTTTTACATTCCCATCTGTGATCCATTTGATTTAATTTTTTGATATGATTACAGGTATCCAGCATGTTTACCAAATTGTTTCAGCATCATCTATTGAAAAGATGATTTTTTAATAATTTTTAAAATTTATATATGACAGCAGAATGCATTACAACTCTTATTACATATATAAAGCACAACTTTTTATATCTCTGGTTGTATACATAGTATATTTAAACCAGTTCGTGTCTTCATACCTATACTTTGGATAGTAATGATCATCACATTCCACCATCATTAATTACCCCATGCCCCTCCCTTCCCCTCCCACCCCTCTGCCCTATCTAGAGTTCTCTATTCCTCCCATGCTCCCTCTCCCTATCCCACTATGAATCAGCCTCCTTATATCAAAGAAAACATTCCGCATTTGGTTTTTGAGGATTGGCTAACTTCACTTAGCATTATCTTCTCTAACTCCATCCATTTACCTGCAAATGCCATGATTTTATTCTCTTTTATTGCTACTCAGCAATATATTCCATTGTGTATATATGCCACATTTTTTTATCCACTTATCTATTGAAGGGCATCTAGGTTGGTTCCACAGTTTAGGTATTGTGAATTGTGCTGCTATAAACTTTGATGTGGCTGTGTCCCTGTAGCATGAAAAGATGATTATTTCTCAACTGAACTTGTTTTTGCATCTTCATTGAAAAATTTGACCTTATGTGTGAAATAAAACTCTTGTTCTGTTTGGTTGATCTGTTTGTTTTGATATCAATGTCATAACCTTGTTTACTATGGCTTTAAAAATGAATGCTGAAGTTAGTATGACTCTTCAAACTCCATTGCTTTAGTTCAAAGTTGTTTTTATATTTTATGTCCTTTGCTTTTCCATATGAATTTTGGAGCCAATTTCTACAAAACAGCTTGCTGGTATTTTAACTGAGATAACATTGAATACGCACAGAAATTTTGGGATAATCAACATTCTAACATTGTGTCTTCAAATCCAGGAATATAGTACAGTCACCTTGTAGTATTGTCAGGGGACTGGATCCAAGACCCCAGGTACCAAAATCCATGGACCCTCAAGTTCCTATGTAAAACAGCATAGTATTTGAATATAACTAACACACACCCTCCTTTATACATTAAAACATATCTCAACTGCTTATATCCAATAAAATGTAAATTCTATATAAAACTATTTGTTAGTATACTGTATTGTTTTGGAAATAATGTCAAGAAAAAGTCTGTACATTTTCAGTACAGATCCAATGATATAATTTTTTCCAAGTATTTTTGATCTGTGGTTGGTTGAAATCATGGTTATAGAATCTGCAGATACAGGGCTGGGATTGTGGCTCAGCGGTAGAGTGCTCGTCTAGTACATTCGAGGCCCAGGGTTCAATCCTCAGCACCACATAAAAATAAATAGATAGAATGAAGATATTATGTCCAACTACTTCTAAAAAATAAATGTTTTATTAAAAAGAATCTGCGTCTGAGCAATTGTTGGGAAGAGCAGAAGAAAAGAAAAAGATCTCAATGTGTGCAAGGTAAGTTGCTTTTTTTGCTTGGGTCAACTCCAATGATCCAGACCTCTAAGCTCTTTACTAAAGAAGCAATTAACTTCATCAATAAATATTTATTTGTGCTCTTGGCAGTTTGGCAGAGCTAATTCACCGTTGGGATAATTCAGCATCCACGTTCCTTATTCTTGTCATTATGTTCCCTAAATCGGCCAACTGCCACCGCCGCTGTTTCGAAATTACGTAGAGCTGGAACTTAAGGCAATGGCCACACTGTCCTTTTATTCTGTCGCACGAAATAATTCTCCAAATTAATCACATCGCTAAGTCTCTCTCTAGAGCTAATGGTCTGAAATCTGAAACCAGGGAACTGCTGGTGTGGTGAGAAATAGCTTTTCTCACTTAATTTGTCAGACTTCCAACTGCTCTTCTATTCTCTAAGCAAAGTTGCATCCAAATGTCTGTTTCAGAATGCCATCATCATTGATTGAAGATGTTGTTTCCCTGAGCCCGCCGACTAAGGAAGGCATTCTAGAAGGCTCTGCCCTCTGTCTTAATCCGTTTGGGCTTCTAAAACAAAACAAAGACTAGGTGGTTTACAAACAACAGAAGTTTATTTCTCACAGCGTCTGGAGGCTGGGAAGTTCAAGATCAAGGCACCAACTGACCCAGTGCTCAGTTCAGAGCTTCTTGCTTTGTCTTCTCATGGTAAGAGGGTCTCTTGACTCCCCCATGAGGCCACAAATTGGGAACCTGGGGGCTCCACCCTTAGGACCTAGTACTTCCCAAAGCCCCACCTCTCAGGCCATCACAGTGGGTGTTAGACTTCAGCAAGTGAATTTTACAGGGACACAACATGCAATCCACGGCAGTCTCCTCGTTTTTAAATACGCACTTTTGAAACAGGCAAACAAGTTGGGTCTCGCCTCTATAATCCCATCTGGACTAAATGTTTACTTAATGTTGTTACATGAATCTCAACATAGAAAGAATATTTTCTTACATAACTGCAATGCATGACCACACATAATACAGCCAGGAATGATTCCTATTCCATCTAACACTAAGGCCATGATCAAATTGCCCCTCTTGACTAAAAGAAAGCAAAATTGGTGTACACATAGCAAAATTCAAACAAGTTCCACTCATTGTATTTGGCTGCTAATATAATATTTTCCCTGCCTTAATCTTTAATCTGAACTATTCTCTTCTTTCTTCTATTTGTTTGTAGTTCACTGACTTCTTGAAGAAACCTGCTCAAATGTCCTGTAAAATGGCCCATGTGGTAGATGTTGCTGAAAATATGTTTTTTGAGAAAAATGCGGAGCCAACCGTGGTGCCCTTCAACAGATGAGTGGATAAAGAAAATGTGGTGAATATAGACAATGGAGTATTACTCAGCCATAGGGAAGAATGACTTTATGTTATTTACCAGTGAGTGGATGGATCTGGAGTGGATGGATCTGGATACTATGCTAAGTAAAATAAGCCAATCCAGAAAAACCAAAGGTCAAATGTTTTCACTGATATGTAGATGCTAACCCACAAAAAGGGGGGCAGGGGAAAATAGATGTTCAATGGATTAGACAAGAGAGAATGAAGGGAAGAGAAGAGGGGTAGGAAATGGAAAGACAGTGGAGTGGTCTGACTAACTTTCCTATGTACATATATGAATACCCCACAGGGAATCCCACCATTGGGTACCTCCACAAGAATAGGGTCATAATTAGAATAAGACATATCTCAAAATGGACTCTACTGTCATGTGTAAATAAAAGAGCCAATTAAAAAAAAATAAAGAAGAAGAAAACAAATCGAACATTGCAGCTGTGATTCTCTAATACTGGCCTGCTTAAATATCTCCAAAACATGAAACTCCCATCAATATGAGTAAATATTCATAATGACATTATTTTCAAAGACATTGATTTAGTGAACAGAAAAGTAATTGGATATAATAAGTTTCATTTTCTTTTCTGAACAAGTGTTATTTGGAATGAAAAATTTGTGTGGACTATATGACTTTTTGAAGAACATTTAAAATAGTACTTTTAAAGAACGTAACTAAGAAAGATATTATTTTGTGTATCTTGTTTGAATCCCAATGTGTTCTTTATCAGTTGAAAACTGACTATAGAAGGGTCACAAAAAATAGAAGGAGTCTTTGTGCTGGGGTAGGTCTGTGGTAGAGTGCTCACCTAGCAAGTACAAAGCCCAGGGTCCAACCCCCAGCACTGATAATAATAATAATAATAAAAATTTTAAAAGAAGTCCTTGAAAATTGAGAATATATGTGTTTTGGCTCTATGTTTACTTATGTATATGGTTGAATTTCCAGAAAAAAAAATACAAGATGCACAATTAAATTTGAACTTCAGATAAACAATGAATAATTTTTAACACAGCTATATTCTCCAATATTGCATGGGACATACTCATGCCAAAAAACTACTTGTTTTTTAATCTGAAATTTATCTTGGAATGTTGCATTTTTATTTCTAAATCTCCTAACCTGTAGACAAAATCTCTGGGGAAGTCCTGAAGAGAGAGGGAGGAATCCTGGGGTGAGGGCACTGTCCCAAAAGTCTGTTCCCCTCTTGACCCTATTTCTGAGATGTGGGAACTGCCAAGCATCTGTGGGTTCTCCTGCCGGCTGCTCAGGGCGCCTGGGGTCCTATTTCGCACATAAGCTCCTCTAACTGAAATGTGGAAGGGACCAGGAAAACGATGATACTCCTGCTGTGCCCTCTCTTTCTGAGAAACAGAAGCCAGAGACCAGAATTCCAAGAGATTCTGCAATGATCTCACAGCCATTTCCTCAGTTTCTCTTTATAAACACTGAGGATATAAGACGGGACATAATTCAAAACAAAAGGCAGGGCACAGAAAAAGAAAATAAGAGGGATAAATTGTTTCCAAAGATCCTGACCTAAAAAGTCTTACGAGTGGTCTACAAGACTTGTCTCTGAAATTCTTACAAACAAAGCAAAGAAAAAAAATATAGTGAACTACAGGGATTCTGTGGCTAGACTCCTAATTCACATCCTCAGTTCTGGAGGAAATCTGTCCAGGGGAACATGCATCTTTGGGATATGTAAAAAGAATACACCAGCAACTGCTTCTTAACAAGAGCAAAAGCCAAATTCCCGTGTGTAGAAATTTTAAAACCTCCATTGCCTGTAGGTATTGGGCTCTTTGAATGATGGTTTAATATAATTCTTGTCCCCTGTGTCCTTTAATGTGTAGAGATCTGGCATCCAGTTTCATCCAAACGTGGGTAAAAGCTCCTTCTCTGGCCATGTTAGCTGCCTTGCTCCAGCTGTGGGTAAGGGTGGCAGGTGCCTTGCCCTAGTGGCCCCGACTTTCCAGGGCTCCCTGTCTGTGCGCACACTATCCACGCCCTCTGGCGGAATTCCCCCACGCTGCCCTCTGTGCCTGCCATGGAACTTGCTTTGGCCAATAGGACAAGAGAAATTCAACAACACGGAGGATTAAGGACTGAGTATTTGTGCGTGCCCCCCTGCCCAGTTGGGCCCCATTTCTCAGACTTTTGTCACCTCCTCAGGAGCCTGCTGGAGCTAGCCCACTGGAAGAAGAATACATGTGACATGCAGGGGGACAAGGTCTTCAGCTAAGACCTGGAGCACCCAGTCCTATAACAACAGCCAACTGGCCCCAGACTCCTGAGCAAGCCCAGTGGGATCCACAGAACCACTGAGCAGACTCACAGACACAAGAGGAACAAGAAACAGTTGTTTTTTTAAAGCCATCAAGTTTGGGATAGTTTATTATACAAGCAATAGTCGAGTGATGGGCAGAGGGAATGAATCTCATATCTAAATCAAAGAGGGCCCTTCTATTTTCACATAAAAGGGCACTCCGTGAACGCTCATGAGAAGGATGAGGGTGTTTGTTTTTCCAGAAAATAGAATTCTGGATCTCTGATGTTCAAGTGAGTGCCTCCTGAGAATCCCCAAATTCTATTCCTTTAAGGATGAAAGTCAGTGACAACAGTTATTGGTCTGGAAAATTCTAAGCAAAACCTCACTGTGTCTCCTCAGTCATCAGATATGAGTGAAATGATTTCAAGGCCAATGGAGTTTACATTGAGGTCAGGAGATTCTGGTATCTCTTAAGCAGCCCAGATTGATACCATTATTTTGTGAACCATGAAATTGGAGCTCCTCTCTGGTATTTTTGATCTAGCATTAAAAGCTGACTTCACTATTTCAATTCAAGCGTGAACACTTCAATGATTACAAAGAGAGAAAGACACTGGAGGGAAAACCGCAGAAGAGTAAATGTTGTTCCAAATCGAACTCTAAGCCAGTAAAAATGGTGGGGATGAGAGTGAAGACCTGGTCTCCGGGTTCCTTGGAAACCCCACCTGGTGGTGAGGAGAAGGGAACCTCAGGGCCAAGAACAGAGAACTACCCCAGTAAACATATGGCAAGGAATTCAATTATCTTTTAAGTAAAAAAAATAAAATATTCCTGGAGTCAATTAGAGCTGGACACAGTCCTGACTCTGGTAATTGAATATGGGAAATGATTTCGGGCTGCAGCTTATGTTGGTGAGGAGACAGACATGTGATGCAGGCCTTTTCTTTCCAGTGAAATTGCTCTTCAACTAATTCAAGTACATACAAAATTTTTCAGTTCTTGATACAGCAGGTCCTTCTAAGGCCAGGAAATGAGAAAAACAATCTTTTAATAATACATTTTTCCAATTAAAACTCACAGGAACACTCATTAGTATTACTCAGAGACGATCCTATAGACCTAGGATATTGACCTCAGAAGTCAATTTTTTTTTTAACTACTAAAGATGAATTGGAAATTCTTTTCTTTCTTTCTTTTTTTCTCCTCTCTCTCTCTCTCTCTCTCTCTCTCTCTCTCTCTCTCTCTCTCTCTCTCTCTCTCTCTTCTCTCTCTCTCTCTCTCCTTTCTTATTTCCCTATTTCTTTCTTTTTGGTCATACTGGGGATTATTGAACCCAGTATGGTGCTTTACTACTGAGCTACATCTCCAGTCCTTTTTATTTTGAGACAAGGTGTCACTACGTGGCTGAGTCTAGCCTCCAACTTGAAAGCCTGTTGCCTCCGCCTCTCTAGTCACTGGGATTACAGGCGTGCACCACCTTGCCTGGCTGTGAGGTCGGAAATTCTTTCAAATCGTCCAGCCACCTCTATAAAGACACCCACCTGATGATCAAATTACAACAGACAAATCATGGATGTGAAGCATACTTTGACTCAGTTGCAGCCAATATTTATGTGGGGCAGGGCTGGGGATGGGGCTAGGCCCAGTCATTGCTTCCCACCAGGGAAGCATCAGTTACATTTTGTTTCTTTTGACAGGCCTTATGCCTAAGGAAGTTCTCTAAATTGGAAGATGAGGCAGAAGGCTTTAGAAATCACCTTAGTCCTCCTTCTTCCTCTTCACAAAGACAGGGCTGTGTGGCCAAGGTCACAGCCAGTCAGCCCCCATTCTTAGAAGCCACTTTTCCTTTTGTGATGCCCTTCCACCAAGGCTTATTGCACTCAGACTGCACACCACACAGCGGGGAGGCATCACATGCCTGGCAAACTCTGTGTATTCCCTGGCAGAGCTACGTCACACACAAACGTGGAGCAGAAGCCCTTTGCTGAAAACGACCTTCTGTTAAAGCCTGAACCGGGTCAGCTCTAACCTTGACACCAGAGAGTCTGCCACATGGTCCATCCCAGAGGCTGAGAAAAAAACCTAATCCAACACAGAAGGGGGGTAGGATATCTGCACAATTCAGGGAGAAAGAGAATCAAAGATGGAATAATCAAAAGTGAAGCATTCACCAACAATAAACCAAGGGGTCACCCCCATGCCAAGCACATGGAAGTCAGGCCTTCCAGGGTCAGGAGTTCGAGCCAATGCACTTTGGGTACTAGGGCAAGTGTTTCTCATCGTGTTGTTCATTTCACTGATTCTATTATCATTGGTTTAACTTTATAAAAGAAAGAGGGAGGAAAAGGAAGCAAATTACTGAGGTGAGCTTGGAAATGTGGAAGGTTGTATCAAGATGACATTGAATGCTGGCTCCGGTTTTCCTTTGAATTGCACAGTTAAGATCGCAGAACAATATGGGATTGGAGCCAGATGACACGGTACATTAAAAGAAACTGGAGTTATTTCCTCAACTCCACAAGGTAGGCGATGCCACGGACCACTGCCTTTGCGTGAGATGGGGAAATACTTTCCATCTTTTGGAGATGTTCCATTTTAGTCCTTGGAAAGAATATTTGGATTTCTTTACTTCATTTTCATGATACTGTTCTCCTTTGTTAACATATTTTATATAGAATAAAACCTAAGCCTCTTCCCTTTGGTAGTCTTGTGGGATGGAATGATACCTTGCTTAGGTTTTAGAAAGTTTATCAGTGAGCAAGATATTTTTCTAGTTACAGGGGAACTAAAATCTCTATTCCAAAAATCTCTTTGGGAAGATGTTGGTTTTATTTTTCCCATGATGAGAAGCAGCCTAGTAGCTACTACCAATCTTAGAAAATTAGGTTTATTCATGTCCATTTGTATTAAAATATGAATCACTTCAAATTAATTGAGTTTCTCTTCTTGAGGCTGACTTTTAAGGTCCATAACAACTAAAAGAGAGCCAACTGATATAAGATCCAGTTGCCATAAACGATATTTAAAATTAGAAATTTCTTGTTTGCTTTTCTCTAATCTAGGGCTTGTCTCTTCCTGCAGAATATTTTTCAGGAGTTACTGGAAAGTCACTTTAAAATCATTTAGCTTAAGGTAATGTGGAAGTAGACAAGACTTCCAGTCAGTTTGCTTGATAGTAGGGGCAGCTTCATAGAGTTAGAGGCAGTATTAATGCATTTTTATTTGTGTGTTTTGGGCCATGATGGGTGGGGGGGTCAGAACAGGGCCTCACGTGTGCTAAAGCAGGCATTCAACTCTGAGCTACATCCCCAACCCCAGGGAGACTTCTTGATTACTGAGGGCCAGAGATGAAGAGAAAGGATGTCCCCAAGATAATTGCATGCCTGCTTCCAATTAGGGTCCAGAAAGTCTCAGCAGAACAGAGCTGTTGTCCTAATGACCAAATCAGCCTAGAAAAGCTATGAAATCATGTATTTTAAGACTTACAAGAAAGCCAATGATGCAAAGAAACCTGAAGGAACCAAATTCCAGAAACAGATAGGCACTGTTTTGGAGAGAAGGGCCCCCAGGGATGTTCTTATCCTTAAGGGAGGGACGAGAGGAAAAGGAATGCAGCTGAGTTTTTAACAAACTCAAATGGCCTATAAAGCAGTTGGGATAGATGGGAATTCAAGGAAACTCAGCTGTAGAGTGAATCTGCTCCCATCTATCCACACTTCACCAGGGGTCTTCCTCAAGGGCAGTGGGGATTGTTGAAGGTTTGAGGCAAGGCAAGAGAAAAGAGAGAAAACTTTTCTGATATAAATGGGGTCTCTCCAAAGATGGCGGCAAAACAAGAGACACAGGAGAAATCCATGCAGGGCTCTCTGGACTTCCAGCTACCAAAGGCAGGTGACAAGACAGGAAAGCTGACAGGCAGCATTGGAGGCATCTGGTGTTCTAGATGACAGGGTAGGACAGAAAAGCAGGGAGAAACAGAGAAACTACCCGGAAGCACTTCTTGGATGCATTTTAGGGATTTACAGAGTAAAATGTAGCAGCCCTCTAAAAGCTGGGAATAAACGGGTCCTTCAAGGCCCTGCAAAATCAAAGGATGGGACCATGGTCGACAAGGACTGCCCAGTGAGCCACTGGCTGCCAGCAGGTTGTAAAGCTGAGCGCACTCTCCTCATCCGGAAGCTGATGGTGCTGATGTAAGGTCCAGAGGTGGCTGATATCTCCTGGCGTCCAGTCCCCAGGTCTGCTGAAGGGAGAGAAGTCCTGATCCCATTTTCAAAATACCTGATGCCAGGAGTGACGTTAGTACAACTCACACTGCAACCAAGCCCCGACCCAGCTCAACTACAGAGCACAGGGACTCAGACCTCTCTCTAGCCATTCGCCAGCAAAGAAGTCGGCCCCTTTTTTCAAGGTAATTACTGCTTTCAGGAGTCTCTATTTTTGTGTGGGTGGTTTTAGGGATTGAACCCAGCGCCTCAAGCATAGTAAGCTCTCGCTCTACCAATGAACTATATCCCCAGCCCTCTCCTGTTCTTGTTAATAAAATAACTATACGCAGTGATAGCACCGTGTCACACAAAAGAGCAAGAAATGCAACCAGAAGTCAGGAGAGGAAATAATCAACAGAAGTAAATGTACATATGGCTCACATGTTGGAATTTCCAGAGAGCGGTTTCAACTATAAGAAAAATGCTGATGTGTATATTGGAAAATACGGAAAACATGTGCGAAGAAATGGGGAGATTCAGCAGAGAAAGGCTATACAAAAGATCCAAGAAGGAAAGCTGAAAATGAAAAATACAATACCAAAAATGAACAATTTACTGGAAAAGCATAATAGCAGGTCAGATCCATCAGAGGAAAAGATTAATGAACCTGAATACAGGTCCATAGAATATATTCCAAATGAAACACAAAGAGTGAAGGGAAAAGAACAGGACAGAGCATCTGAGATCTGAGTGACATATATGGAATTTGACTCTTGGATATAGAAGAGAGAATGGGATAAAAGAAATGTGTGAAGATATAATGTCAAAAACATTCCAAATCTGATGAATGATAGATCTTAGAGACTTGTGTTAGTCGGCACTTCATCACTGTGACAAATATACCTGAGAAAAACACCCTAAGGAAAGAAAGGTTTATTATTTTGGCTCACCGTTTCGGAGGTTTCAGCTCATGGTTGGTTGGCTTCATCATTTCTGAGCCTGTGGTGGAAGGGCATGGTAGCTGCTCACCTCATAATGGCTGGGAAGCAGAGCAAAGAGAGGGAGAAAGGGGCCAGAGACATGATATACCCTTCAAGAATATGCACGCAGTGACTCACCTCTTCCAACCAGGCTCTACCCCTAAAGTTTCCACCATCTCCCAATAATGCCATCAAATGATGAATGGACTAATCCATTGCTCAGGATCCACTCACTTCACAAAAGCCCTACCTCTGAACACTGCTGCCCTGGAGACCAGGCCTTCCACACAGGAGCCTTTGGGGGACATTCTAGATCTGAACCCTAACAATGTTCAATTGACTGACCCAAAGTGGGCTGGGCACAAGGAAAACCACACCTGGGCACAGCACAGTGAAACAGTGACACATCAAAGATCAAGGTAAATATTAAAAGCATCCAGAGGAAATGAAACCTTTTATTCAGGTTGTACATATAAATAATAGAAGATGTGTAGTTTAGTGGTAGAGAGCAAGCTTAGCATGCACCAAAACACTAATCCTCAGCACCAAAAAAAAAAAAAAAAGGAAAGAAATAAAAAAGAAATGCTGAAAGATAACACCAAACTTTCATCCAACTATCAAAGTTGTGTTGTCATTTATAGATCCCCAATGACACCACTGTCATCACCAGGTGTTTAGAGATAAGATGGGCTCTCAGAAATAGACTAAGGGCTTAAATAACACTATAATTGGGTGAGGGGGGAAAACCAAGAGAGAGAAATGGAGAAGGCACACGGAGGTGGACAGTCCATCAGGGCTCCCCAGAGAGGATGCTGCAGGCACCAGGGGCTGGCTGTTCCACTGCACAAACCCGCACCACCTGGCAGGATGTTTTGCATCCTTTGTTCCCAGTGTAAGTGCTGGTGGCACTGTGCATGTGCAGGCACACGTAACTTCTCATCTCACTATGATGTGTAATTATAATGCACCAAGGAAAAGTGCAATTCAAAATAAATGACTGTGGCCTCCCTGGTCACCTGGTCATTATAACCACCAAAATAATGCCATTGCTCCTTACCACACTACGAAAGGACTTCCCATCCTTGGCCATACTGGCATCAGGGTCCTGATCCTTTGCTGCGGTGGCTGTGCTCTATTTGTAGGGTGGTTAGCAACATCCCTCCAGTCAGTCAGGAGCACCTTCCCCCAGTCCCAATAACCAAAAACACGTCCATTATTGCCAAATGTCCCCCGGAGGCAAAAATCCCACCTCCTCCCCACTGAGAGCCACTTGTGTCTGAGATAGCAGACAAGTTAAATCTTAAAAAGGGGGCATGAAACACGATGTCAGAAACAGAGGTCAAGAAACGTGAAAAAGAAGAAAACACTTTCAACGCATCAATGGGTACTGAAGTCAGACTGCAGGGTGCTGAGGAGAGAGGGCCAAGGCAGAGAGCCAGCATTGAAGGTGGGTGTGGGCTTGAGAACCGAGAAGGGTGGCAGTTAAGTACAAATTTCACAGTGGGAATTGAATCTGTACCCCTTCCCTATAGCAAATAAATTCTAGATGGATCAATATTGAACCTAAACGCTGACATCATAAAAATGTTGGAAAAAAAGGTGGGTGGATTAGAAAAAAAAAAAAAAGAAATGTAGGAATATGAAGGATCTTTCTTTCTTTCAGTACTGGGATTGAACCTTAGTATGCTTTACCACTGAATCATGCTCCTAGTCCTCTATATTCTTTATTTTGAGACAGGGTCTCGCTAAGCTGCTGAAGCTGGTCTTGACCTTGCAATACTCCTGTCTCGGCCTACCAAATGGCTGGAATTACAAGCATGTGCCACCATGCCGACCCAAAGCACCTTTTAAAACACACTACAAAATCCAAAGTCCACAGAGAAAGAAGACTGTTAAATATGACCATATGAATTTTTTTTTTAACTCTGCACAGCAAAAATAAAGTCATCAAAATCAAAACACAATAACAACCGGAAAAAAATTGCCACACATGTTACAGACAAAGAGCTACTTTGGGAACTGTACAAAGAACCCGTAAGAAAAAATATGGAGAAAGAATAGAAAAAAATGTGCAAAGGAAAATGATTAGGAAGTTCCCAGGAAAAAAAGTAGTACAACAGGGTGATAGATGCAAATTAGAATAAGAGATGCCTTTTTCATGACCATATTAAATATTGGTCATGTTTAATATCAATGAGCATATAGTAAATTTCATTTCTTATCTTCTTAGAGGACCTTTAAATTGGTGACATCACTCTGCAGCACAATTTCAGAATATCTTTCAAATTAAAAGCACGCCGCTTTTTGGCCCAGCAAACACACTCCCAGGACAGAAGTCTGCACCAAGGTGAATAAGCTGAGGGCTCAGAGCAGCCTGTGTCTGAATGCAAATGCCTGCAATAGTCTGCAGTGTCCAGCAGTTGAAAGCCAATTATACAATTTATGGGATTTTTTTTTTCTTCTTCTTCTTTTTTCCTTGATACCAGGGATTGAACCCAGGGACCTTAACCACAGAGTCACACCTCCAGTCCTTTTTTATATTTTTATTTAGAGACAGAATCTCTTCGTTGCTTAGGGCCTTGCTAAATTGCTGACTTTGAGCTTGCCATCCCCTGCCTCAGCCCCCTGGGCCACTGGGACTACAGACATGATCCACTGTGCCCGGCAGGGATGTTTTTTCCTATGTGCATGAGTTTCTAAGGAAGAAAATCTAGCCCTCAAAAGCTTGGTTCATCATATACAGAACCAGAAATGAGCTACTTTAGAAAAATAATTACCTTCAAGTGCTTTATGTAACACCTATGTTATTTTCAGAACACAATATTTATGAGTAAAAATTTAGTGGAATTCTTTTAAGGAATAAGAAACACTACTTTAAGATGCTTTCTTCAGTTTAATTCTTAAGAAAAAGTCTTTTGCTAGTAATACTTAGTTTGGAATAAAGAATGTTACCAAAATTTTCCCCAAAATAAAAGAAAATTTCTCTATCAAAAGCAAATGACCCAACCCTCCAACATATCAGCTCAGGGACTGACTTCCTTAAAATGCAAGAAGTAAAATCAGCTGGGCCCAGTGGTGCACGCCTGTAATCCCAGTGTCTGGGGAGGCTGAGACTGGAGGATCACTAGTTCAAAGCCAGCCTCAGTGACTTAGGTGCTAAGCAACGCAGTGAGACCCTGTCGCTAAAGAATGTACAAAAAAAGGGGAGGGCAGTGCTGGGGATGTGGCTCAGTGGCCAAGTGCCCTTGAGTTCAATCCTTGTTACCTGTGCCCCCCACCACAATAAAGAAGTAAAATCAGTAATCGATAAATGAATGGCATCAAACTAAAAAGATTCTTGCTAGCAAAGGAAAGAGTCAAGAGCATGAAAAGAGCCTACAGAATGGTAGAAAGTTTTTGCCATCTGCACCTCAGATAGAGGATTAATCTCCAGGATATCTAAAGAATTAATAATAAAGAATTCAAAAAACTTAACATCAAAAAATAAATAAATAACCCAGTCAATAAATAGGAAAAGGAACTAAACAGACACTTCTCAGAAGAAGAAATACAAATGGTCAACAAATATATGAAAAAATGTTCAACATCTTTAGCAATTAGAGAAACACAAATCAAAACTGCACTGACATTTCATCTCACTCCAGTCAGAATGGCAATGATCAAGAATATAAGTAACAATAAGTGTTGGTGAGGATGTTGGGGGAAAGGTACACTCATACATTGCTGGGGGGACTGCCAATTTGCACAAACACTCTGGAAAGCTGTATGAGAGCCCTCAGAAAATAAGAAATAGAACCACCATTTGACCTAGCTATCCCACTCCTCAGTTTATATCCAAAGGATTTAAAATCAGCATACTACAGTGACACAGTCACATCAATGTTTAAAGCAGCTCAATCAACAATAGCTAAACTATGGAGCCAACGTAGGTGCCCTTCAACAAAAGAATAAAGAAAATGTGATATATATACAGAATAGAATAATTACTCAGCCATTAAGAATGACTTTATGACATTTGCCAGTAAATGGATGGATCTAAGATTATAATGCTAAGTGAAATAAGCCAGTCCCCAAAATCCAAAGGTAGAATGTTCTCGCCGATATACGGAGGCTAATCCAAAATAAGCAGGGAGAGAGGAAGAACAGATAGTTAGTAGATTAGACAAAGAGGAATAAAAAGAAGAAAGAGGGGATAGGAAAAGGAAAGACAGTGGAATGAATACAAAATAATTTTCCTATGTACATATATGAATACACCATATTGAATACCACCATCATGCGCATCCACAAGAACGAGGTCCTAATTAGAATAAGGTCTATCCCATGCTTGTATAATAATATCAAAATGAATTCTACTGTCATGCGTAATTAAAAAAAATCAATAAAAATTTTAAAAAGCAAACAATAGGCACTGTGATAGGCTCAGTGGTGGAGCACTTGCCTGGCATGCATGAGCCCCTGAGTTTGATCCCCAGTAGCACAAAACACAAAACAAAAAAAGATGAATTTTGTGGTATATAAATTAAAGCTCAAGAAAGTTTCTAAATCAGAACAAAAAATGAAAGCCTAGTTTATTGCACTTACTAAAGAGAGTTCAAGGGCTCAGATGAATTGGCCTCTTGTGAAGCCAGTCCTAAAGACAAGGTTGGATGGCAAGAGCGTGCAGGTTTGGAAATTCAGCCATGTGGAGATGGGGCCACCAGGTCCCAGTGTGACATTCATGTGACTCAGCCTCTGAAAGGTTTGTGTGAGCCAGCAGCACACCCGTCAATCCTAATGAGGATCCCTCCATTCTGGGCCAGGATGTTTCCTAGAGAGTGGAGCAGGGCTTAGCTCTGTGCTGAGAAGACAAATTGCTGTGACAGGAAAACCCATTAAGACCCATGCAACATCACCCAAAGCTTATGCTTAGCTATTTTTAAAAAAGTTTTATTTTTAAAAAATTCTTTAGGGCTGAGGGAGTGTCTAAGTGGTAGAGCACTTTCCTAGTATACATGGGGCCCTAGGCTCAATCCCCAGCACTGCAAAAAATCAATCAATCTTTGAAAAGCATCATGGAGTTGAAAAGCATCCTAGCATCACTGTTATCACACTATGTTTTTAGGCATCATTAGGGATTTGAAAGCCAGAGCAAAATCCACCTGAGGTCCTGCCCTAAAGTCATGTCTGGTATCAGTGTCCATATTACCCATCTTCCAAGAGTTTTTACTAGAAAAAAACATGATCATATTTGTTATCATCTATGTGGGAACACTCATACACTTGAATAGCACCTAAGAAATTGTCATAGAATTTCCTTCCAACTCTTAAATCTTTAAACCTTAAAAATAAAACCCACAAATCTCTTCCTTTGCATTATCCACAGCAAGTTGCTCCTTTTTAAAACATCTGTTTCACATGGGAGAAAATTCCTGGTTAATTATGTTAGTTATGAAACTGGTTAGCAAGCTTCAAGCCAAGTCCATATCAGAACAATTAATTACTGAATTGATTTTTTCTTGTATTAATAAACCCAAGTGTCACATTCCATAGCATCAAATTAGAGTTTGGAAACAAATGATTGTTTCCATGCAGATGTTTCACAAGAATAAAGTTGGTGAATCAAAAGCTAACAATTTGGACAGGATATATATGTATTCCAAGTTCTTAACTACATATTAAAATGGGTGGAATCCCTGAGACTCTTGTACAAATTATACTGAAACTCAGTATGGCTGTTCCCATAAAATGGAGACAGATAACACCTCGTTTGGAGTACTTCATATCTGTGTTTCTATCACTTCTGCATTTTGAATGATAGTTATGTCTCTTGCCTGGATTTAGTTCAAGATACTGATCAATAATTAATTTTTCTTAGAAATTTACTCAGAATATGTTCTCTGTCAGTTAAAACATAAATTAAATTAAAGCATAAATTGATATATGCTTTCTTGGGACCTTTATTGCTGCTTTTGAGACTCACCTGATGTATCTAGGGTAGGTAGCATATTCTGGTCCATAAAAAAGTAGAGACTTTATTTTAATTCAAGCAATTCTCACTGTGATTTTCATTTGCACATCTGGGCCTCCTCCTTCCCCAACACACACACACACACACACACACACACACACACACACACTCACACACACACACACACACACACACATCTTTTAAATCTCAGCTTATGCCCTAATAGGTGCTCAACAAATGTTGACTGAATCAATGACGAAATGTTTTCTCCAACTGCAGGGGACACCGTCTCTTTCCTAACCATTATCCAGCCTCGCCTCTGTCCCCTGTGCAGAAAACCTTGATTTGCTCAGCTAGAGACTGGCATCTGTACCCAGCGCCAGGCCATGAACTGTGATTGTCTCAAGAAGACCTAATAATTCAATTCTCCTCAGCCAACACTTGTGGAAAGGTGCCCATGAAATCCAGTTCTGGTCCTGGAGAAGAGAGTAAGTCCTCTGGGTGGAGTTTTCTGGAAGCTTTCACTGTTTCCAGTGGGAAAGATCAGACTCTGCTGGCCAAATCCTCTACCTGCCCCCTTTCTCCTGACAGGAATGCAGCAATTCTTTCAATGGGGCAGTCATCTTAGGATCTCAACATGTGAAGACAAGAACCAGTGCATGAGACCTGGCAGGGGTTCAGAAAAACAGGAGGTAGGCAAGACAGCATGATGAAGCGTCCGCACCAGCTCGAGGGGAACCTTGCTTACGCTACTGGGCGTTGAGCACCCCACGACTTGGCAGCCAAAGCACTTCTTACCATTACCACCCTTGAAGGTGAACAGTAACAGGAAGCACACGTACTTAGGCACAGGGAAGCCAGTTTCTATTTCTTCTTCCCACCTTCTCATTCTCTATGCTCCATCAGTTGCTGAATCTCCTGATCTTTCCAAGTTTCCTTCCGTACTAGTTTTCTACGACTACATAAAAATTACTACAAACTCAGCAGTTGTAAACAACGCCAATTCATCATTCCACAGTCCCTATGGGGTAGGAGTCTGGGTGCCACCGAGCTGAGTTCTCTGCTCAGGGTTACTCAAGGTTGAAGTCAAGGCGTCATTGGGCTGTGTTCCTTTCCAGGGTCTTCTTTCAAGTTCACGTGGTTCAGCAGAATTCAGTTCTCATGGGATTGAGGTCCCCATTTCCTTGCCAGTCACCAGCCAGGGCTCCTTTCAGGTTGTCCCCAGGGACAACTCACATTCCTTGTCCCCTTCATCTTCAAGCCATCTTCTCAGGCATCAAATCCCTCTTGAGCTTTAAACCTCTGACTTCCTCTGCCTCCAGACCCAGATTTGAGAGTCGCTGTGATTAAGTCGGGGCCCACCAGGATAATTGCCCTATTTTAAAGTCACCAGATTAGGCACCTTAATTACATCTGCAAAACCCCTTCACAGCAGTACCAGATTAGCGTTCAATTAAATAACCAGTAAGGGGGATGGGGTGCCCAGGGCCAGGAATCTGGAGACCATCTCAGAATTCTGCCTCCCACGCCTTCTTGAGGACAGAGACTGGGCCTTGCACGGCTCTTCACTTGCTGTCTTTCCTACTTCTATGCCCTTGTGATGCTTTTGTTCTGCTGTCAGAAGTTCTGTCTGCATTTCTTTTTATCTCAGTGGTTTCAGGTTTATGTTGAAAGCATCATAAGATACGGGTATGTTTATGGGCCACCTTAATAGAATATTTATTCCCAGTGGATCTGCTCTGGCAATTCCAAGACGATGCCAAGAATCCTGTATTCTTAGCTAGTGCAATTTGAGGGTTATGAGGTAGGAGCTCCACGGGCCACTGGAGAGCAAGAATTCCCCCTGCAAGGCAGAGGCCATTCTTATCAGGGCTGCTGTGAGGCTTTGAGGCTGCAAGGTGTACAAGTCACCTGGCACAAAGTGGGATGCAACAAATGTTGGCCTCCTTATGTACCTGCCATAAAGTGCACATTAAATAAGCATTGAATGAAAACATAAAGTGTGCTAGAATAATTTTGACTAGACAGGTGCAGTGGTATATGCCTGTAATCCCAGTGATTCAGGAGGCCGAGGCGGGAGGACCACAAGTTCAAAGCCAGCCTCAGCAATTTAACAAGGGCCTAAGCAAATTAGTGAGACCCTGTCTCAAAAATAACAAATAAAAAGGGCTGGGGATGTGGCTCAGTGGTTAACTGTTCCTGGTGTTCAATGCCCAGTAAAAATAGAGAAGAAGAATTCTGACTACAGGAAATTTAAAAAAAATGACTAATAATGATTTTGAAAAGCCAGATTTCTAGCAGGGTGGCAAAAACCTGTAATCCCAGTAACTCTGGAGACGGAGACAGTAGGGTCACAGGTTGGGGGCCAGCTTCAGCAATTTAGGAGGACCCATCTCAAAATAAGAATAGCAAGGACTGGGGAATTATCTCAGTGGTGGAGTGCCCCTAAATTCAATCCTCAGTACCCGTCCGCCACCTCAAAAAAAGCCAGTATTATTCTGCATTCCCCCCACACAAAGAATCTTCTTAAGTTCACTGTTGGAGATACTGGTCAGTAGCCAGAGGATGCCCAGGCTCTGAATTGACGTGTTTATGATTCTTTCTTTTTTTTAAAGCATTTTTATGAAAATATAATTTACATATCACAAGGTTTGCCTATTTAAAGTATGTAATTCATTGATTTGTAGTCTATTTACAGAGTACTGCGATCATTACCATAATCCAATTTTAGAACATTTTCTTCATCCCTAAAAGAAACCCCATGCCCATTAGCAGTCATTCCTCATGCCCTTTTCCTTCCCCAGCCCCAGGAGACACTGATCTGTTCTCTGTCTCTCTTGCTCTAACTCCTCTGGACATTTCATATAAGTGGAGTGGAGGATTTGTGTCTGGCTTCTTTCACTTAGCACAGTGATAACAAGGTTTCATCCATATCATAGAGGAATCATTCTGTTTATCCATTCTCTGTGACCCTCTTCATCGTCCCCTCTTGGTAGCAGGGTGGATACCAATGTCACATTCTCATTAAAATGCATTCCACAAGCTAAGAGGAAGTAGCTCCCTGACTACCCCTTCTTTCATCAGGAAGCAAAATCACTCTCTGGAGAGCCTAGGCAGGGTTCCTCTCATCTCTTACTGGTCAGGACTGAGACATCTGGTCACCCAGCTTCACAGAAAGCTGGAAAAGCAAGCATTTTTAGCAGAAGTCAAGAAAGGAAAGAGGGGACTGGAAGTAACTCTTGGGTTTCTGCCTCCATGGGATTTATAATTATTTTTCACTGCAAATGAATATTTTGTTATTGCTCTTAAATATACATTGGTATAAGAGTTGGGGCTATACGTAGCTGTATATAATGTCTCTCCACTAAGTCACCTTAGATGAACTCTTCTGAATTATTTGGGGGTTTCTTTTAGGATTATGACTATGTCTAAGACTATTTCTAAGATCTATGTTTTTTCTTTAAACGTTAAATAATTTATGTTTTAAAGATGACAAAAATTGAATGCATTTATCTTATTGAATATGTGCACACTATGTGCTATGTATGGTTTGAAGGTTTGCTTTCCTCTAAAATTCATACTGAAAATTCACAGTGCCATGGTATTAAGAAGTGGGGTCTTTAGGAGGTAATTGTGTCATGAGGGATCTGCTTCATAAATGGGATGAATGCCTTTATAAAAGGACTCGAGAGAAATAGCAAGCCCTTTCTGTCCCTTCAATCAATCTGAAGGACACAGCCATGAGGCACAATCTTAAAAGCAGAGAGCAAGCCCTCATCAGACACTGACCCTGCCAGTGCCTTTATCCCAGACTTCGAAGCCCCCAGAAATGTGAGAAATTTCTATAATTTATACATCACTCATTCTGTGGTATTTTGTTATACAGCAAGAACTGACTAAGACATTGTGAAATGGATAAACCAAGATGGTAAACATGTATCTGCTGACTGAGTGAGATGAGGGCCATTTGGCCTGAAGGAGGACCCTCAAACGCATCTCTGGGTTCCCCACAGGATTGGCAGAGTTTTACCCAGGCTCCAGCACACTTGACTTCTCCCTTTGCCTAATTCTGCATTCTCCCTGCTCCTTTACAGACTCCTCAAACACTCCTAAAACCACAAACTCCATCTCAATATCTGCTTCTGGACTACGCAACTTATCAAGTTCCTTGAAAAAATTTGCTGGAATTTTCATTGCAAATTTATGAACAGTAAGAAATAACTTCGAAGTGAAATGTTTTTATGAGTTTTTATATTTATTAATACAACATTTGTTTAGGTCTTTAATGTCTTTAAGATTTTAAATTTCTCATTAAAAGCATTGCACATATTTTGTTAGTTTTTTTTTTCTTGAAAGCTTGTCTTTTACTGCATTTGTGTGTGTGTGTATACACACACACACAAATATTTAAAAATATGTTTTCTAAATGTTTGTTGAAAGCGTGTGTTTCTGCAACAAGCTTTGTGTATTGATGATACTTCCTTTCTTATTCACATTTAGGGGAGAAAGCAATTTTCATACATTGACCACCAAAGAAAAGAATGAAGCTTTACTCTAACTGGACCCACTTTGATCACATAGTTAAATGAATCACTGAAGCCAGGAAAATGCCACATGTTGACTGGCTAGATCTGAATTATATGATACATCACACCAAATCACATGACCAGGAAATCCAGGGTCTGATTAGGAAGGATGAGCTGAGGATTTATTCAGGAGAAGACCCACTGGGTCCACTATTCTGGAGAATGCTTCTGTTGCTGTCAGGGCCAGAGATACCAGATCCACTACAAAGCCTCAAGGATTAATTAGAGCAACAGCAGCAGCAGCAATCTCAAAAGCATTTCAAAATATCACCAAGGTTACAATACCCAAGACATCTGATGGATTGCAAAAAAGATTTCTCTTAATCCCTATTTTATTTTGGAATAAGGAAAATAATGTAATGAGTCCGTCAGTTCAGTTTTATTCTTAACTCAATTTAGATTTCAAAGAAAAAGATGACCACAGTTTCAGACACTCTGTTTCATCTTAATCCACATTCACAGCACACAGAGTCTTTATTAATTCCATTTTGTGGATGCAAAAGCTAGGTTCCAGAATAATGATGTGGGTAATACACCATGCCCCAGGTAATATATCTACTACCATATTGTCATTGAAAATCGAGTGTCCAGTGATACTAAGTCACAGTCAGGTGAATCTGGTCTTCCTGTATCAAAATACATGGCCCCTGCTACAGTGAGCTATTTTGAGGACAGAAATACTCCACACGGTCATCTGCATTTCCTGATCCTCGGGTCTCACATTTTCATGAGCATTTTCTTCCATTGCCACGTTGATGATTTTGTGTTTATTCTTCTGATGTTCCTGGTAAATGAAAAAGCCATACATGATATTTTAGCTTTGTCAAGCAGGGGTCTGACAGCCAAGAAACAGTGGTCTCTTATTGACTGTGTCCCAGGGCATCTTGCTGCAGCTATTCTGCAAGGTATTCTTAGCCTCATGCATATGCTCCTGGGTCAGCCCATTTGCTCAGAGCCAAACACTGATGTATATTTTTAGCACCATCATTAGGCTTCTTCCTTCCTCTGCAGAAGCCAGTCTCTGCCAATTACAGGACCCATTAGTCCACCAGCTGCCATATGAGCTCTGCTCTTGTCATTAGACACATTTTTCTTCCTTAGGATCATTTTTGGAGCAAGTATCCTCTCTCCAAGCTACACAAATTCTGTGAACTAATTTACCTGAGGTAAAGATTTATTTAGCTAAGCTTTGATAATCTAATTGAAGTTGTTTGTTGAAGCTTATTTCTTTTATACTTTGATATAAACATATTTAGATCCAAACCACTTGAGAAGAAAATGGATCTTAATCCATTTTGAAAGTGTCATACAAACCAAGCACATAATCATTTTGTTAAAAATTTCTTGTTTATGTGGTCAGTATCCAGTGTTACTGGCCCTTGACTGGGGCCAAATATAAGGCAATTTTAAAGATATTTCATTAGTACAGGGAACCTCCTCTAGTTCTGAAGGCAATAATTGTTTTTTAGCTTTCATGTTTTTGAAAGCAATACACGTAGTTTAGTATCTATGCTAGTGTTGAATAATGTTTTTTTCTAAATTCATACTTAATAAAATGCTATCAGAGTCCTATTTCATAAATTTGCTAATTAGAAAAATATTTGGACCAGTGACTAGAATAAAATGATTCTATATTCAATTCTGTCCTCATACAACCTGTAGGTAACCATCATTTACTGAGTGCCTGCTGTTTGCCAGGTACTATTTTAAGTTGGCCTTTTATAGACATTATCATCATAGCAACTGACAAGTTAGGAAAAGTTACTATTACCCAATTTGATAAATGAAAAAAACTGAGATTTTTTTCAAGAGTTAAACCACCTACTAAAAATAATATTTCAATCCATTATCAATAATTATCAACTAATTATCAATAGTTAGAGTTGTCTAACTATTAAGGAACAGTCATGTACTATAGGACAAAAATAGCTTTTCTTCCATTAAGTGAGGTCCACCTGACAAGCTGCTAGACTGCTTCACGCCCAGCTAACTGCCTGGACGCCCAGCCTCAGCCCAGCCTCAGCCCAGCCTGCCTGATGGGTCAGTTCACTGCCAGGCCCACCTGCCTCAGCCAGCGGCTTTGCCACCGGCCCACAGCCTGGCCTGCCCTCACCAATCTCCCAAGAAGGGAAGTTGGGAAGTCCTACACCCCAACCTTCAACTCAGTGAGCAACACAATAAAAAGAAAGAACTCGACAGACCAAGTCCCATACTCCCAAGCTTAAGAAGAAACAAAAAGAAAATTAACTGGGCACAGACAGCCAACACACACGCTCACTGACTGTTTAGTCCACCATAGTGGAAACCACTCCTTATTTTTTAACTTTTCACCAAGATATTTTTTCTTTCTTTCTTTCTTTCTTTCTTTCTTTCTTTCTTTCTTTCTTTCTTTCTTTTCTTTTCTTTTTTTTTTTTGCTGTTGTTGTTTTGTTTTGCTCTTTGGTTTTGGTTTTATGTATTTAGTTTTTGTTTTATTTGAATGTGTATTGATTGATTCAAAGACTCCTACACATATATATATTTGCTTCTCTTGCCTCATTTCTAGCCTTTTTATAAGGCGTTATTTTCTCATTCTCTGTTTTTTGAGAGTTAGGGTGTTTATCTGCAAGTTTTGGGGTTTTTTTACTATAGTCTTTGTCACTACTCTATCTCCCTCTCTGTTTTTCTATTGCTGACAGCCAAATTCCATTCTCTCTCTCTTCCCTTATATTGTTCTATTTTCCTCCCCTTTCTCATTAAGAACACATCCTAAGTTATCACTGTCTCTTCCATTTTCTACCCTCCTACCCTTCTTATCTCTTCTTCCTTCCTCATAATCAACTCCATCCTTAACACTTCTTAGTACTACAGATAGTAGTATAGCTGTAGTATATAATGTGTATAATGTCTGTCCCTACCACCAATGCCACAGCAATAATTTATATGGTGGAAATCATAAACAACAACTATTGTTTGGTTTTATTACAGACATAATTCAAGATTATTTACTGTTTTTACTGATGGAAATTGCTAATCCTACTATTTCTGCACATTGTACAAATTCACACTATAGATATCAAAAAGGAACTAAGTACCTAGTCTACTTCTATATATTGTTTGCCTATATTATTGCTATCACTAGGTTTCCCCACAATCTCTAAGGTATTAGTAATAGAGAGGGACACTATAATTTTTTTTAGAGAGAGAGAGAGAAAGAGAGAGAGAGAAAAAATTTTTTAATATTTATTTTTTTTAGTTTTTGGTGGACACAACATCTTTATTTTATTTTTATGTGGTGCTGAGGATCAAACCCAGCGCCCTGTGTGTGCCAGGCCAGCGCGCAACCGCTTGAGCCATATCCCCAGCCCGGGACACTATAACCTTGTAATGTAGAAACTCCACAGTTTCAGATCCATACAGATAGATGGATAGACACACAAACAATATGAAAAGTAAAGGGAAAAAAAACATCCCAAACAACACAGAATACCTCAAAAACAGACTCTTTTGATACTACAGGGGAGGAAATGTTAGAGATGGAATTCAGAAAGTTCATGGTTAAACTGATTTATAAGATAAACAATGACATAAGAACTGAAATTAAAGAGAAAATACAATAAATTAAAGATCATTTTAATAAGAAGATAGAGATCCTAAAGAAGAATCTTTAGGAAATCCTCAAAATGAAGGAAGGAATAAACAAAATTAAAAATTCATTTGAAAACCTCACCAGTAGACTAGACCAGAAGACAGAGTTTCAGGTGATGAAGAAAAATATATAATCTTGAAAATAAAGTTGACCACATAGAAAAGATGTCAAGAGACCATGAACAGAACTTCCAAGAAATATGGGATATCGTGAAAAGACCAGACTTAAGATTTATCAACATAAATAGTTATAGATCTGCAAGTTTTGGGTTTTTTTTCTATAGTCTTTATCACTACTCTATTTCCCCTGTTTCCCTCTCTCTTTTTCTATTGCTGACAGCCAAATTCCATTCTCTCTCTCCTCCCTTATATTGTTCCTTCTATTTTTCTAGACTAAACCAGAAGACAGAGTTTCAGGTGATGAAGACAAAATATTTGAAATAAAATAATATCTGAAAATTTCCAAAGCTTTAAGAAGGAAACACAGAAACAAATATAGGCTTACAGCACTTAAATATGCAAAATTACAATAGACCCATGTTATTTAAAAATGCCTGACATATAGAATAAGGACAGAATTTTTAAAGGCTACCAGAGAAAAATGACCAGTCACATTTAGAGGGAAAACAATCTGGATCTCAGCTGATTTCTCAACTCAGACCCTCAAAACTAGGAGATCTTGGAATAATATATACCAAGTTCTGAAACAAAATGGATGCCAACCAAGAATACTATCCCCAGCAAAATTAAGCTTTTAATGAAATAAAAATCTTCCATGATAACCAAAAGTTAAAAGAATTCACAACTAAAAAGCTGGTTCTACAAAACATACTCAATCAAATATTTCATGAAGAAGAAATGAAAAACAAAAGTGAAAACCAGCAAAGGGAGGAATTACCCTAGAAGAGTAGTCAATCAAAGGAGAAACTAATCAAATTAAAACCCAGAAATAACTCAAAATGACAGGGAATAAAAATCATATCTCAATAACATTGAAAGTAAATGACCTAAACTCATCAGTCAAAAGACATAGACTAGAAGATTGGATTTTAAAACAAGACCCATCAATATGCTGTCTCCAAGATACTCACCTTATAGGCAAAGACATCCACAGACTGAAGGTAAAAGATGGGGAAAAACATCATTCACAAGGACCTCATATTCTAACATCAGATAAAGTGGACTTCAAGCCAAAGTTAATCAAAAGAGACAAATAAGGACATTTCATACTGCTTAAGAAAATTATACCTCAGGGGCTGGGGATGTGGCTCAAGCAGTAACGCACTTGCCTGGCATGCGTGCGGCCCGGGTTCGATCCTCAGCACCACATACAAAGATGTTGTGTCCGCCAAAAACTAAAAAATAAATATTAAAAAATTCTCTCTGTCTCTCTCTCTCTGTCTCTCTCTCTCTTAAAAAATTATACATCAATAAGATATAACAATCATAAATATTTATGCCCCAAACAATGGAACATGTACATATATTAAATAAACCCTTCTCAATGTCAAGAATCAATAAAAACAATAATAAACCAAAAAACAATAATACTAGGTGATTTTATCACATCTCTCTCATCACTGAATAGATCTTCCAAACAAAAATTAAATAAAGAAGCTGTAGAACTAAAAAATACAACTAATAATTTAGACTTAACAGACATATATAGAATATTTCATCCATCAACAACTGAGTATATTTTTTTTTCAGCAGCACATGGATTCTTCTCTAAAATAGACAATATCTTAGGCCACAAAGCAACTCTTAGCAAATACAAAAACATAGAGATGATACCTTGCATCCTATCAGATCATAATGGAATAAAATTAGAAATCAATGATAAAATAAAAAATAGAAGCTACTTTAACACTTGGAGACTAAATAATATGCTACTGAATGACCAGTGGATAGCAGAATAAATCAGGAAAGAAACAAAAAAAAATACTTACAGATAAACAACAATAGTGACACAATATATCAAAATTTCTAATAGTCAGTTCTAAGAGGAAGGCTTGTTGCATTGAGTTAATTCATTAAAAGAATAGAAAGTCACCAAATAAATAACCTAACATTATATTCAAAGTCCTAGAAAAAGAAAAATGAATCAACACCCAAAACAGTAGAACACAGGAAATAATTAAAATCAGAGCCAAAATCAATGAAATTGAAACAAAAAAATCATAAAATCAATGAAACAAAAAGTTGGTTCTTTGAAAAAATAAATAAAATTGGTAAACCCTTAGGCAAGATAACAAAAAAGAGAAAAAATTCAAATTACTAAAATTCATAAGAAAGGAAATATCACCAGTAACACTACAAATGTGGATGATAATCAGAAACTATTTTAAAATCTGTACTAGAATAAAATAGAAAAATCAAGAAGACATCAACAAATTTCTAGAGATATATGACCTACCCAAATTTAATCAGGAGGACATAGAAAATTTAAAGAGATGAATTTTAAGCAATGAAATTGAAGCCTACCAACAAAGAAAAGCCTAGGACCAGAAAGATTCTCAGCAGAGTTCTACCAGACCATAAAAGATTAACTAACACCAACCCTCCTCAAATTATTCCATGAAATAGAGAAGGAAAGAATTCTCCCAAACTCATTCTATGAAGCTAGTATCATCCTGATAATGAAACCAGACAAAGATACATCAAGGAAAGAAAACTTCAGACCATAACTCTGATAAAAATAGATGCAAACATTCTTAATAAAATACTGGCAAATCACATACAAAAAATACTTAAAAGATAGTGCACCTTGATTAAATTGTTTCATCCCAAGGATGAATGGTTGGTTCAATATAAGGAAATTAGTAAACATAATTCATCACATCAATAGGCTTACTGACAAGAATGACATGATTATCTCAATAGATACAGAAAAAGTACTTGACAAAATTCAGCATACATTCATGCTCAAAACACTGGAAAAACTAGAGATAGTAGGAATAACATAAAAGCCATGTATGCTAAACCCAATGCTAACATCATTCTAAATGGAGAAAAATTGAAAGCATTCCCTGTAAAAACTGGAACAAGACAGTGATGCCCTCTTTTATCACTCCTATTCAACATAGTCCTTGAAACACTAGCCAGAGAAACAAGATAAAAGAAAAAAATAAAACGGATACAAATAGGAAAAGAAGAGATCAAAGTATCCCTATTTGCCAACAACATGATGCTATATTTAAAAGACCCAGAAACTTCACCATAAATATTTATGAACAGGGTATATTTGTACTTCCATTATGCTCCCCATTTGACCTTGATTAAATTTCAGCTGTTAAAAAAGAAAAACTCCACCAGAAAGTTTCTTGAATTCATTAACAAATTCAACAAAGTATCAGGGCATAAAATTAACACCCATAAATCAGTGTTTCTATACACCAATAATGAATCAGCATAAAAGAGAAATTTGGAAAACTATCCCATTCACAATAGCCTCTAAACAAATAAAATATTTGAGAATCAATCTAACAAAAGAAGTGAGAGACCTCTAAAATGAAAACTACAGAAAACTAAAGAAAGGAATTGAAGTAGACCTTAGAAGACAGAAAAATCTCCCCCATTCTTGGATAGGCAGAATTAATATTGTCCAAATTGCCATACTATCAACAGCACTATACATATTTTAATGCAACTTCTATTAAAATTCCAATGACATTCTTCTTAGAAATAGAAGAAGTATTCATGAAATTCATTTGGAAAAATAAGAGGCCCAGAATAGCCAAAGCAAACCTTAGCAATAAAAGTGAAGCAAGAGGCATCACAATACCAGCCCTCAAATTATACTACAGGACTACAGTAACAAAAATGGCACGGTTTTGGCACAAAAACAGACAAGAAGACCAATGGATCAGAATAGAAGATAACAAGACAAACTCACATAAATACAGTTATCTCATACTAGACAAAGGTGCCATAAACATACATTGGAGAAAAGGTAGCCTCTTCAACAAATGGTGCTGAAAAAACTGGAAATCTATAGGCTGCAGGATGATATTTAACCCCTATCTTTGACCCTGCATAAAACTCAACTCAAAGTAAACCAAGGACCTATGCATTAGACCAGAGACCTTGCACCTCCTAGAAGAAAATGTTAGCTCAACTCTAAGTCATGTCAGCTTAGAAACCAACTTCCTCAACAAGACTCCTTTAGGAGTACAAGAAGTAAAGTCAAGAATCAATAAATGGGATGGTGTCAAACTAAAAGGCTTCTTCACAGCAAAGAAAAAAATCAAGAACATGAAGAGAGAGCCTACAGAATGGGAGAAAATCTTGCCACCTGCACCTCAGATTGAGCATAAATCTCTAGGATATACAAAGAACTAAAAAAACTTAATATTAAAAAAAACCACAAATAACTCAATCAATAAATGGACAAAGGATCTGAACAGACACTTCACAGAAGAAGAAATACAATGGGCCAAAAAATAAATGAAAAAATGTTCAACATCTCTAGCAGCTAGAAAATTGCAAATTAAAACTACACTGAGATTCCATCTCACTCCAGTTAGAATAGCAATTATCAAGAATACAAGTAACAATAAATGTTGGCAAGGATAAGGGGGAAAAGTTTCATTCATACATTGCTGGTGGGACTGCAAATTGGTCAATCACTCTGGAAAGCAGTATGGAGATTCCTCAGAAAACTTGGAATGAAACCAACATTTGACCCAGTTATCCCACTCTTTGGTATATACCCAAACGATTTAAAATCAGCATATTATAGTAAAGCAGCCACATCAATGTTTACAGCAGCTCAATTCACAGGAGCTATGCTATGGAGCCAACCTAGGTGCCCTTCAAAAGATGAATGGATAAAGAAAATGTGGTCTATATACACAATGGAATATTACTCAGCCATAGAGAAGAAAATAATTATGGCACTTGCCAGTAAAGAGATGGAACTGGAGACTATCATGCTAAGTGAAATAAGCCGATCCCTAAACACCAAAGACTGAATCTTTTTCTGATATGTATATGCTAATACACAATAACAGGGGCGGAGGGAATAATAAAAGTTCATTGGATTAGACAAAAGGGAATGAAGGGAAGGGAAGGGGATAGGAATGGAAAAGACAGAAAAAATGGGACATAACTTTCCTATGTTCATAGATGCACACACAACCAGTGAAACTCCACATCACGTACAGCCACAGGAATGGGATCCTAATGAGAGTAAGTTATCCTGCATATAGAAATATGCCCAAATACACTCTACCATCATGTATACCTAAAAAAAAGTGATAATAGAAACACCATATTGAGTGATTATAGCCTATGGACAAGTGAACTAAATGACAGTAATATTACAAGGGAAGAATTGGGGCTACTCCGTTATAAGGTTCTGGCACTACACTGGCACAGTGCAGTGTCACTGGAGTGGAGAAGCTAGAATGCTACCGGGTGGACAATGCTGCTCCAACTCCTCAGACCCAGGCTCCCGCTGACCGGAGATGTGCCAGATGTCTTCTTGGGTTATGAGATCCGCTCCGTGCACCACTGAGCAGACATGCACCTTCAACTGAGTTTGAGAGGGACAGAGAGGAAAAGGAGATAAGTATGAGGAATGTTTTTTAACAAATTTATATCGTCCTTTAGGGGGGAAAAAGTTCTCTATTCACTAGAGCTTACCTTTTCTTCCGGGCATTCATTCCGCATCCCCTACGTGGGTCCAACTGTAAAATCCATCAAGAATAAAAATAGAAAAGATGGTTCTAGATAGGAGAAGCATTCGTACGGATGTATCCATCACAGGTTGGCCAAAACCAAAAGCTTCGTGTGATGGTTACTTTTAGGTGCCAATCTGACTATGCCACAGGGTCCCCAGATGTTTGGTCAAAAATTATTGTGGGTGCTTCTGCATGGGTACTTGTGGGATGCGGCTAGCACTTAAATTAGTAGACTGAATAAAGGGACTACCCTTTATCACTGGATGCTATTAAAGATCTTTACAGAACAAAATGGCTGCTCCTCTCCCAAGTAAGAGAGAAAGCATTCTCTCCACCTGTCTGCCTTTAAACTGAGATATCGGCTTTTTCCTTTCTTGAAAACATGGGTCTCAAGCCTGCCAGCCTTCTCACGGGAACTGCGACATCGACTGTCCTGATCTCCAGAGGGCAGGACATCATGGGCTCTCCTGGATCTCTGACAAGCCAGCTCACCCCGCAGACCTTGGGACTGCCAGCCTCCATAACCACACGAGCCAATTTCTTATGATAAACATCTTCCATAAACCATCTGTTGGCTCTGTTTCTCTAGCACCCTCGTCTAGATATTTGAAGTAGAAAGAGGCTTCACACAGGAACTCATTACCCGATGGAATGACTAGGAGAACCTAAACTACAGAATCTATTGCTGAAATTTAGGTGATCAGGAAATAAAGGAATCCTAGGACACGGGTGACTCACAGCAAGATGCTGGAAGCTGCTGGCCAAGCCTCATGTCTACCGTCTGCTGAAGTTTCCACTAGATGCTTCCTGGGCCACTGTGGGAGGCCAACCTTACGGGTGACTGAGTTACACTCCCCAGCTGGGTGCTGAGGCGCTCAGTCACAGAAATGGGTGTGTCTTGCTGCAGCCCCATGGGTGAAGCTATGCTCACCTGTTCCTCTGTAATATAACCCCTTGCCCTGTTTAGGATAGAATCTTCCATGGAAGTGCCTTGTGTGTGTCCCCTCCTCTTACTGTGCCCTTGGGTGTGGCCTACCCAGGTGTCAGTCACCTGCTGACAGTGGACATCATGAAGATAGACTCAGCCCCTGAAACCTGACCCCTTGCCTCATTTAAATAGCTTCTCCTCAATAAAAGGGGTCAGCTAGAGCTCTCGCTCTCTCCCTTTCTGCAGACCCTTAAGGTCAGAGGAGCCCTCACAGCGACCCCAAAGAAAAAGGTATTTCTGTCTCTTGTGTGGTTATTTTGTGCAGCCCAGTTAGCCCAGTTTAACTAGAGTGACCCCTGAGCCTTTTAGTCGCGAGAACAGAAACCCGGCAGGCCACAGTGGCAAAATGGCTTAGGCGTTCCTCTAACATCAGTGGTGAGTCTGGTGGGAGGAATCAAAACTGGAACTCTGCCAGGGAGGGTGAGTTTGGGAAATGTAGTGTTAGCCCACCAACCCCTGTGACGAAAGGGAACATTTAGAAGGATCATTATAAATAAACAAACAAACAAACAAACAAATAAATGGAAGGAATCCATGGCATGAAATCCCACGGGCCTGAATAACAAGAACAAGAAGAAGTGCTCCTCCCCACACACAGCAGAGATGCACAGTGACAACTCCAGCAGGTGGCATGGGGACCTGTTGACTCTGAGAAGGGTCTTTGTGATCCAGGAGCCCAGAGCTGTGGTTTATTGGCAACGTGGCTTTCTTTGGAAAGTCTGTACCGCGCCATCAGCTTTTCCTGCTTCTCAGGCCCTTTACTGAGTCATGTTTACCATTGATAGTGACATTTGAATAGATTTTACTATGCCATTTCCCTAGCACTAACCACCAAAAGCAAGGGTGAACCCAGCAGGAAAAAAGATCAAAAAGTTAAGCCAGGTTAGCGAGATTTTGCAATCACTGAAAAGTGGGTCAAGTTCCTGGTTCTTATGAATTCCTAGCTCATTTCTGGGAAAGCAGTAGAAAAAAACAACTAGGACTCTCCAGCATTCAGTCCGACATGTAGCAAATCCAAATACTGATTACCACATGTAGGCAAATGATATTTACCGTGGCTAGTAAACTCGGTTCATGACTAGAATGTGAGTTTATAAGGCTCTGTAAGTATTTATTAACCAAGTATTTATTTATGGTCATATTTTAATGGAGCATAATGTCCACCATAAAACACAATGTAAAAGCTGTGAGCATTTAAGACTCTAGAACCTGGAGGTAATATATGCAGGTAAGAAATCAGAGCGTGTGTGATTGCTCTGTTAGTCTCCTGTTAACGCTTCAACTGGTCATCACGACAGTGCTCCTTCGTTCCACACGGACCACACATGTCAGTGATGAGCAGTTTTGTGGCATGCAAACAAAGCTTTTTATCTCACCCAACAGAGTGGCTTCAACTACAAATTAGCCTAATGATGTGGGTTAAACTGTGTATGATGATGTAGAAAGAGAAGAAGTTGAGGGACCTGGGAAAAATTCTATTACAGTTAAAGTAAGGAAGAGGGCTGGGGATGTAGCTCCGTGGGAGAGCACTTGCTTAGTAGTGCTAGGCCCTGACCCCAGCCCAGGAGGAGGAGGAGCAGGAGGAGGAAAGGGGAGGGGAGGAGCAGAAAGAAGGATCACATTAATCACCTTCAGGAATAGCAGGGTAGGGGATGATAGTCTCCCAGTCTTACAGATGGTTAAATAGGAGCACAGAGAAAAGGAGAGGCCTGCTTTTGAACCTGAGTGTGTTTGGCTGAAACCTACTCTTCCAGCTCATGCTGCCTCTCAGCGCTATTGGTAATAAGGCCTTGTTCCCAATAAAGAAGGCTGTGACAGGCATCGAGAAAGAACCAAATGCAAGGTTATAAAGTAGCATTTAGTCAATTATTTGTCACACAACATACCTTATTAAAATAGCCAGTAAGCACACTGACTCCTTTTGACAGATGTCCTGCAAATGACAGGATGTTACCAGTAAAATTCAGACCCACTTAAAACCCAGTAAATCACAAACTTTCAATGCTTCACCTATTTCAATGAAATTGACACAGGGAATTAAAATAAGCTGAAAATCATAATCTAGACTGGAACCAGGCGTGGGAGAACATTCTCATGGGGGCTGCTTGCTCACCTTGTCTGATTGTCCCGAATGCCCACATTAATATTAACCAATATCACTATAATCATTTTATATAAGTCTATTACACGTTACGTATTATTTTTAAGTTTTTGTAGGTATTGCAAATCTGGGATGATAGGACAAAATGGGTTTTATCAAGGAAATGAAAATGTAAGATTATTCACTAGCAGATATTAACTATGCTAAAGAGAACAGCAAGATTTGGGGGCCACACCTATGGCTAGATTGGATGAGGTAGATGCTACCCTGGGTTCTCCAGTGCTTCCTAGATTCCTTAAGGAGAGGGACATGATTTCTTTTTGGATCAAACATTTGAAGAGGGATTCCAAATGAATAGTCTTGTTAGCACTAGGCTTGGTGGTGGTAAATGTCAATGCTTCAGGGCCAAGGGAGCTATGAGATGAGTGAGGGGGCAGCATGTAAAATATAGAGAGGAGAGAACCAGGAAAACCCCGAGAAATGCCCCAGGAGAGGAGCAGATGTTCCCCTGGGGGTTGTTCACCATGAATGTTGGCCTGGTGATGTCAGAGCTCCAGCTGCTTAAGAGAAGGTAAAGATCTATATATTAAGCAAACTCATCTGATTATTTTATAAGTTGACACAAATTCTCCATAGTTACAGTGTACAGCATGCTTTGAAATATCGAAATCAAGAAATTAACATGCGCATTACCTTATTTTTTTAAGTAAGAGCTCTTACAATCTACTCTCCTAGCAAATTTTCAAGTATATGATACATCATTGTTAACTACAGTGACCTTGAGCTTATTCCTTCTGTCTGTGTGAAATTTTGAATGACAGCTTCCAATCCTTTCCCAGACCCCAGCCCCTGGTGGCCATTATTCTGTTCTCTGCTTTTAGGAGTCTGACTTTATCAATTTCCACATATAAGTAAAATCATGTATTTGTCTTTCTGCGTCCAGGTTATTTCACTTCATGTGAGTCCTACGGGTTCACTCATGCTGTTGTAAGTGCTATTTAAAAGGCCCCAGGCCTTAAAAGTGGTATTTAAAAGAAAGGTTTCTTTCTTTTTAAAAGCTGAATAGTATTCCACTTGTGTATACAGATCCCATATGTGAAGTGGGGCTGGATTTCCAGCAAAGCCTAGGAAGCAATCTGGTGAATCATGAAGTGAAACAGCACCATAGACTCTGAGTTCCAGAATCTCTGTGGATCCTGCAGCTACTACAATCCCACAAGGAGCTGCGGTGGGTAGCAGTTATCAGTTTCCATGGCAACAAGAAGATGTCGTACAGCAAGAAGTGAGTGGGACTTTGGTGAGCCAGTAACTATGACAAGAAGGTGGGAGGTGGCTGGGGTTTGTTTCATAGAGTCTCATTTTCCAGGTTCTGATGATTCCCTGGCTGAGTTAGGCTCTTTTGATCACAAAGAAAGGAAATAGGGAATTTTTTCTTTTCCTTTCCTTTCTCCAGGGGCACTTTACCACGGAGCTATATTCCTAGCTCCCCCTCTGTTGTTTTTTGGATATGGTATCCCTAAGATGCCAAAGCTCACCTCAAACTTGTAATCCTCCTACCTCAGTCTCCCAAACATCTGGGAATGCAGATGTGCTCCACCATGCCCGGCAAGAAATAGGGAATTTTTTAAACAAGGACTCAGAAGTAGCTCAGGGAACCCAGGGGCAAGAAGAAGCTCCTGATGACTGGAACCAGGTGTGGGAGAACAATGTCACCGGGGCTGCTTGCTCACCTTGTCTGACTATCCTGAATGCCCACTTTATCCCCATCTGGTAGCACATGGCAGAGTTGTATGCCTCACAATATATAAGATCCAGTGTTTAAGTTTTTTTTTTTCTTTAGTTCAACAGATACTGACTAGGATCTCTGAATCTAAGTCCCCAAAGAGAGAGCATTTGACAAGCCCAATTAAGTTAAGTGTCTGGTCCAGGGCCAATAAGCTCTGGCCAGGAGACCGGGTCATATGGCACAACATGGTGGCCAGTCTTCCCTCACATTGCTGTCCCCTCCATGGTAAATGCTATCTCATGGGGCTGCTGGAGGGACAAAATATGACTGAAAAAGTCTCAGTGTGAAAATTCTGGGCATAGACCTATCTCAGGGTAAGCTTGTACTAGTTGGTTAATGTCTCTAAAATTTTATGTCCACCCAAAACCTATGAACATGACCTTATCTGGAAATAGAGTTTTTGCAAATGTAATCACATTAAAACCAGGTCACACCAGATTACAGCAGACACAAACCCACTGACAAGTCTCTCTATAAAAAGAGGGTCCTTTGGACAGAGTGTCACACAGGGACAATGCTCTGTGATGGCAGGGGAAGGCATTGGTGTGAGGCTGCCACAGCCATACAATGCCACCAGTTGCTGGCTGGCAACCACCAGAAGCTCAGAGAGGAGCGAGCAACAGCCCTGCCAACACCTGCACTTCCGGCCTCCCACACTGTGAGAATTTTGTTAACAAATTGCTATTGTAAACCACTCATCTTATGGTGATTTTACTATAATACTTGATCAATCAAAGGAGGTTCTCATTATTGCTATTAATGATTTGACTCTTATTGCAATAACCTAATGTCCAGTGGGGAATGAGGGAAGCAGTAGCACACAGCTACCTGCACTGGGGGCTCTCTATGGCTTTAGCACCAGACCCACTCGGTCAACCCAGAGTTGGAGCAGCTGTTCCAGACCAGATTTGGTCTCTATTCCAATCCTCATGGTGGTCTGTGTCTTCCAAAAATGCTTCACGACCAGCACCAACTCAGGTACCTCAGTAAGCACTGGATATGAGTGTCCTGGCATGGTAGGGTTGATTTGACACTAGAGTCTGGAATATTTTCCCTACCATTGACTAGGATAAGTCCCTGTTCTTATCCAGATCTATGATCCAGAGACAAGAACAGACCCTGAATAGACATTTTTATCCAACTCCATGAAGAAAGATGGCCAATCTCATTCAGGACAAGAGATGTACAAATTAAACCTTCCACACAAGATACCATGTTTGTTCTCTCACATTGGCAAAGATCGAGAAGTTAGGTAACACTGTGTAGCCAACGGTGTAGAAGGTTACTTACTAGAATGAATTGGTACATCACTCCCTGGAGGCCAATTTAGCAATGTCTAACCATCACAAAACACACGGACACTTTTCCACCCAGCAATCCCATCTCTAGCAGTCCATTGTACTAGAAACATAGGCGTGGACAAAGCTGACTTATTGCAGTACTCTTTATTGTATTGTTGGAAACAACCTAAACGTCCATGGGCAAAGGACCTCTAAAATAAGTTACAGCACACAATGGAATACTGTCCAGCAGGAAAAAAGTAATCTTAGACTGTTATGAAACAGTCTGTAGGTATATCATTAATGTGAAACGCAAAGCAGAAAATGTTGTGTGAAGAAGGCTACCGTGGTCATCTACATCTCCAGCTTACCCTGGCTTCCAGACACCGTTCGTCTAATAGCAAACTTCCTGGTTAATTTTATGGGAGCATTCCTCTTCTTGTGTCCATTATTTGCTTTTCAATGACTTCTAATTGCTTCAAACGTATAGTACACTACAAATTTTGTAGCCTGACATTCAGGGCCCTTTGCTTTGAAGACAAAACTTATTTTTCCCTCATTATTCAAATGGGAGCTAATGTGGGAAAGATATTGCCAAAAATGGTTGCCCACTGACCTCAGATACACCAAACATTCCTATTTCACTACGGAGTTTTGACATAAATTGAGTGCTAAAATTTGCCAAATGACTTTTACATCTCTCGAAAACATCACGTATTTGTTTCCTAAGACTGTTGTAAGGAAACCATGAATTGGATGACTTAAAGCAAAAAATAAATAAATAAATTATTGTCTCACGGTTCTGGAACCTAGAAGGAGGCTGGGTATGATTCCTCTGCCCCGTTCAGAAGAAGCATGGCACTGGCTTCCGAGGTTTGCTGGCAATTCTTGGCACTGTCTCCCTGAAATCTTTGCCTCCGTCTTACAGCACTTCCCTATGCATCTGTCTTCATCTGGCCACATAAGATACGAGTCATAATAGATTAGGAGGTTCGCCCTAATCCCTGTGACCTCATCTTAACTAATCACATCCGCAACAGATTTCCAAACAAGGCATCATTCCAAGATACTGGTTTTAGGATTTCAACATATCTTTCTTGGGGAACACAATTAAATCCATAACACAGCATATGATGGTCTCCTTAGCTCGGCTAGTCTGATTGACAATGTTGGTGGATTTTATAATAGGTAACCCTCTTGTATTACTAGAATGAATCTCACTTAGTCATGAAGCATTGTTTGGTAAAGGAGCTGCTGGGTTCTGACTGCTGATGTTTTAAGATTTTTGAACCATATTCACATGCAGGAATATTCTGTTTTCCTTTTGGAATTATTTCAAGTTTTGACATCAATGGCTTCATAAGTGAAAATTTGATTTTTTTTTTTATAATCTAGAATAGATTAAGTAGCATTGAGATCATCCATACTTTATGGGTTAGGTAGAATGTTCCTGAGAAACCATTTAAGCCAGGTGCTTTTTAGAGAGGAGTGTTTTAACCCACTTTCTAGCTCTTCTATGATAATTATTCTGGTTAGACTTTCTTCACTGAGGTTCATTTTAGTAAATGAACCTCCTTTTTACAAAAGGTTATGTCAAGTAACTCCATGGTTAAAAAATTTCCTCTGGGCTGGGGATGTGGCTCAAGTGGTAGCACGCTCACCTGGCATGCGTGCGGCCCAGGTTCGATCCTCAGCACCACATACAAACAAAAATGTTGTGTCCGCCAAAAACTAAAAAATAAATATTAAAATTCTCTCTCTCTCTCTAAAAAAAATTCCTCTGCTTTTAATGATTATTTTCCCCATAGTATTTTTGGTTTGGGGCAATTGAGTTTTTTCCTTTTATTCTTCCTTCTCTTGGTTAACTAAGATTTGTCTATTTTTTTGATTTTTTGTTCAAAGAACCATTTTTTGATTTATTGTTTTTCTTTATAATTCAATAGCTTATGCTTTTATTTATTTTAAAGTATCTGTAATTTAGGCAGATTTGTAAGGTGATTTTGATCCCAGATTTCTGAATTACAACTGTGGAATGTGTGGATTTTTATGGAAAATTTGTCATGTGGTGCACTATATTTTCCATTACACCATTGTATTTATATTATTATTATATTATGCCTATTTTTTTGGTATGTGAACATCTTATTTCTGCAACAGATGGTAGCTCTCTGAGGGCAAGTTCATGTATCATATTTCTTTGGGACAATAACTACTGATATTGTGGCTAAGTCAGAGAACTGATGTAAATGTATAATAGGTAGTTTCTGAAATGGCTCCCAATAGTCCCTCCCACCTAAAATTTATGTTCTTGTCTCATCCCCTTTGCCTTTGATTGTGGGCTGGACCTGGAGATTTGCATCTAAGAAGTAGAAAATGACAAAAGTATTAGGATATTGCCTCCAAGGGTTTGTTATAAAAATCTGCTACTCTGTCTTGTTTAGATTCCTTCTGTATCTCCAGATTTTCTTGTTTGCTTGCTTCAATAGAAGAAAGGGTCATTTAATGAGCTGTTCTATGGTGGCACCCTCATAGCAAAGCAGGGAGGGCAACTTCTGACCAATAACCCATAAGGAACTGAAATATAACAATACACATGAGTGATCATCATGGCTAATCCATCTCCAGTTGAGCCTTGAGGTGACTGCAGCTTCAGACAACACCTTGATTAATATCTTGTGAGAAACCCAGAGTCATAGGACCCAGCTAAAATGCACCTGGATTCCTGACCTACAGAAACTGCAAGATAATATTTCTACTTTAAGCCACTATTTGTGTAGTTCTTTGTTATGCAACAGTAGATAACTATTACAGAGCCCAGATCCTGTGTATCTGCCTCACTAATGGTAATTTGGGAGGAACCTGTCTTGTTGAAAGGCAACTCTAACTCAGAATTTATAATGCAATAATTAATTAATTCCAAAAATGTTCACTTTGAGTGAATGCATTTTAACATCATTGTCTGTCAGCTCTCTCATTTTAGTATCTTAATGGTGGGGCTGGGGCTGTAGCCCAGTGATAGAGCGCTTGTCTAGCACATACATGTGAGGCACTTGGTTTGATCCTTAGCACCACATAAAAATAAATAAATAAAGGTATTATGCCTATCTACAATGAAAAAAATTTTTTAAATATATTAAAGGTATGCCTATTGTTCCTTGAAATAGGTTATTTTTAGTGCTTCCTTTACTGCACATGAGTAGAATGTGCCACATTAGAGACAGACTGCATAGATAAAATCAGGCAGATTAAAAGTGAATTTATAATTTGGACTTATATTTTTACAACATTTAACCAACAATGATTTATTTTCATACCATGATGAAGACTGTTGGTAACAAAATGGAACAGTTCTTCCCTTCTTCCACAGTTATATAAATTAAGCTGAAAAGGGGCTGCCTTGCTAGAGGTGACATTTCTAAGCCTTTTTGAGACGAGGAGACTACCTTCTCACTGATAGGCTGTCCATAGAAGTGATATGTAAACTTCTGCTTCATGCTTAATATAAAATTGCTGTTCAGTACATTCACCTCTTTTCTCCTTTTCAAACGATACTTCATGGGTCACTGGAAGCTGAAGTCAGAGATAAAATGCTCTGTCTGAAAATACAATTTGTTGGTATACTTATGCTGAATTTGCCATGTTTTACTTTTTTTTTTAATGAAACACTGAAGCACTAAATTTGGGAGATACATGATGCAGGAATCTTCATGGGAGAACAAATTTCTTTAACACATGAACAAAACAGGTTCTGAACAACTACAACTCCAGCTTTTAAAACTAAACTAAGGGTTTTGGTCCTAGTGCCTATAAATGATAGCAAACAGCACAGGGGAGAGAGGCCACTGCTGCCTGAGTCAGACATGTCTAGGTGTGACACAGCTGGGTGTAACAGTAGCCTGGTGCTTTTGTAAGAGGAAAATGGTATCTCCCCAGAGTTCCATTGTCCTCTTAGCCACCTTGACTTTGCTTTCCAGATAAGACTGGGAAGCAAGGAAAGCCGAAACTAGGACATGAGGAAGACTAAATTATCTTTGGAAGTTACAACCCAGAGGTTTCCAGGCCTAAAAGGACAAGTGGTTAAGCAAGATGGCTCAGGTGTCCATTTCTGATCATTTGTGCTACCAAATACTTAGTAGGCTTTACATGGGCAGTCAGCAAATAGGTAGCCTTCTGTTGTAACCTGAAGACAAGTAAATTGTGCTTTTGTTGCAGGATGATCACCTGGACCCTCATCTCCATGTGAGGAGGTGCAGCGGCTGAAATCTCCGACCCTAGAGGGAGATTTAGGAGGGGTGAGGGAAAACCACTCCAAACTGCAGAACGGTTCCTCTTCCACTCTCCAGCTGAGAGCCCTAACGCAGGCGCGGGTACAGTGAGATGCCCAACTATCCTCGCAGCCCTCAGCAACTGATTCTATGGGTCTGAAGTCCCTCAACGGTCTGGTTGCATCTTCCCAGCGTCGTTTCTTAAGCAGAGGCATAGCAGAAGGGGTAAGGGAGCTAGTAGGACTCTATGCTCAAGGCAGAAAATCAAGAGGGAAGCAGGTTTCCTCCCCACCCACCTTAAAGTGTTCCCCGGTTGCCACATCACATCTTCACGCTGTGGATGACTCAGGGCCCACTTTGTGTTCCCTCGATTCTTGAGCAAGGTCGAGGGTGTCCGGGCTTCGGAGGAAACGTTGCGTGAAGCAGAGTTTGGAAAGAACTTGGGAATTTCCCCCGGGGCCCTCGCTGTACTTGCTGAGTCTTGCAGGGTGCGGACAAAGGTCCGGAGTGGGGAGCGGGCGCACCGGGAAACTGAATTTACCTTGAGCTTGGGAGTGAAAAGGAAGGTCACTACGGGATCAGCTGTCTTTTCATGTCAGATCTGGGCTAGCCAGGAGGGAGTGGATACAAGTCGCCCCCAAATAAAAGCGAGAGTTCAGGCACCTGTGCTTCTCCGGCCAGTCGCTAGCTAGCCCTGGAGAAGGAAAGCTAGACTCTGCTGTCGCCCTAACAGCAGGGACTGTAAGGAGAAGAAGGGCGTGTCTTGCTCAAGGTGAAGGCGGACACCTGGGCTCAGGCGCGCCCAGGGCGGGCGCTAGGACCCGGGCGGCGCACCTGTTGGGTGGCGGGGGCCCCTCCCGCCCTGCGCCGGTGTCGGGGTGTGAGCGACCGGAGCGCGGAAGGAGGTGACGGCCCGGCGAGGCTGCGGCGGCTGCCGGGCGACGAGGGCGGCCCGCTGCACGATGGCAGAGCTGCTGTGGAGCCTGCAGGATTCCCAGATAGTCGCCCGCTTCCAGCGTCGCTGCGGGCTCTTTCCGGCGCTGGATGAGGGCCCCCAGGAGAACGGCGCGGGTCCCCCGGAGGATGCGACGCGCTGCTCCGAGGTCGGGCACCGCCGGGCGGCCAGCGTCAAGGGCGGCGCGGAGCCGCCCAATGGGCTGCGGAGAGCGGCGCCGCCGCAGGTAACCGCGGGCAGGTGCTCGCCCGGGAGGGAGGAGGGGGCAGCCGCTCCGCAGCCTGCGGACGTGCAGGTCCAGGCGACTCGGCGACGTGGGGACAGGCGTGCCCCAAACCAGCCCGGTGGAGAGAGCGCCGTCCCCGGAGGCTCCTGGGGTCGGGCGGTCGTGTGTGGAGGGGGTGGCCTTGGGGGTCCAGCCACCGGGATACCATCCTCTTACCCTGCCAGGTGGCCACCAAGTCTTTTCAGACTTAAATCGCTCAGAGCCTTTAAAGGCGGTCTACTTAGAGGCTTTCCATGTTAATGAATACATTCACGCTCATGTACGTTCTACCGAATCTGTCGGAGTCACGTAATTGAAGGAGTGGGGGTGTCCTTGGCACTTCCCGGGGACAATTCCCGGGAACTCTGAGTTGCCGCCCATCCCCCTCCCCTGTCCGCGCAAATGCTGGTGTTGTGGGGCTCAGTTGTCTTATGGTGCGCTCTGCCGACTCTCGGAACGGAGCTCGGGTTTCCATACTGCTCCTAAAGAGATTTACGACCTCTGACATCACCTCCCTCTCGCCCCCTTCTGCCTGGTGGGTCTTTTATTAACCGGCACCGATGGCTTTTCACAGATGCTTTGGGGAGAGACGCTCACCGCGCTCTCCTCTAGGCGTCCTGAGTGTGGTTATACAACCACTGCAGCTTTGGGGAAACCAGCCTGTGTCGTCGTCGCAGTGCATAGAGACTCCAGGCAGAGGGACAGACAGGCTGCAGACAGCTGCAGGGGGTGGGTGCCTGTCTACCCTGGCACCTGCAGAAGGCTGGCGGGGGGTGGGGGTGGGTGCTGTCTACCCTGGTACCTGCAGACACTGACCTTTTGCCAGGCAAAATAACAAGTGTGGCAAGTGAGAACAGTAATTCCTTTTTCTTTTTAAAAAGCCACATTTTCTTTTCTTCCTAGAAGTTTCTGGTGACAAGAAAGCAGCTGCGTCTTCATGTATAGATGTCTAGATTTAGTAACTGAGGAATTATGAAGAACCTTGATATGAACCTGAATATGAATAGGCTTTGAATTATAGAATTCATTTGGAAGGGCGGAGGTGGATTGTGTGTTGCATTACAGAAAAATCCACCTCTATAATATTTTATCTCCTTTTATAGCCCTTTCTTTGTCCTATGTGAAGTTCCAGGAACTTTTAGTTGAGTTTGCTGACCCCTCCCTTTCCTCTTGTGGTGTGTTAAAGGGGGAAGAGCCAGAAGAAGTGTTTTTCATTGACATTTTCTGTGCACACACAACATTCACACTCACACCCACAGGTGGATGCTTTCTATTGCTCTCTTCTCACACTTCTACCCTCTTTCTTGAATTCAGGAAGCTGAAAAGAGTGCATTTTTTCACTAGTGTTTTTCAAACTGTTTTCCACATTACCCTTGGTAAGGTTACCTGAAATTCTGGAGATGCGCTGTCTTCTCCTTTAAAAGCAAGCCAAGTGGACTTCTTGCCTCTTTGCTGCTAGTGCCTTAGGTGGCTGGTAAGCCCAGGAGTAGGCTTGCCCTTCCCGACCAACACAGCACCTCACTCACACAGCAGATTGTGAAGAAACAAGACAGAACCCAAAATCAAGATAAGAAATCCCTGTACTTGGTGATAGTGGTGATGGTGGGGGAATTAACTCAAAAGCACTTGATAAGGGAGAGGTTAATAAATGTTCTTAAAGGTGGATCAGTTTCAAGTGACTTGAGAAGATTAATAGTTTACTAGGGACACACAGGAAGTTCCCAAAAGGAAATGATTACGTGACTGTCCCTGGATATATAATAGGATTTTTAAAACGGCAGTTGAGAAGACTCTTTCCTATCAACCATGACTCCCCCTCTGCCTTGGGCCTTTGCCCACTTGCCTCAGTTGCAGGTGCCTTCTCCAGATACCCTCCACCCACCCTTGAGCATCAAGGTCAGTTCCTCTGGAGGTACCTTCACTGACCTTGCAGGCTAGCTCTCCCTTTATGGACTCTCTTTGCCTCTTGTATATTTTTTCCCTGCAGCATAATCACATTGTGTAAATGTGCCTTTGTGTGGATATCTGATTATTCCAGTCTCCTCCTGTAGAGGATAAGCTCTAAGAATGCAGGAAATTTTTCTGTTCTCATTGTTTTCCTCCCCTGGTTATGCACAGTGAATTTTATGAATATTTGAATACAGATTACAATAAGAAATCAATAGATTTTTAAGAATTAAATAATGATTACTGAAAAATCAAATGAAAAAAAAAAAAAAACAACGAATGGTTATCCCAGAATCTAGAAGGCAACCCAAAGACATCCATTTTATACCCTGCAAACAAAAGTAAACTTTCCTTCACTTCAATAATTTTAGACCTCCATCAATCTAATTTACCTTCCATATTTTCTGTTTTTATTTAAGTCCTTAACACTGCACAAATATGGAGTGATTAAAGACTTCCTCTATAAATTCTTGTAACACCACACACTGCTAGTTTAAAAATTAACTATGTCTCTTACAAACTAGGGCTGGGCTGGGCTCGAACAGACCTGTTGTTGTATATTGAACTGAGATTCAGGGATTGCCCCAGTAAATATGAGTTCTGAAAGATTAGGTGACTTGGGACTTCCCAGTGTTCTGCACAGTCAGGGAAAGCCAGATCTTTTGACTTCCAAGTCTGAGCTTCTTTCTACTGTGCAGCTTCTAACAGCACAGTCACAGCACCTCACTGTGACTGATGTACTGTGGAGGTATGAGCTGTGAGTCCTGGCTGGGGCAGGGTAGAGATCAGGTAGAATGAGAAGGTATTGTTTGCAGTTTGCAAAGGTAGCCAATTTTCGCAAGATTAACCATCTGAGGGCATTCTTGGTAGTCACCTTGAGAAGCAGGGTCCTGAGTAAGAGGCACAGAACCTAGAACCTGCTGGGGAGGGCAAAGACCCTTAAGAGATTGTGTTGATTTGTTCTGGGGTCACGTCAACCTTGAATGCAATGTCATTTTGATTTCTAATGTCTTTGCTTACCCAAAGCAGTTGTATTTAGTGAGACTCTCCTGTGTTTCCCCCCATCATTATATTAGATGAAATATGATCTCACTCTACTCAATAAATACTTGTTTGCTAACTGCTCAGACATAGTTCTAAAATTGGGTTGGGGAGGGAATCAAGGGTGGGTTGCCTTTTCAAAGTCTTTGCATTCTCATTTCTCTCCTGAAATATTTGGGCCCCTCCAAGTCTGTTGGTCTACAAAAATCCCTCCCTTGAATTTACTGACTTGCTAAAGAGCAAAGAATACATTCTGCAAAGGAAGAGACTGTGATCTGCCTCTGCTTCTGCCTCTGTATCATTTGTATTTCTCTGGGCCTCAGTTTTAGCATCTGCAAAATGAACAGTGAAAGAGGACCATAGTAATATGGCTATATTGTCACGTAGAGGAGCTTTAAAAGCGAAACAAACAAGCACTGTGGAGTATCCAGGTTAGAAGTGGTACCCAGAAAAGCTGGCAAACAGTAAGAAGCTCTGAATTCTCTTATCCTGGGACCCACCCACTTCAGTGTGAGGGGGAAGTGGCTGGAGGCAATTGTCACAGCAGCTGTGATGTTTTGGCTTCACTGTAACTAAACTTGCCAAAAGATCAAATTACAAATTTTGATTGCCTATGATCTGATGTTTGAAATGGTAAATGAGCCACTCTGAAAATGTGCATTTGATCTTTTTTTCTCTAGTCACAGATACCATCATTATTTAGAGGAGAAAACTTGGGGAAACACAAATAAAAAGCTTAATTTATGCCCATGTGCCACTGCCCAGAGACAGTCACCTGGGAAACATTCAACCTGATTTGTGATGGCTTAGTATTACTCCATTACCTGGACAGCCTATATAATTTAATTGGCCTATTGCTGGGACTTTAGATTGTTTCCAATCTAAATAAATTGTTTCCAATTTTTGCACTAAAAATAATAACATCTTTATAAAAGATGTTATTTTATAACATGTCTTTCCACCTGTCTTGCTTATTTCCCAATTTAAATTTCCAGACAGAGAATTGCTGAATGAAGAATATGCATATGTTATGTCTTCTTTTTTTTTAGAATTTTTTAATGTTTATTTTTTATTTTTCAGCAGACACAACATTATTGTTTTGTATGTGGTGCTGAGGATGGAACCTGGGCCTCACGCATGCCAAGCGAGCGAGCTAACGCTTGAGCCACATCCCCAGCCCCATATGTTATGTCATCTAATAAACATTGCCACATTTTCCCAAAGGGAGAGTGTACCAGAATAAAAATCTATAAGCATATTGTTACAGGTTTTCCACAGTCTTCCCAGTCTTTAGTTATTAGTATGCTCTCTAATCTTTGGAGAAATAGGCCACTTTTACTTGTATCTCCTTTTTGCTTCCTTCATTTGCAACCAACATTTATTGTTCAACTCTTATGTTTCTGGCATAGTTGTTAGTCTCAGAGATACAAAGATAAAGAAAATGTAGTTCCTGCCTTAGAAAGCCCAAATAAAATGGTGCAACACACAAAATACTAGAAGCTGAGTGTGGTGGTGCGGGCCTGTAATCACATCTACTGGGAAGGCTAAGGCAGGAAGATCATAAGTTCAAAGTTAACCTCGGCCATTTAGTGAGACTCTATCTCAAAATCCATACTGGGGTTGTAACTCAGTAGTAAAGTACCCCCTGGGTTCAATCCCCAGTTCCAAAATAAATAAATAAGTAAATAAAATATTAAAAATTTAAAAAAGAAACATACGTTGTATTATACCTATGGGGAGGCCACACATGGCTCCCTATTTCTTAAATGTGGACTGAACATAGTGCCTTCCAAAGAATACAATATGAAAAGGGGAGGGGCAAATAATTTCATGATGTATACACTTGATAGACGTCACCCTGGTGATCAAGGTTGACATCAATAGTGAAAGTCATGTTGATAGTATGCTCTCTTGATACAAATTGAAATGGTATGCTCCTGATTCATACTGAGAGGCATTCTACAGAATACTGCCAGTACTCTTCAAAGCTGACAAGGTCATCAGAAATAAGAAAAGTGAGAAATTGTCACAGCCAAGAGGAGCTTCAGGAGACGTGGTGGCTGAATGTCATCTGGACAGACTGGGAACAACAACAAAATGCTCATAAGGTCAAAACTAGGGACATTTGTATAAAGTGTTAACAATAATGTATCAGTTTTGAAACAAATATATCATATTAATGTAAGATGTTAATAATAGGGGTAACTGTAGAATATATGGGAAGAATATGGGTCACGTGGAAATTTGACACCATCTTCTAAATTTTTCTGTAAATCTAAATCTGTTCTTAAAAGCACACTCTATTGAAAGGTAATAAAAGAGGAACTAATCAAAGGCAGTCCAAATAGCAGATCACTTACAAATATGCAAAAAGGGTGGGGGAAATCGTCATGGGAGGATGGTACATCCTGGAGAAAGCAACTTCAGCCTCCATGTTCAAGGAGAGGGAAGAGGGTCCTGGTAACCCCAGACCTCGAGAGAACTGAGGTCAGAGAAGTACCCCTGACAGGAGCCAAGACCTAGAGTAGAAAAAAGTAGACCTGGGATGTCCCTCCAGTGTAGAGTGCTTGCCTCGCATGTGCACAACTCTGGGTTTAATCTCCATCACCACAGCCTCCCCCCACCCAAAAATAAAAAAAATAAAAGACGTGGAGAAAGGTAACCACAAGGAGGGATGAGGGACGTACATCTCAAACTCCTGCCGTGTGCCCTCTTTCTCACCTCCTTCCAGTGCCCCCCTTTGGCCAAATTCTATCCAAAGACAGGGAGCTTGGCGTTGGGGTGATGCAGTCCATAAAGGTGAACACCCGGGAAGGTAAATAGAGACACCCCAGCACAGGCTGCATAGAGAACCCGGGTGGTAAGCTGGCTGTCATGCTGGGCGAGAGCCAGAGTTTTAGGCTGAAGCCCTAACGTGGATCTCTGCAGAGTCTGGCCTTCATCCCATGGACAGGGTATGACAAACCAGTTTCATCCCTCCAGCCAATCAGAATTGGCAACTTAGAGCTCTGTGTGTGACTCTGTGGGGAAGAGGGTGGGATTGGGGGGGATGCCTGTGTGGGGATTTACAGGGCCTTGTGTGAATCCTTTAAGACAGTGATGTTAGAAACAGCAGCAAAGACACAAAATCAAACTTTAGTGTCAGTTTGGGTTCTTCATGATACTTTGAGTGTCTCTGTCATACAGAGATCCCTTAGGAGGAAAGATACACATCTGGCTTCTTAAGATGTCAGTTGCCATCTTTTGAATCATGGAACTTCATTTTTATGGGTACAGGCTGATTGGATTAGGGGTCAGACCTTGAGTCAAAGCAGTTTTCCACAGGTGGGACAGCATCCTGCACAATGGCCCGGCATGAGCTCATCCATCTGGGATCTGCAGGTTGGATAGTGACTAAGACAATCGCATTGTTCCTACAGGGAGTCAGAAAGCAAGATCCAGACATAGGGACATAAAAGGTAGATGCTGATGAACCTCAGAGAAAAAAAGTGGGAGGTCACTGAACAGGAGGCTTGAGCCAGAAAAAACAACAGGGACACGGAAACCAGGGGTAGAGAGGAGAGTAGAGAGTGCACAGCATGGCACAGGCAGTTGGGAACATTCCCAGTGCAGAGAGGAGCTGAGACTTGAGTATGGTGGATTCCAGTTCTGAGCATGAGTTGCTAGAGGAACAGTTGAGTTTTGAAATAGAATGGCTCAGGGGGAGCCTGGCATGGGCACAATGGCATGCCTCTGTAATCTCAGCTAATTGGGAGGCTGAGAAAGGAGGACCACAAGTTGGAGGCCAGCCTGGGCAACGTAGTCAATCTCTGTCTCAAATCAACAACAACAAAAATATCAGTGCTTAGGGGGACCTTGGGAAAGGTAACTGGCCATGTGGCATCTGGCACTGTGCCTTACTTTTTGAGGACTTATCTAACAACCACCCTCCCACCCCTACACTGAAAGTAACCTTTGAAGGTCTCCACATGAAACCAGAATATGCTGATTTCTATTACTTTTAAGGATTTGCACATTTTTTCAATTAGATCATTATTTCTGTGACCTCTATTGAGCTGGGAAATGGTGGGAGGTTCAAAATGGTAGAATAATGTGGAGAGTGGGCGGGTCCCTCTGCTCACCTGTGTAGCTACAGGGCCTACCGTGTGCTTGGAACGGGGCAGGTACATAATACTACCTATTGAACAGAAGAACAAGAGCTATGTGAAACTTTCCCTTTCCCTGCTTGGCATAGATATCACCTGGTCCTCTGACAATGGGGTTCTGGGAGCTGATTTTTATCCCTGAACACTTTAGCTGGCCGGGTCTTCTTTTAGCTTGATAACTGTTTTCAGTGTTGACTCCTTTTAATCCAGCAACAATAAAAGGTTTTGATTAATGAATAACTTTCTCATTGCTCTGCTTTCTTCTTTTGAACACTACGAAGGAAAGTACAGGCATTGCTGAAGAGTCACTTGATGGCGAAACAGCTATTGAGTTAAAGATGTGGCTAAATCACCATGTTTTAGCTGGCTATTGTCAGCAAGCCTAGGCTAACGTTAACTCTCTTGTCTTGGAATTAAGATGTCAAACTGGGGAGTGATATTGGCCACATTATATGGTTATGTAGTGCGTATATATGAATATGTACAATAAATCCTATCAGCATGTACAACTATAATGCGCCAATTAAAAAAAATGGGGAGAAAAACACAAACATGTTAAGACCTTCACTTTTTCAAAGAACACTTGCACTTCTGTTGCTATAGATTTTATTAATGATTAAATCCTCTGTTGCCCTGATAAGGAGGACATCCTGAGAAAGGCACTCCTGCATTTTATGTAGCACAAAGCTTTCCTGGGAGAAAAGCACTGCTCCCGTTTCCAGGCAACATGTTTAGAGTGCTCCTGTCGATGTTAGGAGTCTATGAAAATGCTGAAATTTGGGGCATCCACTGGTCTTTGATGTTCTTCTCACCTGGTGAGATACACTCCGCATGATGAGAAAAATGAAACTTTGAAAAAACTCCAGTCAAGATCATGGTTCACATTTTTGTCTTCTTATCTTGCTTCAGACATGGAATGGACTAATAGAGACAGTGTGTTAAAAACAGTGTGTGTGGGGGGGAAATCCTTGAGCTTGGGGTCGGATTAGATGGAAAGGAAAGGGGTGAACCACTTAGGATCTGGGGTTGGGAAAGGAAGCAATGGCTTCCTTGAACCACTTCAAATAATAGCCCCCCAACACACACACACACGTCTTCACTCACACATTTATACTTCTGATTTATTTATTTATTTTTGAGATAGGGTCTTGCTAAGTTGCAAAGGTTGCCTTAAACTCACGATCCCCCTGCCTCAGCTGTCCATGTTACCCAGATGATAGGCCTAGGTCACAGGGACCTTTTAGATATTTTTCATTTAAAAACAAAACACCAGGTTCATTGTTGCTTTAAATAAGGCTATTTATTTAGTAATTCTGTCTTTATAAGAAAGAATATTTCTGTAATATCTGGGTAGGTTTTGTTTTCTTTAAATGGCAAAAAAAAAAATTATTTCTGTAGAATTTTATGGAAGACAGCAGATCACAGTAAATCCCAGGGATGTGGGGAAAGAAAATAATGGTGAAAAAGTTTCCTGGGGATAATGTGTTGGTAGCTGCAAGGCCAGGGCTTAATTGGTGGAGAAAGGCCTTAGGTGAATATTTTCTGGTTGCGATTTTAAAAAAATCATCCTTTCTTGCTAAATGACTAGAAAGGTAGCTGTGAAATAGAACATCTCAGATTTTGGTAAAATTGCAACAAAGGAGACTGTTGGAAGTTAGTTGTTCTTTCATTCTGAATTCTGACCTTTTGATGGTTTTTCACTAAGAAGATGCTACATTTTTTAAAAATAAATATTTTAAATAAATAAAATTTTTTCATGGTACCAGGGATTGAACCCAAGGCCTTGCACGTGTAAGGCAAGAGCTCTACTATTTACACTATATCCCAGCCCAATTTCTGCAACCTTTAAACATTAAAAGTAATACATGATTGTGTCAGAAATAGTAGCTAGACATCTGTATCTCCATAGCCAGCACCCAGGTGAAGAAACAGAAAAGTCCCAGAGACTCGGAAGGCTCTTATTGGTCTTACCAGTGAATGTCATGCTCACCCCTGCTCACCATGGTTTTTTGCATCTTCTTGAACTGATGGAGTTAGATAGGATATGAAGCAGTAGTTGTTTGACAGTTATGAAGTATATCTTTTTTTTTTCCTTTGTGCTGGGGATTGAACCCAGAGGCACTCCACTGAGCCACATCCACAGCCTTTTTTATTTTTTATTTTAAGAGAAGGTCTCACTAAGTTGCTTAGGGCCTTACTAAGTTGCTGAGGCTGGCTTTGAATTCATAATCCTCCTGCCTTAGCCTTCCAAGCCTCTGGGATTATAGGGGTATGCCAGCATGTCTGGCATAAGTATCCCTTTTGCTTCGTATAAATATTTGTGTAATTATGAATAAAAAGCAACACCACGTAATATTGCCTTTAAATTTTTGTCATTTTAACTTTCTTTTGAAATAACTTTAGATTTTCTAAAGTTGGCAAAGATAGTAAAAATTTCCTGACCTAATGTTAAAAATTCTCCTAATGTTCGCATCATATAAAACTATAGTATACCATTTGTGGTGGCCCACGCTACTTGGGAGGCTAAGGTAGAAAATCTTAAGTTCAAGGCCAACCTCAATAGCATAGTGAGATCCTGTAAGATAATAATAGTGAGATCCTGTAAGATAACTATCTCATTAAAAAATAAAACCATATAGTACAATAATCAAAATAAGGCAATATTATTTAATCTATGGACCTTATTCATACTTTTCCAATTGCCTCTGAGTATCATTTGGCTATTCTGGGTCCTAGGTCAGAATCATAAATTACATTTAGTTGACATGTTCCTCTAGTCCAATGTGGATCAACTCTTTAGTCATTCTTTGCCTTCCCTGACTGACACTTGCAAAGTCCAGGCAAGTTATTTGCATAGAGCCCCTCAGCTTGGGTTTGCCTGTTGTTTCTTCTAAATTATAGGCAGGTTCTGCATAGTTGGGGATTCACAGGAAGACACTGCATCCTTATTAGTGCATCCTATCAGGAGGCACATAGAGTTGATTTAGTCTATCATCAGTGATTTTTTAAAAATTCTTTTAGTTGTTGATGGACACAATACCTTTCTTTTTAAATTCATTTTTTATTCGGTGCTGAGGATCTAATCCAGGGCCTCACATGTGCTAAGCAAGTGCTCTAACACTGAGCCACAACCCTAGCTCCCTTACCAGATTTTTTAAATACCTTTTAAAGAGTGTTTTTCATATTACTGTCTTTCTCTTTGTAATCAATACCTATCTTACAGACTGGCATTCTGAAACATTATAAATATCTTTTATTTCCTCTCCATATTTCTACCCAGTAATTTTAGCATCCATTAGTGAAGAGTTCTTTTAAAAAGTAATGTGGCTCAAGCGGTATGCGCAGGGTGCTGGGTTCGATCCTCAGTACCACATAAAAATAAAATAAAGATGTTGTGTCCACCGAAAACTGGAAAATAAATGTTAAAAATTTCTCTAAAAAAAAAAAAAGTAATCTGCCATCTGGGTGCGGTGGTGCATGCCTGTAATCCCAGCTACTCAGGAGTCTGAGGCAGAAGTAGTGCAAGTTCAGGGACAGCCTCATCAACTTACAGGGACACTGTCCCAAAAGAAAATTAAAAGGCTAAGCATGTAGCATAGAGGTAGAATATTCCTGAGTCCAACCCCAAGTACAAAAAAAAAAAAATTGATACCTACATGAAAGTATTCCATTATTTTAGTTTTGTGTTTCTTTTACCTCTAACAAGGTGATATGTCTTTCTTGTTTAGCAGACGCTCATGTCACTCTTTTTGTGAATGACCCAGGCGTGTACTTTACCCACGTTTTCCGCTGTGATTTTAGTGAATTTTTTTTGTTGTTGTTTTTATTAGTTTCTATGTTTGTAGTTTGTTCATTTACACATCAGAATCCTTCACTGCGTCTCACTTAGCAAAAGCTTACAACCTTCATATATTTCTAATCTTTCAAGTGGAAAGTATTTGGATTCTGAGGGCGGAAGGGAAAAACAGGCAAGGCTTGTTTTTCCCTTGCAGCTATCTCTGGATTTAGATAAGCCACACCTGGTTCCCTGTCCTTTCCCCTGTACCTTCCAGGTAAGGGTTATCATTTGTGTCCTGTGATATGCGTGTGCGATGTCAGTAACCTTGGGCAGGGTTTGAGGCCTCTGATAGGGTTGGAGAAAGCACACATTCCCTGTACCCCAAGCCAGAAAGGAGTATATGTCTAGAGGGTATGAATATATGTCACAGAGTATGATTTATGATATTGAAACAAGAAGAGAATTAGTCTTTGTGGTCCTGCAAAAGGTGGCCAGCAGCTCCTGCATCCTCACTTGAGTTCTAAGCCTGCTCTAGTCCTCTGGCCTCCTCCAGAGGCCCCAAAGGACTGCCGTGTCATCTCTTCTTGTCATGCTTACATGCATGATGTCACACACATCCTCAAATGGACAGAATGGGATGCCTGTCCTCAAAGGTTATTCAGAGTGAATTTCTGTATGATTCTTACTTCTGGAGAGAGGGTGGACTGAGATCCATTGGTCACTTAATTTTGCCTCCATCTAAGCCCATCTGACTCCACATGTCATATTTTATTGTCCCCAAATTTTGCCTTTTAAGGAATCATGTGACTTTTTTCCTACATAAGGGGTGATAAATGATCCAGCCTTGATTTCTTTCTCTTACCCCTGAATACCACTGTGGGAAGAGAAGCAGGATTTCCCACTCTGATTCTGAGTACACCCTGGTGCAGGCAGGTACACCTGCATAGATTATAGTGCCTGTAAGAAGTTACAGTTAGGCCCATCAATACAACATAGTCTCTTAGATTTAGAATTATTTGGTAATCAGTGCTTTCTCTCCTCCATCCCAATTGATGCTGGGCTCGGTGGACTCACCAGGTAAATAAATAATCAATCATGGAAAAATGTTACTTTTGAAAAGATAAATTTGTTTATTAAATACTTAAAAGTTAGTATTAAGCACACAATTTTCATGTACTCCACAGTTACACTCCTGGACATTGACCTCAGAGATATGAAAATTTATTCGCATAAAGATCTGTACCTGGTCATCCAGGCAGCTTTATTTGCAATAGCCAAACACTGGAAAGAACCAGAATATCCCTCACTATATGATTAAATAAACTGTGATGCATCCAAACCCTGGGATACTATTCAGCTGTAAGAACAGTCGTGATGATCCACCCAATAACCTGGGTGGATCTCAAGGGCATTATGCTGAGTTAAAAAAAAAAAAAAAACAAGAAGAAAAAGACTGATTTTAATCCATCTGAGTTATTGGTACCAAGAAGGTCCGTGCGGCGATGGGGTAGTTTATATCTTACATGCGGTGCTGGTACAATGTCAGATTTCTTGTTTTGATATTGTGCTACAGTTTGTAAGATGTAGTCATTTGGAGAAAATGGATGGACAGAATACAGGACATTTAGTACTTGCAACAGCTTATGAATCTATCATTATTTCAATGACTGTTTTAAATCAATACTGCCTTTCAAGAGTTGGTCCTGCTCTTTCCCTGAGTGTCTGCTGCAGGCTGTCTTTGCACACTGTGCAGGAAACACAGAAGAGCATCTGGGAGCTTTTCCTCTGATCTGCCTCTCCCAGGGTCATTCTGTCACAGGAGCCTTGGGGCCTAGTTTTGAATGTCTTGCTCACAGGCCTCTGTTTTCTGCCCAGGTGGAACACAGAAGGGTTTGAATGTACAAGAAAAAAAAAAAAAACATGTACATTTGTCATTAGCTTTATTTTGACAATCTTGTTTCATAGCTGGAGGGGGTTTATTTATTTATTTTTTAATTATTTGGCATTTCATTTTGTCAAACTGCTTCAATCTGGTATTGCAAATAGGTCAAAGTCACACATTGCATCTTCAGTCTCCTTTCTGCTTATTTTCTTCCTTTGTAGAAAGATGTTCAACGTCATTAACCTTCTTCTTCACCAGCCACAGAACGTCTTTGTGGAGCCCAACTGTCCCTGGGAGCTAATGATTACGCCCTTTCTTTAGACACCAAATCTCTAAAATATCATCCACAGTCTATACTCTCTTCTGCTCTTTCACCTGTGTTAGTTCCCGCTGCTTGGCTTTAGCTGGAGTAGGATGAATTGAGATGAAATAAAACTAGGAGAAAGTGTTTGCATGAGATAAAAACTTTACAGCTTTCTTTACCCATGTGTAATTTCATTGAGAATAGCTCATTTTTAAAGTTAGAAATTGTAAAAGAATTCTCTTCTGTTAAACATAAAACTCTGATTGTTCTTTAAACTGTACTCCAAGTTGCAAGGGCAGGGCGAGGGCAGGGGAACTGACTGTCCTCTCATGGCCACTGTCCTGCCCTTGAGGTCAACAGTGTCCATTCCCCAAGTGGTGGAATTTGTAGGTTAGATTTATGTTCTCCCACACATGGTTCTTATTGCCATATATATTATCAATATATAATCATAAAAGGTCTTTCAGCTATATTATAAACAGGGAAAAAATTAATCACAAAATTCAAAAGATGCCAAGAAAGGAGTTAAAATTTCTTGAATTTCTGGACATGGAAACATACACAATGTATATTGTTCAACCAAAAAAAAAAAAAGTTAAAAAATGAAGTTTATAATATGACCCAAATTTTAAAACTGTATTTAGTATATATTGAAATGTATATTTTTTAAAAAGCCCCAAGGAGTTTAACTAAATACTGCCAGTGGTTCTCATTGGGATTAAAATCTGTTATTTTCCTATTTGTGCATATCTACATTTCCTGCATTTTTAAAAACAATAACAAGATAGTTTTATGTTTCGTGAAAAACTAAAATATTTTTATTCTGTAAAGATGCTCCTGTGAGCCGGGCATGGTGGCACATGCCTATAATCCCAGCAACTCAGGAGGCTGAGGCAGGGTGATCACAAGTTCAAGAACAGCCTTAGCAGTTTGGCAAGAACTTGTCTCAAAACGAAAAAATAAAATGACTGGGGATGTGACTGAGTGGTTTAGTGCCCTGGGTTAAATCTCCAGTACAGAAAAAAAAAAAAAAAGGCTCCTATGAGGACACTTTTTATTTAAATTTTGAAGACTATTAGGTAGTCACTAAGATTACTAACATTGTTCCATATTAGAACTTTAAAAAGTTACCATTGATGTCTTTGTAACAAAGTCCCCCACTGTATTGTTTGTGATCCTTACCTTGAGGGATTATTTATCAGAACACATGAATTATTCCAGTAGCTTCCTTAAATGAAACAAAATGGTACCCTAGGTCTTTGCATAAAGACCCCATGAGAAATTATAATACGTCATTTCGTACTTTGTCCAAACCAACACAGAAAATGCCAAAAGCTTGAAATGCATAAAGTTCTTCTATACTCATGGGAACTTCCTAATGCATTGAAAAATTTTAGCTTTGAAAAGATCTCTTATTTTCTTGGCCCAAAACGTATTCTTCGAGAGTTCAAAAACATCTTAAGAAAAGCAGATGTCGAGTATTATACCATCCCTCTTCCTACTAGTAAATTTGGGGCATTTATTTTTACTTATTTCTTTAAAAGTTGCCTTAGAATATCTCTTTTTTTATTTTATATGTGATATTTTTATTTTATTTTTATTAGTTTATTTTCGCTGTACATAACACCAGAGTTCATTTTGACAAAATTATACAGACATGGAAGATAATTTGCTCCAGTTCAGTCCCCAGTACTGCCCTTTTCCCTTCCCTTCTCCCTTCCCTCTCTCCTCTCCTCTATTCTGCTGCTCTTTCTTCTATTTATTTAAATACACATTTTAATTAGTGCCTTGTAGATACACATAAATATGAGATTCACTGTGGTATGTTCGCATATGTACATAGGAGAGTTTGCTCAGATTCATTCCATCATTCTTCCCATTTCCTGGCCCTTCTCCCTTCCCCTCAGTCCCCTTCCTGTACTCTAGTGATCTCTCTTTTATTTTCTTGCACTCCCCACTCCACCACCACCACTGATTTTCCCTTATTTTGAACTAGCTTCCACCTGTCAGGTAAAACATGCAACCTTTGACTTTCTGGGTTTGGCTTATTTCACTTAGCATGATGGTCTCCAGTGCCATTCATTTATGGGAAAATGCCCTAATTTCTTTCTTCTTTATGCCTGAATAATATTCAATAACTAAATAGATATTTCTGAAAAGAAGAAATGCAAATGTCCAATAAATATATGGAAAAACAGTTTAACATCTCTAGCAATCAAGGAAATGCAAACTGCAAATCAAAACTACACTGAGATTTCACCTCGTTCTCGTTAAAATGACAATTATAAAGAATACAAATAATAATAAATGTTAGTGAGGATGTGGGGGGAAAGGTACACTCATACATTGTTGGTAGGACTGCAACCACTCTGGAAAGCAGTATGGAGGGAGATTCCTCAAAGAACTAGGAATGGAACCACCATAAGACCCAGCTATCCCACCCTTTAGGATGTTTCCAAAAGATCTAAAATCAGCAGCACAATTCATAATAACCAAGCTGTGGAACCAACCCAGGTGCCCATCAACAGATGAATATTTCTTTTGGTTGTTATAGGTCATGGTTTTAGCTGTTTGTTACCTGCAGGCCATGTCTTGGGCTTGTTTGAAGAAGGATCTTGGTTCCCCTTCATCTGGTATCAGTGATTGAAGTCAAGTCAAATCCAGTTTGGGTACATCATAACTATCATTTTCACATACTCAGTTGGCTCTCAAACGGATGGTATAGGAATTTATCGATTTTATTGCTTAATTAATTAATAAAACAATTACTGCACGGTAAGATGGCACATGCCTATAATCCCAGCTACTTGGGAGGCTGAGGCAGGAACATTAGAGAGACCCTACCCCAAAACAAAATTTAAAAGGGCTGGTAAAGTATCCCCAGGTTCAATCTCCAGTACTTAAAAAATAAATAAATAAAATCTGATTCAAAAACTAAAACAAAAGGATTCTCTCTCTCTCTCTCTCTCTCTCTCTCTCTTTCTCTCTCCTGAAAATTCCCACACTGTAATCTTTTTTTCATGTTACTAAAGAAATTTAAAATAATTTATAGATGATATTTTATATAATTTTAATTGGAGCTGCATTAAAACTGTAGATTAATTTTGGTATTATTGACCTCTTTATGTTCTGGAGTCTTATCTCTGAACATGGTATGTCTTTTCACTTACCTAAGTTGTAGTTTTGTTTGTTTGTTTATTTTCTCAGTGCCAGGAATGTATTCAGGTCCTTACATACGATAGGCAAGTGCTCTACCATAGAGCTGCACCCCAACACTCCATTTACCCTTTGTGTGTGCTTTATCATTATACATAAGAGTGGAATCCCCTATGCTATATTTGCATCTGCACTTAGCATTACTTTGTTTAATCTCTTCTCCCTGCTGTGGATCCACTTGCTGTACTCTACTGATCTCCCTTCTACTATTATTGTCATTATCATCATTATTACTTTATTTTAATTAGTGCATTATAATTACATATCAGTTTTATAATTTTCTCCATAAAGTCTTACTAAATTTATTCCTAAGATACTTTGTTTTCTGTTACTGTTAAAATAATATTTTGAAATTGCATTTTCTGTTTTCTACTGGTGTGTAGGTATGCAAGTGAATTTTGTGTATTGATTTGACAACCTTGTTAAACCTTTATTCTGACAAGTTGCCTCGTATTTCTTTCGGATTGCTATGAAAGCAATCAAAAAACAAATTTTGTTACTTCCTTTCCAATTCCTATATCTTTCTTATCTTCCATCTTACTCCACAGACAAGGACGTCTGTGTAGTGTTGTGTAGAAGTGGTGTTGATAAACATTCTTGTTTTTTTTATTTTAAGGAAATAATTTTCAAATTTCACCATAGAATATTGCACTTGACATAGATTGTTTCCTTTTACAGCTTGTTTACTGAGAGATATTTTTATGGATTTTTATCAAATTTTACTGAATTGCTTTTTGTTTTGTTTTGGTACCTAGAATTGAACTCAGGGGCACTCAACCACATCCCCAGCTCTATTTTTTTGTATTTTATTTAGAGACAGTGTCTCACTGAGTAGCTAAGTACCTCACTGTTGCTGAGTCTGGCTTTGAACTCAGGATCCTCCTGACTTAGTCTCCCGAGCAGCTGGGATTACAGGTGAACACCACTGTGGCTGCCTGAATTCTTTTTTATCTGGTGAAAGAATCATACTTTTTTTTTCTCCTTTAATTTTATAAAAGGGAGAATTAATAGAGGTTTTCTGTTACTAGGCCAACCTTCTACTTTGGGTTTATAGTTTTTGTCTTTATATAGTCAATAGCAATATTTAGTGCTTATAACAGAGGTAAAGATATTACCTAATAGGTTTTTTGGCCCTAGCACATTTTTAAAAGATCTACTTTCCCTCTTTGTACCCTATTTGGCTTTGTTGGTTATGTTTTTGATAAGCACAGAAAAAAATCAGACAACTTAACCCTGTAATTCATTTTCATGTATTCATGAACATTGGCCACCAGTATTGTAAACTTTGCTTAATGATACAAATATCCTTGAACATATTTAATACCCTGTTCCTAACTTAACAACTAGACGAGCTTCTTTTGCCTAAGAATCCAAAATGTTAAAAAATAACGTGGTTTCTTTTTGCAATGTGTTTCTGTACTGATATTTGAACTTCAGGATATCTTGCAGTTTTGGATTCACTCTAATGTAATGGAGTAACATTGGAGGATATGACTCAGAGTACTCCTAGCTACATCCCTCCTCAGCAGCCACTGTTTTATAGTGCTCAGTATTTGGAAGATTGGCATGACAGCACAGCAAGAGTCAATAGCTCGTTCGGAGTGGAACTTGGCCAAACAAAACCTGAAATGAGAATGATCACATATTGAATAATAGTATTATACTAAGAAACACCTCAGAAGAAATTGTCACATTTGCATGTGGTGACCTTTATGAATCACACTTGAAGATGACATTTTTAGTTGTTCTCCCCTTAAAAATTATCACAATTTTAAAATTTAAAATAAACTACCAATGGTAATTGTCTTGTGAAGGAGAAGTCCTGCAGCATGCAGTGAAGGTATACTTGGCTTTGCCTTATGAGTTTTTTTTTTTTTTTAAATTTCAGCTTATTGTGTTGCTGAAGGAAAGGATTTATGGGAGGTCAGCATAGAGAGAAGGAATAACAGTGACTTTCTTTGTCACTTTTTTTCCCTGCTATTTCTTCTTTCTAATAGTTCCTTTGGAGATCTGTATTATGCCAGGAGCAAGTATTGCTGTGGTTTGTTTTCCATTTCTTCTGTTTGTAGACCCTCTGTTCTGGTGTTGTTGGCTGGCTTGTCTGCTGACAAGATGTCGGTGAGCCTTTCATGGCTGCTGTTGCCCTGGCAGCACACGGTGCCCTGAGCTGTGCTCTGAGCCGTGCTGTGCTCTTGGGGAGGCCGTGGCATGGGCCAAGACGGTCTTGGCTTCTTAACACTCTGAGCCACAGCACATTCGACATATCACATGACCTCTACCACAGTGGTTTTCTTATCTGCAAAACTGGAGAAAACAATACACCTCCTAGAGTTCTGAGGTGGAAATAAGATCACCAGTGGGATGCCAGCACATAGCGCCAGGCATCAGGTAGGTCCTCAGAGGCTATTTCCATGGTCAACTCTTCCATCCTCCCTCCACCAATACTGTTGCTGCCATCACACATCCCTTACCCCAAATGCTTGCAACAAGAAGTGTTTCAGATTTGGGTGTTTTTTTTTTTCAAATTTTGGAATATTTGCATATCTATAATGATATACATCGGAGACCCAAGTCTAAACACAAAATTCATTTATATTTCATATACACCTGTACATAGAGGCTGAAGTTCATTTTATCCAATATTTTTGGTGTGCCGGTGGTTGGATTGGGACCCGTCACATGAGGCCAATTGTGGAATTTTCCACCTGTGGCATAATATCAGTGCTTAAAAAGTTTCAAATTTTGGAGGATTTCAAATTTTAGATTTCAATTAGGGATGCTTGACCTGAACTTACAACAACAACTGCTACTACTTATGCTGCTATTGTTACATTTATCCAATGGGTCTTTTCTGGAATGAATTTCATCTCTTTTGTGGGGTGTGGGTGGTGGAAGTGAGAGGGCTTGGCTCAGATAGGCAGTGCAAATCTAGTTTCTTATGCCACTTCAAAATGCTAATCTCTAACATTTGGGTCAAACGTATGTTTTTAAAGGCAGCATCCTGAAGCGTTCTGCCAAATTGCTCTCCAGGATTTCTCTATAGCAGGGACTCTGGAGGTCTTTCTTCCAATGGTCTGTGGCACCCAATCATTTGCCATAAAAATACCTTTCCAGTTTCTGCTTCCCCTCATCTGGACTTACTGTGTGCTGGACAGTGTCTTAGAATATTTCTTGTCCTAAGATAACAACGTTAATATTCAGCTAATATCCACTAAGTACATATGATGCTCCAGACCCTGGATTAGAACTTGAGCCCTGCCGGGGACAGACACGCTTCTGCTCCCTGTTCTTGAAGAGCCTTCAATCCACCCAGGAAGGGAGGTGAACAGTTGAGCTTAGCATATGAGCAAAAGGACTGTTTCTCTCAGTTCATCAAAACTCAGCTGAACAGGAGCCTCCTTTCTCCAATTCCATAATGCCCCAGAAGAAAACACTAAACCAACATTTTGAAAGAACTTGCTGCTAAGACTTTTGATGGAAATTAGAGGATTTGAAACTAAGCAAACAGAATTGGGTACAGCCGAAGGTTTCAGGGCTCAAAAAGGTCCAAGAAAATAATACATGTGGACTTCATATGAGGAAGAAATCCTCAGAGATTTTTTTTATTACAATATATGACATATGGATTTCATGCTTAACATTGGAATATTATAAGTTAAGAGAATTTTAAAATGGGAAGAGAAACTCTGAGCGTGGGTAATAGGATCAAGTCTCAAGGATGTGGTCTCCCAGACTCCTGTTAGGCTCCGGCCAAGTTCCTCCCCCAGGAGAGGGTTAACTGTTCAGTAACCGAGGAACCTTTACTGGTCCTAGACTACGTGCAGATTTAGGAGAACGAGGCCACACCCTGGAGCCCCACGTGGCCACTCTGTGAGGATGAAGATGCTAACTGACTACTGCTGCTGGGACCTGGCTCTCTGAAGTCACTGGCCCTCCGTGAAGCTCAGAGCAGGGACCACAAACCAGGGCCTGGGGACTGAAGGTTGACCATGTCAACCTTTGCTTTTTTCATACCTGGTTTTAATAATGGGATCTTTCTAACTTTTTTTTGGCTTCTGCTTTTTAAGAAAATAGAAGCAAGTCAGGCATGGTGGTGCACGCTTATAATCCCCGAGACTTAGGAGGCGGAGGCAGGAAGATTGCAAGTTCAAGGCCAGCCTTAGCAACTTAGCGAGGCCCTGTCTCTAAATAAATAAATAAAGGCTGGGGAATGTGGCTCAGTGGTAAAGCGCCCCTGGATTCATTTCCTGGCACCTAAATAAATGAATAAATAAAAGCTGTTCTGGTTTGCATTCCTACAAAACCACAGAGGCTGGCTTAGAGTGGCAGGTGCTTTCTTCTGAGGTAGCAGGCTCACTGGGTCCTCACACCCCCGTGTCTTATATCTGCAATTGCTTCCATGATTTGCATCACTGGCTTGACCCATGGAGACATCTGAATTTGTTCTTTTTGGCCTAGAAAATTCCAGAGAGAGGGAGAATTTTCAGGGATCCTAAGGTAGAAGCCCTGTGCTATTTGGAGCAAGGATGCCCCATCTCCTCTGTGGTGGTCCCCAGAGGAGACACTTGGAATCCCTTGGGAGGGATTAGGCCACAAAGCCACTGCTGCTGATGACATATTGTGGAAAAGGCTAACGCCTGGTGACTTGCTGTGACATTTTTTGTTGTTGTTCTGTGCCTGCCCTGTAGGTACAGGAGGCTTCAACTTCGTCCTTTGCTCAAATCTTAGATGGACCTACTGTCTGCCTGGTGCATGCACCTGCCAGAAGCTCCATTCTGGACTAGGCTCGTGAGAAAAGATACAGTGGGTTTTGCAGAATGTTAAAGGTTTGGATTATCAAATGAGACGGAGCAAATGCTCCAGAAGCAGACCACCACAGAGTAAGGACCCGCGGTGGGACTAAGCATGCCACGTGGAAGAAGCCTTTAAGAAACCAGACTAAAGAGCAGAGGATGGAAAGGCGTCTAGTCAAAGTTGAGTGCCTTACACCCAACTGTATCAAAAATACTGCATTCAGCCAGATTTTCTAATTTAGGGTTTATCTTGCCATTTTCTGCTAATGTAAATACTATAATAAATATTTATGTGTGTATCTTTGTTGATTTGGTTAGGAGAATACAGTGGATGGACAGGACTTGGAAATGCATTTCTTCTTTGTTCCTCTTATCCAAACAGAGCTCAATATTTTGGGACTAAGGATTTGGCATGATGTTATTGGCATAGATGAGAAAATATGGGGAAAGGGAGAATCATGATGTGAAGGAAGATGATGAACTCACTAGGTAAAGAAATCTTGCTATGGGTAACAGTAAGCTTTGTTAAGGGTTGCTTGACTTTTTTTCTTTTTCTCATGTAACTGGAGTCTAGAAGTTGGCTCCACATGGCAAGTGCTCACACTGTTTTGGCTTGTTGGTTTGTTGCTTCATGATGCTAAGAAAGCTGCTGTTGTGCCAGGTTCAGTGGTGCATGCCTGTAATCCCAGTAGCTCGGGAAGTGGAGGCAGGGAGGATTGCGAGTTCAAAGGCAGCCTCAGCAATTTAGTGAGGTCCTAAGCAATTCAGTGAGTCCCTGTCTCCAGATAAAATACACAAAAGGGCTGGAGATGTAGCTCAGTGGTTAAGCGCCTCTGGGTTCAATCCCCAGTACAAAAAAAAAAAAAGAAAAACCCTGCTGTTGCTTCTGGTATCAGAATCGTGTTCAAGTTAGGAAGAAGGTCGAAGTAGTGTGACAGCGGCTATATCCTTTCTAAATAAAGAAAACAAAAGCAGGACAAGAAGACCACACACACACACACACACACACACACACACGCACACTTCTCACTGACACAGCGAGGTATCTAGCCTCCCTTGATGGCAAGGGAATGTGGGAAAGGAAGAGGATTGTCCAGACTGACTCGGCTAATTGCCTGAGGTCTGGTTTGAGCGTGTGTCTTGACAGCAAGTCAAAACGGGATGGGTGGTGTTCAGTGAGCAATTCAGAGGGTCTGCGCTGGACCCTGAGCAATCCAGCTGCAGGGGACATTCAAGAGGTATTGCTGTGTGCAGCTAGGAAAGCTTACACCAGGACCAGGCTCCAGGTAAGAGAGGTGGGAGTGACCTTGCCCAGCCATGAAGGGAATCAAAGCTGATGAATCAGACAAGCAAGACAAAGGTAAGTAGGAGACCACCCAGTTTCCAGGAGAAAACGCAGTGAGAAGTGGGCACCACTGACCTTGACTACGCGTTACACGGTGCTTCCTATTTAATTCTCCTAATGACGCCGTTCCACAAATATCTTTCAAGTGCCCACCAAGTGTAGGGCACTGAGCTGGGGATACAGTGATGAGAGAGACAGGCAAGGCCCCTTCCCTGTAGAGCTTACAGATTAATGAAGGAGGTAAATAAATAACCAGAGATGTAAATAAAAAATAAGCCATGTGTTATAGAATTACATTTGGGGCAATGATGAATGGACGGATACAACAGTGGTCCCAGAAGATTAAAATGGAGTTGAAAGTTCCTATCATCAAGTGACATCAGAGCAGGATTGACCTACTGTGACGTGTCACTCATGTTCGTAGCGATGCTGTGTGAACAAATCTACTGAGCTGACAATCACACAATAGTCTAGCATATATGATTGTGTAAAATACATGAGGCTCAATAATAACAATAAATAATTATGTTACCGGTTAATGTATTTACTGAACGGTATTTTTTATCATTATTTTAGAGTGTGCTCCTTCTACTTGTAAGAGCTCACTGTGAAGCCCTGTGCTGTCTTTCACCGGCAGCAGCCACAAGCATCCCAAGTTCCCCTGGCTCTTGGTTGCTCAAGGGATCGGCCTGTACCATCTAGGATTATGTAAATGCTCTCTGTGATGTTGGCACCTAACAGTGCGTTGCTCAGACATATCCCCACTGACAAGTGATGCGTGATGGCGTAAGCTCAGGTAGGAGGAAGCTCAGGTGGTGAGGAGGTGTATAGCTGGACAGGGTCGAGGGAAGGGGAACGACTTCTGCGGACACTATTTTACTGCCAAGGACACTGAGGCAGTCCAGCCAGCATCTAAAGTGACCAGAGAAGTTCTGCAGAACCTGATGCAGGTTGGACTTAGAAGTGCATGCTTGGGAACAGGCATATAGCTGGGAATCAGGAGAACCGTTAGTCTGCAGCCAACTGAGACCCAGGGTCTTTTGTGGAGATGTTGTAGGTAAAACAAAAAAACTGAATCTTAGTGATGCCAATCTCTTTTAAATCTTATCTTTGCTCCATGTCAGGAGTACAATGTTTGATTTTTTTGCTGTGACTTCTTGGTCTCTGCTGGCCAAGCATGGTTGATGGAACAGAGAGACCCTGTTCCACAGAGCTGCGTGGAGTTGACCAACATCTGGTTCCTGTGCAGGATGCAGGGATGGTCCAGAGAGCACAGGTCTGGGGTCTGGTGCCTGCCTCACTGGCTTATAAACATGGGCAAGTTAGCCTCCACGGGACTTTCTCCTCCTTGCAAAGTGGAGCTCATCCTAATCCCTTCTGTGTGGCTGTGAGCACGTGAGCTGATGCAGCTGGAAGAAACACAGAAAGCGCTTCATACACACTGACTCCTTGCATTGTTTCTGTTGGTAGCATTTAAAGACGCTGCGTTATCCGATTTTATGTACACATCATGGAGTAGACCTCAGAAAAACATGTTGGTTTACATTGCAGAAACCTCATGCTCACATTGAGACAGGGGTGTGTGACTTCAATCCCAGTGATTCAGGAGGCTGAGACAGGAGGATTACAAGTTGGAGGCCAGCTTCGAGAACTTAGCAAGGCCCTGTCTCAAAATAAAAAATTAAAAAAAAAAATTAAAAGGGCTGAGGCTGTAGCTCAGTGGTAGAGCACCCCTGGGCTCAATCTCCAGTACCAAAAGAAAAAAAAGAAACCTCACACTCACAAGTTTATAGACCGTGAACAGCCTGGTGACAGGATGAGGGACCAGCCTCCTCTGACGGCATGTTCTTGGAGCTCAGCGGGCTCAAAATTTTATCTCCCCATTTTACATGCTTGTGCAGACAGCAGAACACGGAACCCATCAGACTTCTCATTGCAACAGTGGTTCAGCGCCAGGATCCAATCATCCAGTTGACAAAGAGCTTGGTGCACAGCGTGGTAACCAGCTGTTCCCCGTCTCCAGTGAGCAGAAAGCCAGAGGAAATGGGTTTAAGCTGCTTGAAGGATTGGGGTTATTTACGGCAGAACTTCCTGCTGGTGAGGGTCGCTCCACATTAGGACTGGATTACAGGGAGAGACTGTAGAATTCCCATCTGGGGGGATTTTGAAAACATGTTCTTTTCGGTGAGATTACTGCAGACAGACACTGTCGTCCAACCGGGCTCTGCCTTCTCTCTCCCTCCCTTTCTACACAGATGGTCTCTGTAGCCACATGAACCTTCTCTAAAGGCCGAGGGAGAGGGGTGAGCGTCCCATTGAGCTTGTGTGCTTTCTGACTCTCAGATTGGAGGCTTTGGTATTTGGAAGGGGGAGCACACAAAACCAATCCAATTAGCTAACCCTGAAGATGGGAAGCCCAGCCTTTTTTTTTTTACCTGGGTCAGGTGAAAAGCAACACTGGCCAAGTTTAGGTCTTCGATGAACATGGCTTTCACATACCCCCTTTTTTGCCCTTCTCTTTTTGTCTACAGTGCTGGAGATCAACTCCAAAACTCCCTGCATGCGAGGCACAGACTCTGCCGCTGAGTTACATCTTCAAGCCCACACATTCCCCATTCGGAAAGACATAGTCTTACTTGCATCTGCCCATTCTTTTCAAAAGTCCTGTGGAAATGTGTGCTGCTGCCGCCCGAATGTGATTTTCAAGGGAAATTTGAAGTCTAGTTTTAAATTTGGGCAACTGTTTTTTAAAAGCCAATTAGAGCCAGACATGGTGGCATATGCCTATAATCCTACCTACTCAGGAGGCTGAGGTGGGAGGATTGCAAGTTCAAGGCCAGCCTGAGTGACTTAGCAAGATCCTATCTCAAAATACAGTTTTTAAAAGGGTGGAGGAGATAGCTCAGTGGGAGAGTGGCTGCCTAGCATGCTCAAGGCCCTAGGTTCAATCCTTAGTGCCGAGGGAGGAAAAAGTCATCCATGTGTGCACCAAAGCATAGATCTGTGGGTCCTGATTCTGTGTACAGAGTGCTCATCTGCTGTCTCTGCCCTGTGAGGTCACCTTGGCACATTGGCCCTACTGACAAGCAGGGGCAGAGCATCTGCCCAAGTTCAACACAGATGTGAGCCGCAGAATTCCTCTTTTCAAACGAGAACCTTTTCTATTTGTGGATTGAACCATAACAAATTCCCATTTGAAGATCAAAAATAACCAGATCTTATCAATTTTCATATGCTTCAGCCTAAAAATAACCAGCATTTTAAGAAAATCAGAACATAAAATATAAACTGGGCTCTCTGGTGCATTGCCGACACTGACTCCCTGAGATGAGAAAAGCTCTCCCTATCGCTCGGGCACCCCTGGGTATTTCCCAGCAAGCCGTGCCTGGCAGATGGAGGTGACGTCACCACCACCTGAATGGCATCCATCATCTCATTGGCACCAGGTGATGGGAGAGCCTGCTCTTCCCAGGATTCATGGCTTCCACATCCTTGAAGCTCTTTCCACGGAAGTGCAGACATCTGTGGAAAGTTCCCAAAGAAATCGGCCTCTCTTCTTGTCTCTTTCCATCTTCCACTTGGTTACAGGCTACCGGTTTACAAATATCACAGGTTTGAAATTAATGGGGCATAGTTGCAAATAAAACAGTGGGGATCCATAGGCAGGAGGACTGATTCCTGCTGCAAAGGCTGTCCCCAGCCAGCCAGCACCCACAGACACTGGGACTCAGGCAGAAATCAGATTGCCCACCTAGGTGCCGTTCTTTCAAACCGAAAGGCTGGAGAACCTTCTCACGGGAACCGGGAGGGCAGGTTCTCCAGTGCCACGTCTGCTCCTGGGGTGGGGACCAGCCTTGTCCTGACCCTCACCATTGTCTCTGGCTTCGCAATGTGTCCTAGAACTCAAACTCTGATAAAAGAGTCTCTCCATTTCCAAGAGCTCTTTGGAACAGTAGGGCAACAGGTGTCTCCTTGTCTCCCTTCTTTCCTTCTTGTCTTTTTTAACATTTAAGGCTTACTCCAAGTATATTTATATTTAAGAGGTGAACTTCTTAGACTTGACGGCCAACTCCTTGTGTATTCCCTTCAGAATGTAGAAAATGCATTTTGACCAGATGCACAATGCATTTCTTTTAGTAAGAAACAAATGAATACAACCATGATAAAGAAAAGAGGGAAGGAAGGAAGGCTGGACCAGAGACTCAGGGATATTCTCCATTGAAACAGAAGTCTCAGAATCAAGGACTGCGGGTGTAGCCCAGTGGTACAGTGCTCGACTGGCAAGCCCAAGGCTCTGGGTTAGACCGCTAGCACTGCAAATAAAGTAAAATGAAATAGAATACTCACGAATATTAAAAGCCATGCAGGCCTGCCATCTCAGCAGCCTCAAAGGCTGAAGCAGGAGGATCACAAGTTCAAGGCAAGCCTCAGCAGCTTAGCAAGACGCTGTCCCCAAAAAAGAAAAAGGACTGGGGATGTAACTCAGTGGTAGAGACCCCAGTACCTACCCCCTACACACACACACACACACACACACACATACACACACACGTTTCCAGAAACGATTTCAGAGTACCTATGATATCCTTCATCTGGATTGGTATTCTGGAGGAGGAAAAGTGTTGTTTTTTGAAATGATTAGCTTTTGTTCTTTATGTGAAAAAAAAAGAAGAAAATTAAATAAGTGTATAAGCTGGGCTTGGTGGTACACATCTGTAATCCCAGCTATTCAGGAAGCTGAGGCAGGAGGATGGCAAGATTGAAGCCAATCTGGGCATCTTAGTGAGACCTTGTCTCAAAATAAAATTTAAAAGGAGCTGAGGGTGTAGCTCAGGGGTAGAGCACTGCAGCATGCCCGAGGCCCTATATGTTCAAACCCCAGTATTGGAAAAAAAAAAAAAAATGGTGCAATCTACTCCTAACCCCTCTGATGGTGAATTCTTGAAAGTCATGCTAATGTCTAATAATACATGTGTAAAGAATTATTTGGATGTGCCTCAGGAGCCCACACCCTGGGCATGTTGTGTGGGTCACAGAAATGGCACAGCAGCACCTGACAGCCAGTGTGCTGAGCCCTGTTGGTCGTGTGACACACTGCTGTCTCCAGGCACAATGACTCTAACCCTTATCAGAGGCAGAGCCCTGAGCTCGCTGCACTTTCCCATCATCCGCCGTCTGCTAGCAGTACCACGCCTCCACTTCCAGATTGATGGCATTACAAGACAGCAAACCAGAGGAAGCCAACACCCAGCCTGAAAGTGGATGCGAGGAAGCAGAGGGAGACCCCGGGGGCAAGTTTAAGGACACACATTCAGGATGGAGGAGGCAGGGAGGCTGGGAAACCTCCTCATCCGTGGCTTACATTTACTTGGCACATCCTGAGCCAGCCACTGTCTAAATGCTTCCTGTGCCTTAACACATTTAATTTTCAACACTCTATAAAGCTGATGTGATAGATAATAGATAGATAGATAGACAGATAGATAGATAGATAGATAGACAGACAGAGTGGGGAGGCACTGGGGATTTATCCCAGAGGCACACTACCACTGACTTATGCCCCCAAACACTTATTTTCCTATTTAATCATTTATTTATGTTACTGAGGATTGAGCTCAGGAGCACTAGCTTTATTTTGAGACAGAGTCTTGTCGAGTTGCTGAGGGTCTCGCTAAGTTGCACAGGCTGGCCTCAAACTTGCAGTCCTCCGGCCTCAGCCTTCTGAATCCCTGGGATTACAGGTGTGCACCACTGTATCCTGCTCAGAATAGATTGTGCTTAGTGGGAACCACGAGGATTTCTCAGACAGGGTATAACGGAGGCTAAGAGCTGAGCTTCTTAGGTTTGACAGCCAGGCTTCTGCAGAACTAGCTGAAGGCTCGGAAATCTGGGCTTCGTTGCTTCCTCTAAAAATGAGGCAATTGACTAAACAGTGGAGGGTTGTTTTTTTTTTTCCCCCAAATCTAGTAAATCAAATTCTAGCAATGGGGTTGCTTCCAGAGCTCCTGGGTGGTCCTGAGGATCCCTCCATGACCACCTACCTGCCAGAGTGGGCTGCTGGTGGGCTCTCCCTCATCTCTGAATTCATTCAACACCATTCATTGGCTGGATCCAGGGATCCTGTAGGAACAAGGTGGTCAAGGTCCAATGCCGTCCAATTCAGACAGACAACCGTAGAGACAGCAGCCTAAGAGGATTTCAGGTGGGATGTAAGTGGTGAAAAGAAGGCAGGATTATGCTGCAGAGCCACAGAAGAGGTGACCAGAGGAGGCCTTTGGGAGGTGAGAAGGCACAGTCAGCCAGCGAGCATGCTCAGGACGGCTCACCAGGGCCAGGGTGACTGAGCACAAAGAGGGAGGATGGCAGAGAGGCTGGAGCCATGAGTGGAGGTCGGACCTCAGGCCTTGACTGTGGTTGTGCGATTGGACTTTGTTCTGGGTGCCACTGGATGCCACTGGTGAGTGGCAGTGTTTCGTTCTGTGCGCTTTTAGAAATGAATTGATTTACACTTCCGTAAGCTCATTTTGGCAGCTCTGCGTGATACTTATGAAATAACATCAAATACAATTTGATATTTGACCAATTAGGCTTTATATTTTTAAATTCAGGTGTAATTCACACACCACAAAATTTACCCCCATTTTTTTAAAAGTATATTCAAACGGCAGTGCAGCTCCTTTTAGGATTTAAGAGTAAATGGCTTTAAGTTGCAAAAAAAATATATACATAATACTATAAGAAATTGTGGTAAAATATCAGAGTGAGTCAAAGAAGGCTTGACTGCAACTGTAAAGACAACTTTAAAAGTCTCGCATGCAGCACATCTGGTGGGATTTTTCTGCGGTGATGGACGCATTCTTCATTCTGCTGTCCAAATTGGTAGCCACTAGCCACATGTGACTGTTGAGCGCTTGAAGTGTAACTGAGGACCTGGATTGTTTTTGATGACATTCAAATTTAAATAGTCACACATGGCTACCACATTGGACAGCTCAGCTCGGTGGCAATTCACAAATCCACACTCTTATCTGAAATCACTTTCCTCTATGTCCCCCTCCGTCTCCAGTTTCAAAAATCATTAAAATTTTGAAACACATGCTCTACAAATTGTCATATTTAAATTTGATCTTCCCTACAAAGAAAAAAAAAAAAAACTCGAGAGTTCCCACAAGGATTCCAGATGACAAGGGGCAGGAGGCGAAGAGGCCTGTTCTATAAATATATGTGAGCGGGAGTCACCCTCATTAGCACTGGGCATGAGTGACATCTGGGATGCTCACGAGAGGACAGAGGAGAGTGGTGAGGGTGGCCATAGCTTCACAACTCACAAAGAGTGCAGATAACTCCGAAAGCAGAATATTTCGAGAGGGCATAACAGTCAGGTCGTTTCTCTTGCTCAAGTTGTGGGTTGCATGTGACAAGAACAAAATTGCCCTTCTGGGTTCTGTCCCCAAACTATTACCTAAGAAGAATCAAAGCGCCCCAAAAGACTCTCTAGACTCTCATGGAGAAACTTTCCCTCCTCCCCAAAGTTCCACGGAAGCTGCTTCTGTTATTAAAAAACAGTCGCAAGAGATAGGCATTTTTTTCTAGAAGGTTTTTCTGTCATCCTTCAGAGGAATAAAAGTAACTTGAGAGGAACCTTAAACTTTATTAATGCTGTAAAAGGCTCATTGTTTTTTTTTTTTAATCACTGTTCTTCATTTCCCGTTTTGTTTTTTCAACCACCACGTTTGGCATACATGAGGCAAACGTGGAGGCAAACACATTTTAAATCCTTCTTGTCCTATAACTTCCTATACCGTTTTGGAGCAAAAATGAATCCTTGGTATTGATTATGTATGAAGTTATGAAAAAAGTGAGATGTCCCTTAATGAATAATTAATATTTGCCTATAAAATATGGCATGTGGAGGAGAAGGCAAAAATTACTCATTAGTCAAACTTCAAAGAAAAGGCAGCCAGGCTGCCTTTAAAATTGCAGGGTTTTAGGCTAATGCACAAGTGTAGACTAAGACTGCAGAGGTCAAGATATTTAGTTATTCGGTTGACTAACGACTGGATAGAATGTACTTGCACTTCTTGCCTTGACGTTTATATCTTCATGAGACCTGGAAAACTAGATTCAAATTTCTAAATTTGAATTCTCATTCTTAGACTACCCAGAGTTCCAGGTAGGAATGTGGCCAAGTAAGGGAGCAGCCTGGTGTCCATCTAGGACGGTACAAGGGACTCCCCAGCAATGTGTCCAGGCTGTGGGTGTCCCTAAGAGCAGCCATCCCTCAGCCAGTCCTCAGGTCTCGGGGACTACTCACTGGAGCCAGTACAGTCCCACCCTAGGGAGGACCAACCTAGGTCAGTCACCTGCGCAGGCCTGGGATCCAGGCTTGGACATCTGCGCAGGGAATGATGGGGTCCTGGATGCTTGGGGAAAGATCTCGAAGATGGGATCTTCCCGTGCTCTGTGGGAAGGTCACAGAAGGACTTGTTCTGGGAGCAGGTACAGAGTGGGACATCTAAGGCTAGTTGTGTAGCTCAGTGGCAAAGCATTTGTGTAGCATGTGCAAGACCTTGGGTTCCACCACCAGCACTAAAAAACAAACAACAACAACAACAACAAAAATTGAGCGGGGTACCTAAACCATGGAGATCAGGACATAGACCCTGGCTGCTCGTTAAAATCAGATCTGCCCTGAATCTCTCCTGTTTTAGGCTCCAATACCCATACCGTGGCTCTTTGTGGAAAGAAACTCTGCTCCTAACATTTTCTATAAATGTCCCCAGGCTGGGACAACAGAGAAGTCATTGGTCAGAGTTACCCTCTAAAATCTGATTCTAGAGGGTAGTCGCTTTTGCAATCAGAAGTTTTCGATTTGTTGAGACAGTGTTCTTTTATCATGGAATTTGCAAAGTTGTGCAACCATCACCACAATCAATCTAGAGCATTTTCATCTCCGCTAAAAGAAACTGTACCCATTAGCTGTCACCCTCTTTCTTACTCCCAGCACTAGGCATCCACCATCTCCTTTGTCTCTAGAGGTTTGTCCCTTCTCCACTGAGTGCTTCTGTACTTTTAAAGTGCCCTGTGCACATCCATAGATGGAATAGTCAAGTCTCACTGTATTCAGATATTCTTGTTGTATTCTCAATAGATGTAGATGAGTGCTTCTCACACATTAATCTTCTCGTACTTTAATGTGCAGTAAAACCACCAGGGGAACCTAGCAAAAGTTTCCAGTGATTCTGCAGATCTGGGTTGGGCCTAAGAGTCGAATATTTTTGCATTCGCGTGTGAGTGTGGGATTACAGATGTGCACCATCACACCCAGGGAGACTGTGAATTTTTAAGTGACACTGATGCTCCTGGTCTGGAGACCACACTTCAAAGGACAAGCACAGAAATGATGCTCAGTCGTTGTTTTAACTAGAGAAGCTTCATTTCAGAGAGATTGTCAAGGAGACTTAGAACTGGCTTAGTCTGGCAGCCCCCCCACCCCGCCCCATGGTCTGGCAAGCAGTGTAGTGAGCATGTGTGTGTGCCTGTGGGTGGGGAGATGCGGGCAGTGCCAGGGCTCTGGTCCTTGGACCTCTAGCTACCATTCTGAAATGAGGACCATGAGGACTTCTAAAGGGCTTTGCTCGCTCCTACTCTCTAAATTCATGGCCTTCCCGGTGCATTGTCACCTCGTAAGAGCAGAGACACTGCAGATTGTTCTAACTTGACGTGGTTCCTTCCTGGTTCCATCAAGACTGCAAAACCATGTATCTCTGAGCATCTCTGACACATCAGGGTCATCGGCTCTGGTCACATAGTGCTCTCTGGAGATTGTCTTGTGAAAAGAAACGAGGACCCCATCTTCCACACTGGGATCCTGGTGACAAGTTCCATTCCCTTAGGTATAGGGACGGTGGTCCCCAGTGATGCAGGAGGAATGACTGGGTGCCGCAGTTAGTCACAGTCCGGAGCCTCAGGGTCCATGTGGGTGGGTCGCTGTGCAGCCGGTGACATTCTCTTAGCTTCCACACAAGAAAGATTTCCTTTCCCTGGGTTTCATCAAGTTGCTTTGGTCCCTGTGGTTTTGCTCAATCATTATGTCATCAGATCCCACATGGCAAAGCCAGGGCCAGACACACAAGCCAAGCTTGAGTCCGCTTGCAGACGGTCCCCGAGGCTCCCAGGGTCCCCTCTTCTATGTCAGATGTGAAGTGGGAGCACAGGGAGGCTCAAGGCTCTGCTGGACCTGGACGGCACAGGCCAGGTTGTGTGGCATGGCCTCTGAGAACCGCCCAAGACATGCATGAGCTTCCTGGATGTGGAGCAGCGTGCTGCAACTTCTCCCTGTGACCCACTGGAATCTGAAAAAGGTGAAAAATCACCACGAGCAGACCGGAATTCCAGTAGAGCGTGGCCATTTGGAGCAGCCCATCTCTGGTTGTGCCACTTTCCAACTCAAGCACCTTCAGCGGCTCCCCGTTAGCCATTTGTTACATCCAACCTTTTTATCAGGGCCACCGAGACTTCTCTTTCTGGCTCTGTGTCCTCTTCCAGCCTTGCTGCCTGGACTCACCATGTGAGTACCCTCCCGCCTCACCATACCGTAGCACGCACTGGGCCGGGAACGCTGTGCCACGCCGCCTTGTGCCTCTCCTTCTGCTGTTCCCTTCAACTGAACGTCCCTCTTCCCTTTCTAGGTCAAAACTTGAGCCATCCTTCCAGGATGAATTGCCTGCCTCCTCCTCCTCCATGGTGTTTTATCTTTATTATTAATTTTCTTACCTTCTTCCTCTCCTCTGCATTTTATTGTAACTAAATGTTCTTCACTATTCTCTTAGTTTTACGCTGTTAATGAAAACAGTGCCAATACAGCTACCATTTATGGAGCACATCTTATGTGTCTCACATAAATGGCTTCATTTCATCTTCCAGTGCCTTTGTGAAGAAGCTGGCATGGTAAATCCACTGCCCAGGTGAAGAAGTTCAAACTTCCTTAGGTTGCCCAGGAAGTCTGACATTGGGTCCAAATCTGGTGACAATGCCCAGATCTCGGAGGTCCCATTTATATCCTTTTATTTCAGCTAGAGGCTGGAGCTGAGAAAGTAGGCCACTGGCTTATGTAGGAACCTGCAGGACGTCCAAGCCAGAGGGGACTTGGGTTTCCCTGCTGTGAAATGGATCAGGGGACTGTCTCTCTGCCCCAGCACAATGAATGTCACGGGCCATGTCCATCACCTGGTTGTTCTTTATTCTTCAGCAACGTCTCTGAGCTGTGTTCTCAGGAAGCTTCAGAATGTAACGTTGAAGCTTTTGCAAAGTATAGAAAGGAGGCTTTAGGTACGTGGGAAAGCAAAACAAGCAAATGGCAAGAAGATGACCCCAGGGACCACTGTCAATGTGGACGTGGAACGAGAGAGGAAGAGAGCGGTGATCTGCCCCAGTGGGGCCTCCGCGTGCAGGCAGGGAGCGGTCGGAGAGAGCGAGGCTCTTGGGGGATAAGATAGTTGCTCTCATCAACACTGCTCATGCAGGGGATTTGTTCGCCGTCTCTGTCAGCAAAAAGGAGGAGTGAGAAAGTGGAACACAGCAAAAACAGAGCTACAGAATCGAAAAGTCAAGTTCAACCAAAATCATGATCTAAGGCAATGTTGAAGGACTCAGGGAGGGGCTCACAGTGCAATAAATAATACTACAAAATCTAACATTCGGTGCAATCGCAATTTTGTTAGAATTTGTACCCCCACTCACACTCCTCGTTTATGCAGAGGAAATACGAAAAGGGGTTGAGAATGAGGGGTAGGATTTTGTTTATATGTAGCTTTTGAACTTTCAGAGGGTCTCATGTGAAATGTATTAATCAAAAAAAAAAAAAAGCGGGAATCAAACATCGGGGGAGAATGTGATGTAAAAGAGTCTCAAACTTTAACTCAAAAAATAAAGTTAAAAAAAATTCGTAGGGCACAAATAAGCCACAGGGTCAGCCAGGGACTGGGTGGAGAGTGCATTGTTCTGACCCAGCACGTCCTTCGCCCTGATGTTCTTTCATGTATGAACACAGCATTTCAAAGCTTTTCCTGAGTTTATTTTTATGAAGAGTGACTTTAAACTTTCTTAGAGCCAGCCTTCCAGTGGGGGGCTATGGTTGGAAAATGCAACGGAAATTCATGGATATGGCCCAAGAATTCTTCCTGTAGAAAACTTAGGAGGAGAATGGAAAGAGTGGGGCCCCCTTGCCAAAATGTCCTCCCACGTGCATGATGTCTTTCCTGGGACTGTCCCGTCCCCACCTGGTCACGGATGTCCATCCGAGGGAGTGGGAAGGATCAGGAGGGAAAACCGGTCCTGGGTTGGCCATCTTGGATTCCTCTGGAGCTCTGGAAAGTGGAGGACGGGGTTTTAAAAAGGAGGAGGTCACAGCGGGGGGCCTTTCGCTCTGTCCTTCTCTCCACACAGACAGGGATGATAGTCTGGCCAAGAGAATTCCAAGCTAAGAAGTCTGTCTGCATTTAGCCCAAATAAACAGGAAAGAAGGCAGCAGGACCGCTCCACCCCATAATAGCTTCCTTTGATTTCAATAGCAAATTTGCTGGCCTTCAGGTGTGTTTTTATTGGTTTAAATGTTTGCTTTTTTTTTTTTTTTTGTCCTGGGGATTGAACTCCAGGGGCACTTAACCACTGAGTCACTTCTCTGCCCACCTCCTGTCTTTTTTTCTGCTAAGTTGCTCAGGTTGGCTTTGAATTTGTGATCCTCTTGCCTCAGCCTCCCAAGCCACAGGAAATACCAGCATGTGCTACTGCGCCCAGCTTGCTTCCAGAATCTTTGTATGTGAAAGATTATCAAGGAGGAAACCTTATCCCTGCCCAAATAACTTTCTTACATTTTGATGGTGTCTTTTAAAGTTTTAGAAAATGTTTTTTTTAGGCTACGAACGAAGCTCAGTGGGATAGCACTTGTGTAATATGTGCAAGGCCCTGGGTTCAATCCCCTGGACTGCAAAAAACAAATACAATTTTTTTTCTGATACTAGGGATCAACCTAGGGGCACTTTACCACTGAGTTACATTTTCCAATTTATTTTTTATTTTGAGACAGGGTCTCACTAAATTATTTAGGGCCCAAATTGCTAAGGCTGACCTCAAACTTGCCATCCTCCTGCCCCAATCTCCTGAGTCACTGGGATTACAGGCATGTAGCACCCCACCAGACAAAAAAAACTGAAAAGTTTTACAAAAGGAATCAGGGATGGGTGGGGGCATGCTGCCAGGTTAGAAGAGACTGAACCAAACCTTCCCAGTTCTGCATTCTGTGTATGCGTTGAGGCTGGGTTGTTGGGGGGGCGGGGTGAGGTGGAATTCCTGGGTTAGAGCTAATGAACTCCAATTTAAAAGACTCCTTCTTGAACATCATATAGCTCTTCCAAATGTCATTTTGATAAGTTAATATAAACAAATCCGAAACATCTGCAGCACAAATCCCCCTGAACACACAAGGGCTTCACAATTAAATGGAAGAATGTTTAGCACAATGTGTTTCGGGTTTTAGCGGATCCACAATGTTTTGAAAAACAGTTCAGTTCTTAAGACATCTTGAGTATCTGAAAGGCAGCTGGCTCTCTCTCTCTCCCTTTAAAAATGGCAATGTTATTTCTGTTCTCCTGTTGCTCCTCTCGTCTGAGGAGGGAATTCTCTAGCAGAGGGAGACCCACAGCTCTGTCGCCTGCAGTGAAGCTAGAGATGGCTCTTCTCCAACAACAGGCTCCCTTCAAACCCTCTCCCAGTCCCATTCCCAGATTCGCTTCCTAAGCAAATACTGGGTGTTTCAGGCAGAGCTCTGAAGTGCTGATTCTGCAGTAGTGTTTCCAAGGGTGGCAAGACTCGTTTCTAGGTTCAGGTGGAACACTGGGGCTGTGGACCACCATGCCACCAGGTTGAGAATTTCCCCATCGGTAGAACCGGTTTACCCCTTCTGAAATGATGCCCGACATAATCACAGCCCAGAGGAAAAGGAGAGCCATCAGCTGTTCAGAGGACGAGCTGAACTGGGAAAAGTCAGCAAGATGAAGCTACAGCTGCCACCCCGCTGTCCACAGCAGCCACGTGGGGCTCAGTCCCCGCAGCCTCCCTCTTGTTTTGGACACAGACTGAGGAATCCTGCAGATGCCAGCAAAGCAGATGAAAGTGATTAACAGGCAGTTTCCTCTCTAGCGCGTCTTTGTCTTTCCAGTTTATCGACTTTCCGTCTCACCATCCTGAAATTTCAATCGCCTGAGCTCAGAGCAGACATCAGTTAGATCACCCAACGTGTCATTCTATCTGAACTTGAAGATGAAAGAAGAAACCCTCACGCTTTCTTGCTCCTTGTTTTTCCCTTCAAGGGACATTGTCAATCTTTCTTAGGCTCCTTAAGGAATCCGCATTCAATTTTTTTCCATGCGACAGAAAGGCTTGATTCCTTAATCTTAAAAAAAATTAATAATAAGAGTAATTAAAAGTGTTGGGAACATATTAGTCCATAGATTTGTGAATTTGGGGTGTCACTTCATGGTGGAATTGAAGTGCTTCACCCCCCTCCCCTGGCTTTGAAACTTGGCACTACCAGTGATATTTATCCATGGCATTTATTCTTCTTTATTTATCTACTTTTTTGGTCCTTGGGGTTAAACTCAGAGCCTCATGCATGTTAAGCATGCTCTCTACCTTTGAACTGTATATCCAGCCTGCTCCATTAGTCAGGGCTTTATTCCACTTTTTCTGAGCCAAAATTTGTTTTAGTCTAATCAGAATAGGTTGAGTCATACTCCTATTTAAAAACTTCTAGTGACATATTATTTCTCCAAGCCTCAATCTCAAACCTTGGCTCTACCTAGCTTCTGCTTTAGACTCGTCTCCTGCCTCTCTTCCACATGCCCTGTGTCCCAGCACAGTGTTCTCTCTCTGACCCAGAGACCCCAATAGAACCAGCTCACCCAGGGCTCTTATCCTTATCCAGGGCTCAGCTCACCCAGCTCTTTGGGCAGCCTCCCTTGAACACCTGCATTGCTCTGTAGCACCTTACCCAGCTTTAATGTCATCATAGCATTTATAGCTAAATGATGTCACCTACTCATTGTCAACCTTCTACAGCTAAAGTGTAATGAATGGTCTATATGCATATGGCCTGTTTGGAAAAGACTCACTGTTTTCATTTATTTTAAAAATGTTGAGTATTGCTGGGTTTGTACCTGGTATATTAATATGCTGGTTGGAGTTTCTAATAGCTTGGAGAGAGTGTTTATTTACAAATATTCCATCTCTGCAGTGTATAAGGATATGTGTCTCCATAAGTGTCTGTCAATCTGATCCCCTCTCCTCCCACAACCCCGAAGAGTTGTAACCCAAAGAATGATCTTGGGAGAGCAACCCTCAGGAGCTGATGAGAATGAGTGTGTCGATCTGGGTAGGCTGGAATGTGTGATTGCAGATGTGGCTAGAAATGGCAAAGACTCTTCCAGCCTGGCTGGGTTAAAAAGGAGCCCAGGGGCGGGAGGTGAGGGAGGGTTGACTTCTGAAAACGATTGATGTTAATGTGATACTATTCTCTTAGCTTTTATTTTTCCTTTAAAAAATATCTTTAAAAAAAAAAAAGTAAATGTAAGAGTAAATGCTTCCTCCATGCTAGTAGACCCTACAACAGATGTCCCTCCCTACAAAGATCTGAGAACTCTGTTTCTAAGCCAGGATTCTGATCATGATACAAAAGCCCCTTTTGAGGAAAGAGGCTTATTTTTCTGTATCAATGGTGGTCTGAGAGGTTGGAAATGCTTTTCAAGCTTCATGACTTCTTCTTAACTCCTGTTGGACTTGTCATCCATGAATTTATGTAGACCTGTCCTCAACCAAGGCCGGGAGCCCCAGCTTGGCTTATGCTGTTCTTCAACCAGTTGTCCTGGGTCCACCTGCGGGTCCAGGGGGCGGGCCTTGCTGTGCTCCTCCCTTTCCACCTTCTGTGGTCCAGCGCTTGTCTGCACTCAGTCCTGCACTCTGGCTCCTGCAGGATCCTTCATGGGTGTCACCAACTGTCCCTCCCTGATTTGTCACCAGCATTTTTACCTGTCACTTTGATCACCCTATTTTACTCTCTTAATTCCGTTGTGGCTTAACTGCACCTTAAACCTGAGAGCATTACTTGTGTATTTGAAAACCCTGCACTGGGGCGTCCTTGATTCTTACCCCTCAAAGTGTGGCTCATGGGCTGCCAACTTGGCAGCCTGGGCCTCACTTGGGAGCTCCTTAGAATTCTCAGCCCCAGGTTAAGGGCATTAAAATCTGCACTTTGGCGAGATCCCAGTTGATTTGTATGCACATTAGAACTGAGAAACACCTCCCAAGATTCCTCACTGCCTCCAGTGGCTGCCACTGCCACCACCATCACCATCATCGCCACTGTCATCTTTACTATTATCATATCATCGTCATCACAACCAACAGCTAGGTCTTACTGAGAATTCCTGTGCAGAGTTTGGTCCGAGCGCCTCACACATACCATCAACACTATCTCACTTGGTGCTCCCAGTGTCCTTATGTGGCATGTTCTACTACTATTTCCATTTGCAGATGGGGAAACTGAGCCTCCGGGAGATCATGTAGTTGATGTAAAATGACTCTCCCCGGGCTCTTTGCTGTTCCCCAAGTCAATCCATTCTGTATTCATTTGATTCCTTCTTGTTAGTTTGTCATACTAGACTAAAGCAAGGCCTGTTAAATGAAAATTACAAGAGGCCATTGTTTTAAACAAAGCTCCTGCACTGAACTCCAACAGACCAGGCTAACACTGACAATGGAGTCATTCACACTGAGACTAAGCTATTTACCTGACATTCTGAGAAATCGGTATTAGAAAGGTAACTGCAAAATTGGCATGACGATGACGTCCCCTTTACCTAATCCTTACAAAAAAACTAGTAACCAAGAGCAAATTCATGTTAACCCATCATTTGTCTTCCTAGTGTTCTGTGTTCGGCCTCCCAGCCTTCCAAGAAAAGAAATTTTCAGTGACCAGTCTGCTCCCATTTTTGTTTCTGCTTTTCTTTAATCCATTTTCTTTCTATAAAATCAACTTTGTCAGGTATGGTGGCTCATGCCTATAATGCCAGCTACTTAGAATCAGGAGGACCACAAGTTCAAGGCCAGCCTGGGCAATTTAGCAGACCCTGTCTCAAAATAAGATATAAAAAAAGGGCTGGGGCCAGAGGTGGTAGTCATGCCTGCAATCCTAGTGACTCGGGAGGTTGAGGCAGGAGGCTTGGCAACTTACAGATCCTGCCTCGAAAAATAAAAGCGCTGGGGATGTAGCTCAGAGGTAGAGCATTTGCCTAGCATGCATGAGGCTCTGGGCCCAACAGACTCTCAGCCTATCTTATGGAATGAAGTGATGCCCAATTCTAGAATAAAATTTAAAGCCAATTAAGATCTTTAAACTAAATTGTCATATTGTATCCTTTGACAAGCTATTGTGAAACCCAGGCTGTGTGTTGGTGTGTTCTGTGAAGTCATTTTAAAGTAATACTGAGTCTATGCCGTATATGGATTAGATCTCTCTCAGCCCCAGAGCTCTTTCTGCTGCTTCTAATTAAAGTGGACTGCTTAGAGTTGCAGTTTACCCTCCTCCAGGACGTGAACTCCTTCCGGCTCTGTTGAGATAGTGGAGTATCTTGGCCTTGACCTTTAGAAGAAAACTTACATTTGTAACTATAATGTGAAAAAAAATGGGGAAGAGGAATATGACCTTGCAATGACATTGATCCAGAATTGATCAAACCCCTTAAAGACCTCAAGGTTGAAATAACTGTGGCCCAGGTCCTCAAGGCCAAAGTTAATTACGAGAAGGTGATATCAGGGATCTGGAAGAGATCAAGGTCAGTGGTTGTGAAGCTCATTGGTGAACTGCTCTCAGGGATGCTGCAGAGAACACTGTTGCAAGGGTGGGAAGCCCAGCCCGAGCGCTCCTCCTGCCTACTCACTTTCAACCCGTTAGGACAGACTTGCAATCTTATCATATCACAGACACTGGGGCAAATGTGCTTTGATGAGATTTCTCCTGTTACTTTTTTCCCCCTTAAATCATACAGTAAAAATCAATTGAGGGAGCCGGACACAGTGGCACACGCCTATAATCCCGGCAATTTGGGAGGCTGAGGTCGGTGGATCACAAGTTCAAGGTCAGCCTCTGCAACTTGGAGATACCTTGGCTCAAAACAAAACAAAAAATTAAATGGGCTGTGGATATAGCTCAGTGTCAGTGGTAAAAGTGCCCCTGGGTTCAATCCTCAGTGCCTCAAAGCAAAAACAGGTGACTGACAGTTGGGGGCATGGCACCTTGGTAAAGCCATCCCCCCCCCCAAAAAAAAGAAAAGAAAAAGAAAAAAGGAAAGCAACTGAACAAAAGTGAGGTAATCCCACTGTATCCTTTGTGTTCTTTGCAGTTGAGTCCCTTGAGGTTTAGAAAGGCAAATTGACTTCCCCAAGGTCACACATTGTTTTGACTAAAAGCTGTTTCTTGTATTCACCCTTTGAAAGCTCAAAAGCTGGGCCAGCAGCCAAGTCTGCCCGGCTTTGCTCCTCAGCTGCCTGCCCTTGTTATGTCCAGGCTGCTGCCCTGGGCGTGTGTCCTCCCCTTTGCATTCCGGACACCTTGGTGTGTTTAGAAAACAAAGCACTGCTCAGGTGTTCATGGCAGGGCTGGCCAAGACGTCTAGCTCCTCTGTGGTCACCTCTTACACCACTCAGGCAACTTTCCTTGTCCTTTATACATCGAAGGCAGCCTTGAAGAGAACACCCACACTCTGCTAGCTGCAAACTGCAACCCGGAAAAGCCATGCAGGCCTGTCACCCCACAGACTCAGGAGGGAGGAGATGGAGTTCAGTGCCCCAGGTGTTGATCCCAGTAACACACACACACACACACACACACACACACACACACACACAGCAGCTTTCTTCCTTCTGAATGGTTAAATTACGGAAAACCCCAACTTAGAAGAATGTGCATTTGAAGAATCTATGACCAAAATGGAAAGATGGATTCCAGGGATTTCTGAGGGCACAAAACACTCTGTGAAAACACTTTTATTTATTTATTTATTTATTTTTAGGAAAAGAAACCAATAAATCAGATCCACTGAAGACATTATCAGTGACATTCTGTAGTCAGTAATGATGGATGGGTGGGTGATTTTCATTTTATTATCCCTTGATTACCAGACACTTCTTCATCGGACTGTGTGACAGATGATATGCATAGTAAGATGCATTTCTGTAACAGTAGGAAAAGGCGTTATAAATTTATTGAAGTGTGGGAGGGGGAATCACAGCACAGAAGTCATACAGAAAGGATGAGCCTCTGAATTGTGTGCACGTGTGTGTGTGTGTGTGTGTGTGTGTGTGTGTTCCTTAGTATTAATCTGGGGGTGCTCTACAAATGAGCTACATACCCAACACTTTTTTTGTGGAGGGGGTAGGACAGGATAGCCAAGTTACCCAGGCTGGCCTCAAACTTGTGAACCTCCTGCCTCAGCCTCCTGAGTAGCCGGGACTACAAGTGTGTCCCACTGCACCCAGCTCAAAGCATTTTATTTCTAAGAGGGGATTCCCTTCCCCCGCCCACTAAATGATGTTGTTTTCCTATTTTGCTGTCTAAAAGATTAGCTGCTTGTTCTTATCACCTGAGCCTCTGTTCTTATCACCTATCACCTCAGAACCTCCGCCATCAACCTCTTGTGCATGGCCAGCTGGGATTCCTTTCTCTCCACTGTTACCCCTCTCCTCTCCACCACTCCACTTCACCCATCATTTCCACTTCTGACCCCTGTGGGTTGGTCAGTTTCAATCACTGTGACAAAATACCTGAAGAAATCAACTTAAACAAGGAAAGATTTATTTTGGCTCGTGGTTTCAGAGGCTTCAATCATGGTCAGCTGGTTCCACGGCCAGCTGGGCCTGTAATGAAGCACAGCATCATGACAACAGGGGGTAGCTGATCAAAGCTGCTTACCCCCTGCAGCCAGAAAACACAGAGAGAGAAACAGAGACAGAGGAAGGAACCAGGGACAAGAGACACCCTTCCAGAATACAGCCCCAGTAACCTGCTCCCTCCAACGAGCTCCCATCTTCTGAAGTTTCCACCACCTTCCAAAGTCCATTAAATTATGAACCTATCGATAGAAAATCCATTGAGGAGGTCACAGCCCTCATGACCCATCACCTCCCCAAAGCCCCACCTCTGGACACAGACGGGGAGCAAACCTTCACATATGAGCCTTGGGGAACATTCCAAGTCCAAATCGTAGCACCAGACAAAACTCTTCCTTCTCTACTTATTTTCAACAAGACCAACACATGCTCCATAAATGAGATCACTTTTATGTCCTAAGCTACACTGAAGTTCTATAAAATGAGATTTCCTACAAAGAAAACTCTGCATTCTTTGTCTGAAAAGGCAAGTACTTGCTTTACTCAGGTACATATAACCCCTAAGAATTTGGTGGTAAATTTTGGATCTCAAGCTCTTTAATAATGTATAGAGAGAAATTATTAAGAAATCTTTTGAGTGCCCTGTATACAAGTTCATATTGTTTATTTTTTTATTTTTTCAGTACCAGGGACTGAACCAACTCAGCCACATCCTTTGGTTTTTTTGTTTTGAGATAGGGCCTCACTAAGTTGCTGAGGCTGGTCTTGAACTTGGGATCCTCCTGGTCTCATTCTCCTGAGTCGCTGGGATTACAAGCATGCACTACCACATTGGGCACATGCCCTATTTTAAATTTCACCTTGGCTTCTCTGTCCCTAAGAAGATTTAGAGAATATTTAAGTCTTAAAAATACTAATTCCCTGTGAAGACAGAACCCATGGAATAGAAGAAAATCTACGTTAAGCTACTCGTGTAACAGAGGATTAATATTCAGAAATCAAAAAGAACACAAAACGTTTAACACCAAATGATTTAATTAATAAATGAATAAATGAACTAAACACACAATTCTCAAAAGAAGAGATACAAATGGCCAGCAAATACATTAAAAAATGTTCAATATGTTTAGCAATTAAGGAAATACATACACAGTAACACAGAGCAGAGTTGACTTTTTCTAATATGATATGGAGGTATCTCAGATAACTAAGGTTTATTTGTATTTAAAAAATAAATTGAATTGGAATCCAAAAAAAAAAAAGGAAATACAAATTAAAAACTACACAGAGATTTCATCTCTCTCTGGTTAGAATGGAGCCATCAAAAATACAAACAATAATAAATTCGGGAGGATGTACTAATTTACAATCCCATTGTTGGTGGGATTGTAAATTAGTACAGCCACTGTGGAAATCAGTATGTAGGTTCCTAAAAGACTAGGAATGGAAGCACCAGATGACCCAGCTATACCACTCCCTCATTGTTTACCCTAAAGGGTTGGTCATCATACTCCAGTGATGCATGCATCATGTTTATAGCAGCACAATTCACCATAGCCAAACTATAAAATCAGTGTAGGTGTCTGTCAATGGATGAATGGATACAGAAAAGGGGGTGTGTGTACAATAGAGTTTTATTCAGCCATAAAGAAGAATAAAGTTATGTCATTTGCAGGAAAATAGTTGGAAGTTGAGAAACTTGCATTAAGTGAAATAAGCCAAACTCAGAAAATCAGGAGGCATATGTTTTTTGTCATGTAAGGAAGACAGAGAAGAAAAGGGAAAAGAAAGTTGTGGGGAACAGGGGTCTCATGAAAATTGAAGAGAGATCAGCAGAGGAGAGGAAAGTAACCATTGGGAGGGTCAGGGTTGGGAAAGGTAAATACTGGGAAACATTATTGACTAAATTATATTGTTGTATTATGTACATGTGCAAATACAGAACAGTGAGTTCCTCCACTGTGTGCAATTATAATGCCCCAATAAAATATGAGAATAAATAAATTTGAACCAACCCCTGGACTAGAATATAAATATGTACATTCTATCTCTCTCTATAGATACACATATACATATATATGTATGTGTATACACACACACACACACACACACACACACATATACAAATGGCCAACAAATACATGAAAAAAGTTTAACATCTTTAGCAATTAAGGAAATACAAATAATACACACACACACATACATATATTAAAATCTCAGAAAGAGAATCCCTGAGAGATTATAAAAAATCATGTCTAAAGATACTAATTAGTAATATGAGAGAGTAAAGCAGCTGCTGAACTTGGTCTCAATCATCTCTAGAGGAGGGAAATTATTGTCATTGAGCTTTTATGATGTCACATAACACTCAGATACCATGAAATGACACTGAGGAAGGATTTGACCCTTGTTAGAATTTGGCAAAATTTTTCCTTGTAAATCTTCAACGCAGGACAGATTACCAGGTGTACTTGGTAGCTGGGGGATAAAATATGTAACCTCTATGTAAAAAGGGGCTCTTGGCAGGTTTTGTCAAGGTCAGGCCAGTTGGGTGTATGTTTATAAAACAGGACCCTCTAGAGGGAGAGAGGCATTTGTCACTATGTATTTGTTACAATCCCTGGTTCTTGTTTTGCAATTGCAGCCGTATTTTAGCACTTCTTTGTTGGATTCAATTTGTGCATTATTATCCCTATTTAGGGTTGATCTATTGCTATCATCTCTAATCTGAACTCATTTCAAAGTGCATTTTGTTCCCAATGAGAGACACACACCCCCGCCCCCTTATAACTTGTGCTCACACTGACAGGTAACTGTTGGGGGCCGGGCGGGGGGTGGGGGGGGGGAGGTGAGCCTGCTACTTGGCTGGAGGCTGAAATTCTCAAATGCACCATGACAGGTTTAGAGGAATCCAGATCCATTTCTGGAGCACAGGGCAGTGAGGACCTTCCCCTGCACCTCAGGGCTCTCTGTAGGGGAGACAGAGAAGCTGGAATACAGTCAGGAACCTCTTAGGGAGAAAAAGGAGAGGAATGCAGACTTGGTAGGCAGCCAGTAGGATTGAGAACAGTCATATCCTGGCAATTTCCAGGGGCATTTTTTTCCCCCAGCACTGGGATTGAACCTGGAGTCTCTCTACCACTCAGCTACTTCCCTAGCCTCTTTTTATTTAAGTCAGGGTTACTAAGTTTCCCAGGCTGGCCTGGAATTTGTAATCCTCCTGCCTCAGCCTCCAGAGTACCTGGGATTCCAGATGTGCACCACCACGCCTAGCCAAGGTCGTCTTTCTTCATCTCTCAAATATAATAGTACTGTTGGCATTTTTCAAGGGCTCAAACACAATATTGGTCTCCTCAATTTTTATTGCCTCATAGTGTAGAGGCCCCACACCAGATAAGAACTTGGATTGTCCCTGTCCGTTCTGAACATTCTTAGCACCCAGCACAGGTGCTAAAAATCCAGACCCACAAGGTCTTTCCCAAGTCGCCTGCCGCAGCGCTGTCTCTTTTTCTCTCCCCACTTCCAGTGTTGGATTTCACTTTGATTTGGTTTTTACGAAGTACCTGGCTGTGTATGTCGGCTCTCAGTTACACTAAAATTCTACTCTTCGGATCACATAGCTATCTTCTAAAAGTCTTCACCAGTTTTAAATAGATTGCTTATTCCTGTTTCAACTCCAAGTCTTCCCACCCACCCCCACCCTTAACAGGGCAAGAGGGAAGGAAGACACAATAGAAATGAGTGTGTGTCAGCAGACCCCGTGTGTGGCTGTGTTTCTCACAACATTGCTGGGCTGGGTTGTCTCTTTTAGTCCCATTTAAAAGGTGAACTAAAGTTCAGAAGCAAGTGATTTTTCTCCAGCCTGTGTCTTAGATATGTATTGCTGCTGTAACAAGTTGCCACCAACTTAGTGAATAAAACAACACGAATTTATTCTCTTTCAAGTTCTGGAAGTCAGAAGCATAAAATGGATTTATTTGGCTAAAATCGAGGTGAAATCGGGGCTGCTTCCCTTGGTCAGTCCCAAGGGGAGAGTCTGTTTCTTTGCTTTTTGAAGCTTTGAGGGACCACATGCACTCCTTGACCCAAGACCCCTTCCTCCATTCATAACACCAGCAGTGTTCTATCTTCAAATGGCTCTCGACACTGTCATTTCTGCCTCCTTCTTCCACCGCTTTTCTGAGTCTTCTCCTTCTGTCTTTGATGTCACTCACGTAGGTTGATGAAGAACTAATGTCTTGTATGTTTGTGTGGACAAACTGGGATCCACAGGTGTTTGATGGCAATGCAGACACCAAGGACACCACCATGACATGACCAGAGAGGAGCAGCACCTTGGAGATCAAGGCCGGCTGATGGTGACATGAACTCACACTCTTCCAACTTCTCTCTTCTAGGCTTATGTACAGAAGTACATCGTGAAGAACTACTTCTACTATTACCTCTTCCGATTTTCGGCTGCTTTGGGTCAAGAAGTGTTCTACATCACGTTTCTTCCGTTCACACACTGGAATATTGATCCTTACTTATCCAGAAGACTGGTCATGATATGGGTTGTAAGTACTATTTGTGGTAGTATTCTGGAAATGGAACCCAGAGTCTCATGAATGTTGGGCAACCACTCTACTCCTGAGCTATATCCCTCATCCATAAGTAGTATTATTACTTACTAATCACTGTGACTTCTAAGATAACCGTCTGCTTTCGTTATTCAAGTACTTTGCATATATGACCTTTATCCCCTCCCCCCAGTACTGAAGACCAAACCCAGAGACACTCACCACTGAACTACATCTCGAGCCCCTTTTATTTTTTGAGACAGCATCTTTCTAAGTTGTTCCAGCTGGCCTTGAATGTGCGTTCCTCCTACCCCAGCCTCCCGAGCAGCTGGTATTACAGGTGCGCACCACTGCACTTAGCTTGCCCAAATGTTCTTTATATTTTTTATTTCTTCTTGACCCTTTAGAGTAGAATTTTGTTGTCTAATTTGGAGAAAGCAAATCTAAGAGCAACTTGTTTTGTTTGTAGAAACAAAACCAACCAAGTGATTTCATGCACTTTGATGTCTACCTCCCCACAGTTCAATAAAACTAGAAGGGAAAAGTGATGAGCCCAGAATAAAGGGCCTTTCTAAGAACTCACAGTGGGTACGGAACACATCCTCCTAAGAGGCATTTTAAAAAATAAAAATGAACACAGATTGCAAGAACTAAAAAACAAACAACAAAAAAGAGGCACTTTAGTAAAATTTGATCAAACTCTAGAATTAGAAGCTGTTGACTGACAACTCCAGGCAGTAGTCCGCTGCTAGCCTCCAATGCAGAGGCCAAACAGGCAAGGCAAGTGTCTTCCTAGAGGGAACTTCTAGGGCAATGGGGCTGCTGCCATGCACAAACCCTATGGCAGGTCCAGGAAAGGGGTGGACCTGTCATTTAAGTTCATTCAGAACCCATTGAGTTCTGATGTTTTTGTAGGGGATGGAACCCAGGGTCTCTTGTATGCTAGGTAAGTACTCTGTCACTGAGCCACATCCCCAATTCCTTTTATTTTCACTTTGAGACTGGGTCTTACTAGGTTGCCCAGGCTGGCCTCAAACTTGCCATGCTTCTGCTCAGCCTCCTTAGTGGCTGAGATTGCAGGTGATGCCATCCGCCTGTCTGAGTTCTGGTTGCTGTTTAACTTGGGGATTGTGGGTAGTGATGAGGCGACAAGGCACACTACAGATGCACAGGCTTTGGAGTCCGGCAGGTCTGCCATCAGATGCAGTTAGGTCATATCTGTGTCCCCTTGTCCTGAGCCTTACCATCCTGCTCTGTCAAAGGGAGTTAGTAATGTGCCTTGTGAAGGTGCCCGGAGCGCACTGAGCTCAGGCCTGCCATGCGGGAGCAGTTACAAGCTGCTATTTGTGCAGAAAAACACAGTGACTAGTCCCAGAAGGCAAAGGAGTCAACCATCAACTAATTCTAGGGTCCAAGTTTGCTTAGCTGGCAGAGGAAGCTTTAGTGGGTTCCCCGACTCAAGATTATGCCCCCAGAAGAAGATTAGACTTAACTGGGTGTACAGGAGATGCTATGTAAACTACAAATGACTTCCCACTCTGGGCTTTTTCTCCTTTGTAGAACAAGTAGAGTGGACTTGATCAAGGACATAAATTAAAGTGCTCTGGGGACAAGAGAAGAAAAACTGTCCTTCTGGGGCAGGGCTGAGGGTTGTGGAGGGTGGTCCTCTGTGTGAGTCATTCACCCCATGGCCACCTGGGGGCACTAGGGAGCAGAAGCTCCACCTGTGGCTGCCAGGAGACATGAGCCCAGGGTTGCTGGATCCTTCTGTTTTTCCTCAAATGTCTCCCATTCTCAGTGTAGGCTTACATTTTTAAAGCATATGCCAACTCAACAAAGAATTCTCAAAGACCAAATGCAGAAACCCTGTTGTGAAGCCTCTCCATCTACGGGACCCCTCAGTTGGACACTTCTGATCATTTGTACCCACATTCTTCCTCTTTTATCCTTTTATCTCTAAAACTACAGGCCACTCCTTCCTTCCCTCATCCCTGCTTCTTGCCTGGCCACGAGCTATAGCTTTTGAATTCTAAAAGTATGACCAAAGAATCTGCGACAGCACATGCATCTTAGCAGGTCATGGAGGGGACTTTGGTCCAGATGCCCCTCACCCCTTCTGAAGCCCCCTTCTGGGTCTGCCAGAGAACTGAGTTTGGGGTAAGAGATAGAAGAAGCAGCGAGCCTTTCTTCTATCTTTAAGATCTGCAAACCCATGGAAAAACCCTTGATGCTTGAATTTTGTTTATTTTTCTGGCGTGCACACACATACACACACACATACACACACACACATACACACACACACTTTTTTTTTTTTCCAAAATTTCATAGTGTTGAAGTGGGGCAGATGCTATAGATACCTTTAATAACCCAGCAACATCTTGTCAAGTGTGTGGTCGGTTCACTGGTGTCTATTTTCCCCACTGAGGGTGGAAACACTGCCCCCAAGGGGCCTGGAGGCCTTCAGACTTGATGGGAGGCCGTGGTTGGGCTCGGGTTGTCATTGCTAGTGGATATTTTACACTTTGGACTCCTCATGTCAAAGTGGTCAGTGTGTCTCTTGAGACAGAATGACTCAGTTATCCGTCAGAAAGGAGGAATCAAAATCTTTGTCAGAGAAAGGTAGGTGCAACCTTTGAGCAGCACATTGTCCTGAGTCCGGCCACCTGTTTGTTTCCTGATGTTTTAAGTGGGTGTGTGACCTAGTCCAGGGACATCCGTGGTGAAAGTTCTATCATGACTCTGTGTGGTCAGCTAGATGTCACAGCAAAGTGGAGAAAGGAGGGGAAATCTCTGTGGTTGGGGATTGGGGGTGTAGGGTGGAGCCAGGTGAGGTTTTCTTGAACTTGAGCCAACCAGGGAGGTCAGCTTCCTGCTGTGGCATCCTCTTTGGTGTAAGGGACTTTCATCCCTAAATTAGTGACAGCCTCTTCCAGGAGTGGAGGGATGTCAGTTCCTTAGGGGAGAACTTCACGTTTTGTAACATCTCATCCAAAATGCCCTGCAAGGCAGCTGCTGGTTCAGGAGCGCCAGACCAAACTGCCTGTTAATTCAGCAGCTGTCTCCTGCTTTTAAAAATCACTTGTTCCATTAGAGGTGACTCATACTGTCTGAAGTAGCTTAGCATAATTTATGGTTGTGTTAACTGCTGTCTTCACAATCATAATTGTTCTGGCCTCCTATTATGCATCCTTTATTTTCAGCATCATTTATCTTATTTGAATTTCATTCAATAGGTAAGTATCATTTTATAGATTGGGACACTAATACTTCACATAACAGAAAATCATACATAAATATATAATATATGTAAGAATATGAAGGCGATACATATATATTTGAATTTATATGTGTAAGTATATATAAAGGTGATATTATATATATATATGTACATATGTATATATGTGTGTATATATATATATTATAGCTCTCTCACTGTAATAGTGCTTTACATATTTTACCTCACTTAATCCTACCAGCAATCCTGAGAAATAGTTCTTAACAGCCCATTTTATAGGTCATGAAATTGAAATATAGTAAGGATAAGTTAGTTACTTGCCCAGGATTGAACTGGTTTAAATGGCAAAGTGGGTTTGATCCTGCCCTGGGCCTCCTCAGCCTCGTAGGGACCCCATTTTTTTCCCCCTAACATAAGTAAGCGTTCAAAGTGAAGAGCATTCTCTGTCTTTTCTTTTTTAAGATGTTCATGCTTTGGGGCTTGATGTGTTAAAACAACTCACCTCTTCCCTTGCTTTGGTTGTGTTTATGGCACAACCCTGGCTTCCACTCACTCAGGTGTCTTTTGTGTGCCTTCCTTGATAAGCCAGATGCATTTCAGCCCAGGACATTTGGACACGCTTTTGTTCAATTAGCTGAAAGACATCAGTCCAGTCATTCTGAGTCCTGTCTGGACTCAAAAGAATCTCAGACATCAGGACAGGAAAAGCCCTTGCGTGAGTCACCTGGTGAGAATTCCCAGAAGGAGAAGTAGATGGGGCTTCAGAAGATGAGTCTTGGCTGAGCTCTTGACTTCTATTCTGGCTTGGAGACAGTCCCACCACAAAAGGAAAAGGAAAAAGAAAGGGCTTCCAGCTCAACTGATGCACCCTGAAAAGGTCAGAGGCGACTCCCTTGGAACTGGATGGTGCCCCACTTTGTAACACGAAGCAGTCTCACTCGCCGTTTGCCAAATACAGTTATTCTCTATTTTGTAAAATATTGATGACACAATTGATCTTTGAGGTTTGGGAGTCTTTTCTCTGTTCTTATCCTATTTTACTTATTTATATTCTGCCTCTTTTCACAGACATTTCACAGCATTCGTGATGAGATATAAGGGGAAAAAAATGGGATAAGTAGATTAAAATCAAAATACAGTTATTTGATAAAAGATTAAACCCCAGACTCACATTAAATAGAGCATGCTGAGGGTGGTGCATGCCTGTAATCCTAGAGACCTTCAGTGACTTGGTGATACCCCTTCTCAAAGTTAAAAAAAAAAAAAAAGACTGGGGATACAGCTCAGTAGTAAAACACCTCTGGGTTCAATCCCTAGTACTAAAAAGGAAAAAAAAGACTGCATGCTGGTACAAGGGTGAGCCACATATAAGTCTTTGAACTTTGTCTTGGCCAGCCCAAAGTGAAGTCACATTATCTATTAGGAAATAAATGATAAGCCAGTTCCTAAGAGATTGACCACGGATAGGATTGATATAACTGTGAAGGCTGGTGGCACATATTGCTTGGTTATGTTTTTAGGAAAATTATTTAGCATCAGTACCCCCTGGTCATCTGTGTGAGAGTACACATTTAGACTCCTTCTTCTGAGCTTTCATATTCTCATTTATTCATTTTTGGTACTGGAGGTTGAACCCAGGGGTGCTCTGTCACCGAGCTATGCCCCCAGCTCTTTTTTTATTTTGCTTTAAGACAGGTCTTGCTAAGTTGCCCAGGCTGGCCTCAAACTTGTGATCCTCCTGCCTCAGCCTCATGAGTTGCTGCATGTTTTTCTGATTATGTCGAGGGTCCTGGTTGTTTCTGAGAGTTTCTAGGCAGTGCAAATCTCTTTTCTAATCATTCATGGCCTTGGATTCTCTCCCTGATGGGAAGCACGGAGTGTCTGTGATGGAGTGGTGTTTTAGTCAGCTTTTTTTGCTGCTGTGACTAAAACCCCTGACAAGAACAATTTTAGGAGAGGAAAAGTTTATTTAGGGGCTCATGGTTTCAGAGGTCTCAGTCCATAGACAGCCGGCTCCTAGGGACTGGCGGTGAGGCGGAACATCATGGCGGAGGGGTGTGGCAGAGGGAAGTGGCTCACATGATGATCACAAAGCAGAGAGGCTCTTCACTGATGAGATACAAAAATATGCCCCAAAGCCACACACCTCCGATGCCCACCTCCTCCAGCCACACCCTACCTGCCTTCAGTCACCACTCACTTAATTCCTGACAGGGGATTAATTCACTGATTGGCTGAAAGGTCTCATGGCCCAATCATTTCTCCTCTGAAACTCCTTGAATTAACTTACACCTGGACTTATGGTGGAAACCTCACATCCAAACTATAATAGGTGGACATGGGGTTGCTCCCACCTCCATCAGCCGCTTTGAGGTTGTGGTCCAAAAAGATGTCCTGTGCTGATGTAGTGTGTAGTAGTTTCCAGAAATATAAGCCACCCAAACTTATTCAAGATGGGGAGGGGGGAACGATTCATCCTAAGTTTATGGGGAATCCAAGAAGCAGAAACTCACAGGACTAGATACCAGTGAATGGTTTGGTTGGTTCGATGTTCCAACATCGACTCCTCAGGTCTTTTTGTCTCCTGTGATCAGCTGGTAACTTCTGCCGTTTAATTCAGATTTTCCAGACAGTCTGATGCAGTGTGTTATGTAGCAAGGTCTTACCATCCATCCATCTCTTCCCAGTCATAACTTGGCTCTACTTGGTGCAAACAGGGGTGCTGGGGATGGGGATAGGTGACAAACCAGGGCCATATCACTGTGGTCCAGGTTATGGAACATCAGGAGACCTGAGTGATAATCCTAGCAGTGGAACCTCGTTCAAGACACTTCATGATTTTTTTTTCCAGCAGTTTCCTCAGCTTTAAGATGAAAGGACCCGGCTAGAGATCCCAGGAGGCTGGTAACATGGTCATGAGTGTTTATCATATGGGCTACACAACACTTCAAAGAGTGTGGAGGAAGAATGAAAAGAGCCAAAATTGGGTAGGATGACATTTTAAAAGAAAAAGAGAGAGAGAGAGAGAGAGATATTTCATCTCTTATGTAGACCAAATACTAATGTGGCCTGACTTATTGTCTCTTGAGTTGTGAATCTCCTCAATATCAGACAGTGTGTTTGAATATCAAACAATAGCATATCAAACCTATTGCTAAATAATTGTTAGGTCAGTTGCTATTTGTATTCAACACAAATGGAAAAATAATTTTATTTATTTATTTATTTTGGGTCCTAGTGATTGAACCCAGGAGCACTTTACTGCAGAACTACATCCCCAGCCCTTTTTATTTATTATTTTGAGACAGGGTCTCACTAAGTCATTTAGGACCTCACAAAGTTGCTGAGGCCGACCTCAAACTTTCTGCCTCAGTCTCCGGAGTCACTGGGATTCAGGCATGACCTCACCATGTCTGGCTCTCGAAAAAGTACTTTTAAAAGAAAAGGCTTCATTGTTTGGTAAATATAAATTCCATTTATTTTTTTCTTTTTTTTTTTTTTTTTTTGTAGCTGCAAGATCCTGGTGATAAAGAGGCCCTTTCGGTCCTGTTCTTCCAACATAAGTTAATTTAGATTGGAGAACTCCAGTTTAAATGATGGGTTCCCCCACCCCTTTATTTATTTATTTTTGTACCTATAGTACAAAGCAGACCTAAAATTGTCATTCACTGAATCATTCAATCATTCATTAATTCACTTGGTTGAACCCAGGGTCACTCTATCACTTAGCTACATCCTCAGCCCTTTTATTTTCTATTGTGAGATAAAGTCTCTCTAAGTTGCCCAGACTGGCCTCAGACTTGCCATCTCTTGCCTCAGCCTCTGGAGCCTCTGGGATTACAAGCACCATCCTGCTTGGCTAAAATTCACACTTAAATTGTGCCTATGAGCTAGATAGTGTCTAACTGCTGTAGTTTGGGGTATCATTTTATAGAACAGTCACATAAATTGGCTAAGAAGTAAACTTTGTGGTTACATGTCTAGATGGAGCATGCCCTTTGGATGTGGGCAGGCTGCCCCCAGGTTGTCTCACAGGGGAGTTTGTCACTTGGTTAGGGAGGTGAGGGGGAAAGTCTGCCCTGTGCCTATAGTTCACACCCCATAGACGGGGGTCAATTTCAGTGCCAAAAGATAGCTTTAAATATGATTATCTCTTAATCCTCTGTTTAAACCACCACCACCAGTCCCTTCAAAAGATTGCCCTGCTCGTTAAGTTGGTTCTTGCTTGAGATTAATGAGTCTTGAAGCAGAGGGACAATGGCCAGATTGTAACCCTCTCTAGCCTGCAGTGAATGGAATGAAATTAGGTGTCAGAGATTCTGCCTGGTCCCTCTGAAGTCCAATCTGTAATTTAGCCTTAGTTAAAGATTAAGCAAAGGTCTCATAGGGCTGTCATGCTAGCTGTATTGGGTTGGTTTTGAAACACAGTAAGCAAAAATGTATGGGTTTTAGCGTAGATTTTTAAAAGCCTTAAAACTGGACACATGAACAAATACATTTGGACCTCTCATCATCGTCATTATCTGAAAAATGATTCCGATGTTTCTCTTTCAATGATGGTGGCCGGGGAATGTGCCACCTCTTCCCTCCTGCTCCCCCTCTCACGCTGCCCCTTCCCAGCACTTCTAAGACTGGGTGCTGGGATCAAGCAGAGCTGCCGTCACCCAGAAAGGGGCCATCGCCCCACACAATCTCAATCTTCAGGTCTCGGAGGCATTTCTTTCAGGTGACATTTTCAAATAACATCTTAACAACTCTCTCTCTTTAAAGAAACAACCGATTCCATTGTGATGCCGCACTCCTACGGGGCGGGGGTGGGGGGCGGCTGTGGTTCTCACAGCAGCTGTTTTACAGAGCTACATGCCAAGCATCCCATTTCACAGATGAGTAAACCGACACCCAAAGAGATCAAGTGACTTTCCCAAGTAGGCACCACCAGTGAGGATGGCAGGTAGGGGCAGGCCTGGCTCTGTCCCTTTCCACCACACTGTGATGCCTCCAATGGCTGAACCTGACTTCTTGCATCACAAGTATCATAGTCTCATGGCAAGGGCCCCTAGGAGTGGCCACCACGTGTCACAGACTTCCTCCCTCCAGCTCTCTGTTCCGAGTTCCCTGTGAGTCTTGTTGGACAGCGTGTCCCAAGTTTCTGGTGCTTAGTGGGAAAACCAGAGCACCCCAGGGACCCAGTAGGACGGCCAAGGGTTGAAGAGGCCAAGGGCTGCCTGCTGGCTGACCCCAGGGTTTCTCCTTCCTGGCCCCAAGCTCCACTTCCTTGTCCTAGTTCACAAAGCGGCCGAGTGAAAAAGGAGGAGAGAGGAAAAGAGTAGCCCTTTCGTCCCTAGAGGGGTCCTAGAGTGAGGGCAGTGCATTCTTCTTGTCAGCGTACCTCTGACCTCTGGGCTTCTGGCCTCCGCGTGTCCTCAGCTTCCCTGCCTGCACCCTGTCCAGCCTCAGTGAGTAACGAGGGCCTCAGGTTCTGGGAAGGGAGGGACAGGCTTCCTGGTTAAGGGCTCTGAGAGGTTACAATGTGCTGTGGCTCTGGAAGTTTCTGAGAACCACAAGGCGAACCTGGCCTCACCTACCTGACGGCGGCCACCTTGCCTCTTCCTCCCCTCTCACCCACGCAGGCAGGACTTCCCAGGGGAACCTCTTGTGGGAGAGCTGGGAGACAGCGGGGTGCCCTCCTTAGCAGAAACCTTGATTCCTGTCCCTAGAGCCCAGCGCCACCACTTGCCAGCCAGGCCCTGCCATCTGTGGGTATACACCACGGCAGGGAGGTGCTGTGTCTGCAGTGGCCCTTGGCCAGCTGAGGGCGAATCCCGGACACTGAGGCTTCCTGACTCTGGCTCAGGGAGCACTGGCCCTCCCTTTGCAGACATTTTGGTCCCTGGTGATCCTGACTTCCTCCTGCTGTCTGAGGCTCAGCCTCGCAGCTCTTTCTTCTCTAGGCTGAGGCTAGCTCAGGTTCATTCTTCCTTCCTTTCTTTCTTTCTTTCTTCTTCTTTTTTCTTTGCAGTGCTGGGGATTGAACCAGGGCCCCACTCATCTAGGCAAGCACTCTACCACTGAGCTACACTCCCATCCCCTCCCACACACTCCCCCGGACCCAGTCTTGTTTAAGACTCTCCTTAGGGATATACTTTTTGAAACAGTGTCTCACTAAGGTTAGCCTCAATCTTGCAGTCCTCCTGCCTCAGCCTCCCGAGTAACTGGGATTACAGGCATTTGGCCAGTTTGCATGCTCTATGCACCTACTCCATGAGGCAGAGTAAAGGGTCTTGAATAAATAATTTGCAAGGAGTCACTGCATCGCTGCTTGTGAATAAACAGCCTTCTTAAATTCGTACATGTAGGCCACATGCTGCTGTGCTGCTCTGTTTGATTACCTGTTGACACGAGCTTGGACCATAGGCCAGCTTTCAAGACAGTAAACCTCTGAGCGCCGCAGATCCTGACTGTGTGCTAGCCACAAGGCTGTGGCCTCTGTAAGCGTCATGGAGTATAAGGCGCTATTATTCGTCTCGAAAGGAAACAGCATGAGACCAGCCATGTTAGGCAGAAGGTTAGGGTCAGATTCAATCCCATAACTACCTAGTTCCAGAATCCTCCTACCTTTGTTCTCTGCAGAGCCTCCGCCCTTAATTATGTTAAATATACTCTGGCTTCTTCATGTGTGTATGAAACATGTTCAATTAATTTTATTTTTCATTTCTCAAGGAGTAAACCACGTTCGCATAAACTGAAAAAATAAGCAAGTTCCCTAAATCCTACCTCATTGTTGATTTGAGGGTCATTTCCTTTTCTATCTAGCCGTATTTATCTTCACATTGTTTGATCACAGTATCCTGCTTTGCGAAGAATGGTTTGATATTAAGTAAGATGTGACTTATTGTTCATGATATGCAAGAAACAGGAATGGAATTAGGAAGACTCATGAGTCTTTTAACCTAAAAAGTAATAATTGAATCAAAACTTGATATATTTCCCCTTAAGAGTTGGAGACTAGAGATGTCCTCATCTGGACACAAATGGAGCACACAAGCCTTGCTCTTAGCTTCACAGAGAGAGAGAGAGAGAATGTGTGTACACACACATGCATATGAATTCATTGTTTGCATTGCATGTGCTCAGATTTAACTAGAAAAAGATGTTATGTTTTTTGTTCCTTTTAAAATTAAATTTCTTCTGGCATTCGCAGGCACTACAAAATCAGAAGGGAAAAAATGTTTTGTTCAATTTGAAAATGTTTTTCGAACACATAGTGATTTGACTCTGGGGGCTGGGGAATGATGTTCTGAAGGTTTTCCAAAACACTCTCACTTGGAATTAGCACGCTGTGAGCAGCAGAAGGCTTGCTTCCTTTTAAACTCACACTGGTAAACAAAGACTAAATGAGTAAAAGAAGAGAGATGAATTCTTTTATTAGTCTATAATAGAAGATCCAGGCAAAGGCGAACATGAGACTCTGCTCTTAATACTAACTCTGCAATTGACTGTACACCTGTGATGTGGCTGCCAGCTGTCAGGGCTGCTTAGACAGGTGCTGTGTGAAAGAAAGACAGATTGAGCAATTTTCAGTGTTTGTCTACATGACTGGGGAAAATATTTAGCTACAAAAGATAGACACAATGACACGGACTGAAAGTCTTCATTTTTCTGTAACCAACAAGAACCGTATCTTGGGTGTTTAATTAGAATTTATTTTTAAAAAATAAAAGAAAGAAAGAAAGAAATCAAGGGCAGGAACTCATTCACTTGGATAAGTTTTCCAAATAAGGCAAATCTTCTTTGAGGGCTTTTCCATTTTGGAAGCTGGATTCAGAAATTTAAACCTAGATTTATACTGTGGAAAGCTCCTAGGATGTATGTTAAAGACTGGGTTTTATGTTTTTCTTAAAAGTCTACTAATCTACAAAGAATGTTTGAATACTCATCCTGCAGGCCAATCAAAGGGGAGTGTCTTCAGCACTGAGAAGATTAAATCATTACAGCTCTGTCAGGACCTGGGCTGCAGAAACCAGGTGCTGGAATTTATTTTAAAAGTCTCCATAACCTAAAAGGATGTGTTCAGGACTGTTGACCTGGTGCCTAGCCCTCTTACAGATGCTGATTTTGAGTAAGTTTGTTACGAGAAGTAAATGTTAAGACATTTTATGTGAGAGATATGAAACCACTTAGAGCTTTTTTTTTTTTTTTTTTTTTTTGGTACCAGGGATTGAACCCAGGGGCACTCAGCCACTGAGCAACATCCCCAGCCCTGTTTTTTTATTTAGAGACAGGGTCTCACTGAGTGGCTTAGCACCTCGATTTTTGCTGAGGCTGGCTTTTGAACTGGCAATCCTCCTCCCCCGCCTCCTGAGCCGCTGGGATTACAGGCGTGTGCCACCACGCCCAGCGCTTAGAGCTTTTTTAGAGTGTCTCCTTTAATATTAAAATATAAATATCATGCATGGGATGGATCTTGGTTCAGAAAATGTTATTCAGTGGAAGAGAGGTATTGCAATCAAAACTGTTCTAAAAGCTGAGGTGAACAGACCCCCCCCCCAAATAAAAATGTGAGTGACATTAAAGACTCTTTTGGGGGTCACTTGAACATTTATAATCTGAAACTGATTTTGTTTTTTGGTGCTATCTATTGAACCCAGGGCCTAGTGTGTGTGCTGAGCACATTATGGACCCTCAGCCCTGAAATGGACATCAATGACATTTGAACAGTAGGACTGGATACAAGTAAGAATAGTAAATAGTGACATTTGAAAGCACTTCATAAAACATCTTTTGAATCTTGTATTCTCACAGATCCATGAAGCTTAGGTCTCTACTTAATAGGTTTTTGGATTGTGGTGGCAGGGGTGAGGGGGTTAAAACCATGAGCAGAATGTGTTAGTTATATATAGTAACACTTTGTTCCTAAACTAGGTCTGGGTGCATCTCCACTAAGTCTGAAAAAAAAAATAAAGGATGATTAAAATGTCCTTGCCCTTAAGATGATGTGATAGTGGTGTAATTGTCTCGTCCTGGTGCCTCACCTCTACCTTAAAACCAGCTGCCATAAGCAAATTAGAAATAGGACTAATGGGCGTTTCTTTCTTTTTATTTTTAATTGCTTTTTTTTCAATTTCTGCAGTACAATTATACATAATAGCTGGATTCATTATTAGGTATTCGTTCATGCTCACAATAGAACAATATAATTTGGTCAATTTCATACCCCAGTAGGTACCGTAGCACTTCCGTATCCAAAAATAGGACTTCAGGAGCATGTACATAAGAAAGAAGAATACAGGAACCATGAGTCAGCCATGGTTTCTAAAAATAATGTTTTAGAAAAGCATACAACTCTGCAGATGGCGTAGCACTTCCAGATGTATCCTTACCTGAATCTAACATTAATGGGTCAGGTTTTAATACTTGAATTACACATGATGAGACTGAAAACGGGACATTGGAAACCCGCTCTCTGTTTATGTCATCCTACTGCATCAGGACTGAAAGACAGGGTTCTTGGGGAGGAGATGAAAAATTTTTGGAAAGGGTCCAGTAAGGCCGGACTGTAGGATGGATGTAAAGAGAATATGATGCACAGGGAACCAACCGCTTGTGAAAGTTTAGAAAAGGAGGCAATGAGATGAGGCTGACTCAGAAGAGGAAAGCTGCCAGGCGACAGCAGGGGCTCCAAGGTCGTCCACCAGCAGGAGCCCGCTGTCCTGGTTTGCATATGTGCCTTCCCTCCATAAATGGTTGCTCTTACATAGACCAAAGCAATTGTACAACTAGTCATTATGAGATTATTGGGCATACCAAGCAGGATTGAAAGACATCGAGATGTTTGCTTAAGACTGGACCTCTCTTTCTCTCTCTCTTTTTCTCTCTCTTTCTCTTTCTCTTTCCTTTGGTGGTGATGTTGAACCTCCGGGCTTTGCATATCCTAGGCAAGTGCTCTGGGACTAACCAAGCTGCCTCCCAAGCCAGCCCCTTTCAGTTTAAGGGAGAGTTTGCCCCTTTTCCCGGTGCCAGGAGCTCTGGCTTAGCCAGTGTCAGTCTTCCAGGAAGCTCAGCACAGTTCTCTCGCTTTCCCTCAACCTCGGGGCTGCTGATGGTTCCAGAGCCTGAAGGAGTTTGCTAAGAGCTTATCTTGAATCACCAAAACTGCTTTCAGGTCTACACTTTCTCCTGCCAATGAGGAACTGATCAGACAATGCATTCAAGACCTCTTGGCTTAAAAAAAGAGAGAGGAAGAAAAGTGGCCTCTGTGGCCTGGCCTGTGCCCCATGCTTCTAGAAAACAGAAGGCATGAAGATGCTCCTCCCCAAATTCTGTGTGTTCTGGGGAAGGATTTACTGCAGGCAACCATCTTTTCCCCATGCAGCTGGCTTAGACGAGACTTACAGATGCCCTTGTTGTTTACCCAGGACAGATCCAGACACACACACTCCAAATTCCCATTCTTTGTCTCCTACACAATTACCTGCATTCTGCCCCTACTGGCCAACTGTGGCAAAACACCTGTTACCTGGCCTCCTCCAAACTTAGTGAAGTCTGGCCCATCCTCACCAGCACGCAACCCCTCCTCGGGACCCCTGCTGAGAATAGAGGAGCCTTTATCCCAACCCACACCTTCCCAAGTAACAGCAAAGCCGTTCTGCTTCATCTTTGAGGCCTCTGAAGGCCTCAGGGTCTCTTCCGTGCAGTAGATCTCCTTCCCTTCTTCAATTGTTTGTCCACATAGGGTGTCTCATTTCCTAAATCCTGACTTGCTCTCTATCTCACAGAGATCATGGGTCAAGCAGCACAGAGCGCTGAGCCCTGGGGGACCTCTGCATGGCTGTGCTATGGTTTACATCATCAAGAACCATTCTGTGGCCAAATTCGCTTGTGTTCACTCTCCTTAGGTAACGCGCCAAGGTTTTGCATGGTAGAACACCTTTGCGCAAGGCACTCGAACTCTGTCTCTAATACAGCAGCACATAAATAACAAAGAGAATTAGGAGGAGCCACTCCTTTGGGCTGGAGTTAGCATACCGCATGGAGAAACTCTTGCAAGCACAGAGTGGCATCCTCACTACTCCTCTGAATTCACCAGCCAGCGAGCTTTGGCTGTAACTGTCTTCAAAGGGAACTACAAAAGCACATTCCACAGCCAAATATTCTGTCGTGTCTTGCATGTTCTCTGGGAGCTGGCTTTTCCAGCATTCAGGGGAGCACTGAGGATCAGCTCCATGGCATCTCCTGCTCGTGGGTCCACTGCCCCCCGCACCTCATTTTATTGTTTCTAATGAATAGATCACGGGCTGCAATAGTTTTGAGGAGTGTCTCATCCTTTAAAATAAGTGGAAAATCACTTTGAATTCTATTAGGACACTCAGGCTATTGATTAGTTGCATCAAACGTGTGTTGTCTTATGCAGGTGGTTTCTTTTCGGTCGTTATTGTAGTGCTGGGGATCAAACCCAGGGCTTCCCTGAGCCGCACTGAGCCACATTCACATTCATCTTTTTCCCTTTTTTTGGGGGGGGAGGTGGGCATTTACCGGGGATTGAACTCAGGGGCACTTGACCACTGAGTCACATTCCCAGCCCTATTTTGTATTTTATTTAGAGGCAGGGTCTCACTGAGTTGCTTAGTGCCTTGCCATTGCTGAGGCTGGCTTTGAACTTTCGATCCTCCTGCCTCAGCCTCCCAAGCCACTGGGATTACAGGTGTGCCCCACTGAACCCAGGTCACATTCATCTTCTAATTATGCTCCCTCCAGCCCCCCACCCCACCTCCTGCAGATGAGACCCAGGATCTCCTGTGCTAGTCTAGCACTTCACCACTGAGCAATGAGCTACATCCCCAGCTCAGCACTTTTTTCTCTCTGTCTCTGTTTCTTTCCATACTGGGGATTGAATACAGGGCTCTCACCACCAAGCTACATTGCCAGTTCTTTTATTTATTTATTTGGATACAGGTTCTTGCTAAGTTGTGGCATCTGGCCTCAAACTTGCCATCCTGCCTCAGCCTCCTGAGCAGTCCAGATTACAGGCAAGCCCTGCCACACTTGGCTGGCTCCTTTAGCTATCTGTGCACCCTTCCAATCCATGCTCCTCACAGTATTTACAGTGCTCTAGCTCAAATGCAAATAGGAATGTTTAAACGCATTTGAATGTCCAAGCACCTTAAAATCACCTCCAAGGCCTTTTGCAGTCAGACTTCTGCCTCAATCTCCCCCTCCGGCCCCTTCCCATAAGAATGGTGTCTCTGGAACCACGGAGCTGCTGCTGAGCCACCCCCAAGCCCCACCGCAGTCCCTAATCTTGGACACGTACAGATTTAACCTTGTGCGTCTCTCCCGAGGGTCCCTGCCCTGCAGACCCTCACCTCTCCTGCCTGGCTCAGTCTCCACTGAGGTGGCATTTCCTGAAAAGCCACCTGGACACCTGCACCTGCATTCCCTTCCTTATTGTCCCATGAACCTGGTACTTGGCAGTACCAAAACAAGGGGGGGGGGAAATAATGAAAAGTAAATATACATTCTCCAAATGCAGACAGGTAAAGATCTGTGAAGTATCCAAGAAGGGCCTGGGGAGACAAAGTGGCCAGAGGCACGCTGTTGTGAAGTGTCCAGGGAACTCCCTTCCCAGCAGGTGGCATCTGGGTACAGGGCTGGCTTGCCCTTATCATTTACTTGTAGCTCATGTTTAAATTGCTTCTGGCAAGTCTAGAATGTTTGAAATTTATCAGCAACCTTTCTGATTGATTTCTCTATTTATTCATTTGAAAACCCGTGTCCCAAGAAGTCTAAATAGCCCAGCAAGCAAGCCTTCTGAGAAGATAGCTAAATTTTAAAAAGTAGAAGCCATCTTTAGTTCATCTTCCCCATCTCTAACATAAAACATGGGAGCCAGGCGCAGTGTCGCACACCTGTAATCCCAGCGGCTCAGGAGGCTGAGGCAGGAGGATTGCCATTTCAAAGCCAGCCTCAGCAAAACTGAGCAACTCCGTGAGACTCTGTCTCTAAAGAAAATACAAAATTGGGCTGGGGCTGTGGCTCAGTGGTCGAGTGCCTCTGAGTTCAATCCTCAGTACCAAAAAAATAAAAAAGTAAAATAAAATAAAAGGTGAGCTGGGTGTGATGGCACAGCCCTATCATCTCAGCCACTCTGGAGGCTGAGGTAGGAGACTGGAAGTTCGGGGCCAGCCTCAGAATCTTAGAAAGACCCAGACTTAATGAGACCCTGTCTCAAAATTTAAAAAATAAGGACTGGTATGTGGCTCAGTGGTAAAGCATCCCTAGATTCAATCCCAGTACCAAAACTAAAATTTTGAGAATAACAATAAAGTATGTTATTCTTTATTTATTTATTTAGATACAGGTTCTTGCTAAGAACCTCTCAAATCTGGTGAGAGACAGCATCAAATATTAGTTCTGCAAAAATACTTTTCTGGTCGCTGTCACACAAACCTGAGACTTAGAGTGGAATGTGGAAATTGCAGAGGGAAGGGTAGGGCCTGAAGGCAGATTCTGGCAGGCTCAGGTCAAGCCTTTCTCATTACAAAGGGTCATGGGGAGGTTATGGCCCTGGTGATAGTCCTGTTTGGGAGGTGCTGCCGGTGTGATCCCCAGTCCCTCCTAATAACAAGGAGTTAATCAGTCACTGGCCAACTGGAAATCAATGCGCCCTGCCCTCTCCCCTCCTCTGGCCTCAGCTCCTGCAGCCTCCTTCCTTTGACCCCTGCAGTGAGCAGGCGTCAGGCAGGGCTCTCGGGGACTTCTGTCCCTTCCTGCTCTTCAGGAGGGGAGTCTGGCAAGCCCAGGGAAGGGAGCCCTTTCTTCTCTCCCGGTGGAAACCCTGCAACACCAAAGAGCAGAAGGAAACAGAAAGAAGGGAGAGAAGGAAAGAAAAGAGGGTCTTTCTGCGGAAAGACGTTGCAACCAAAGTCAAAAGGCAACGATGGGCTAGAGAACATGTTCATGTTGACGATGCCTTTGGAATTCACTACACTCTTAGTCTTTAGAATCTTTTCATTCAGGGAGATGGTGAGTTAGATTCCCCCCCACACACACACCCCGCCCCTTGGTTAAGCTCTACAAGTTGATGACTTTTTATTTACTCCAAATAAGCTCTTTCACAGGACTTTCTAGATCAGAGTTCCCTGAGCAGAGATTCTGGAGAATCCGTCAGCACATCAGTGCTCAGATTCTAGAACTGCCAAGGTGAAGTGCTTTCCTCGGGTCTCACTAGAAGGACATCTGAACCCTTTGATTGGTGGAAGGGTGTGGCCAGCAGGCAGAATTAAATCCCAGGGTCATGGATTAAATCCCAGGTCGTAGTCTTCCCATTTCAGCTGAGAGGCATTCAGCACTGAGGTAGGAGCCTCCACTTGACCTTCACGGCTAGGTCCTCTCTAGTGTGTGGAAGACACTCTCAGGAGGTTTAGAGTTTTCCTAGAGAGAGACTGAATTTGGACCAGGAGCCAGCTCCCTTCCACAAGCACCTTGTGAAGCCGTGATTCCTGGCCTTGTGGTGGCGGTGGAGGAGAGGGACCGGGCTTGGAAGCTTGGAGACCAGCAGGGAAGTGATGACAGATCTTGGATTGTCTCCTGGCGGGTCCTGAATTGTCTCCATTTGCAGTTTAGAAAGAAGAGAAGGGAACCAGACAAGGGGAGGACGGCGGTGAGGAGCAAATGAGGACGTTGGTAAACAGATGGCTGACTGGAGGGTGTCTGAGAAGATCATGGGCCCATTTCCACTGACTTCAGGAGATTTTGCCAACACAGTTGGTAGCACCCCCGACCAGGGTCATCATCTTGACAGTTATTCCAATTAAGTATGAAATTGACTTCTCCCAGTACCGGTAGCGTAGCCCATGACATCAAGCCGAGAATGGGAATATATGGTGTGTATGGAAGAGGAAGAGTCCACTTGGCTGCGTCCCCAGGAGATTGGCTGTGGAGATAGGTGCTCAGGGTGCCCTCACTCAACTGCAGCAGCATCGGCTTTAAGTGAATTTTCTTCCCTGCATCCTGCGATTATGGCCCTCCTAACTTTGTTAGGCTGCATATTGAGTTTTTAATCTTATGCATTTCCTTAGCTTTCCATTTCCTCTAACGTCTTAACTGGTAATTCAGTTTGTTTATGGGCTGCTGCCAGCAAATCACCTCCTCGTGCCACGGTCCTTCCCCGACGCATGTGCAGTTGTCCTGGCAGGAGGCTGCAGAGCTGGCAGAATCCACCTCTGCAGAAAAAAGATCATGCACACCTGAGACTTTGGGGACAATCTATTGTTCTTATCACCAAAAGGTTCAGCGTTAAATTACTTGTCTCTTACATGAGGGAAGACTCTGGCATTGGTGAAGGGAACCAAACCCAGACAAACACTGTGCTCACTCTTGGAAATGGGTGATCCCTTGGGGTTACAGCAGGCGTCACCTGAGTCACCATCCATCCAGATTTCTTTCTGTGTAATACGGTTTGATGATCCTGGGAAAGGCCAGCCACTGGGACTCCACCGACTTTAACTCAGAACTTGAAGGGTGAGGTTGGGGATGCTGGACTCCTCATTATCTCCTGCCTCCAGAAATAAACCTTTTTAAAAACTTCTTTTGAGTGACCATTTCTCAAATCTTTTCTGAATCCTGGTAGGATTGTGGACCTGTGACAGACACACTGAGGTGACCTCCAGTTCAAATAGCTCACAACAGGGAGAGAGCCTGAAACATCAAAGCCATCTCTTTACAGGAGGCCCATATAAATGACCCAACTCCAACCCCATGTGTAAGGAGAGCTGATGATCAGTGTTAGTGACCTTTAGCCTAAAATCAGGTTATTGATTAGCGAGGTCAGCAATAGCTGACCCAGCGCCACCCCCCCCCATTGGGGGACTTCCTGATAAGCAGATGCTGTCTCAGTGGACTTCAATACTAGATATCCTCCAAGGCTAGATCTATTCCAAAATATACTGAGCCTGGATCCCATTTAATGATATCTGTGCTTTTTCTTTTGAGGTGGGCTCTCCTGTGTTGCTCTGGTTGGCCTCAAACTCACAATCCTCCTGTCTCTGTTTCTGAAGAGCTAGGAATACAGGTGTGCACCAGTGTGCCTGGTGTGTTCTGTCTTTTGACACTTCTTTGATTAGAGAGTTGTATTGCCTTTTAAAAAATATTGAACGAAGCCAGACTTGATGGCACTTGGCCGAGTTGGGAGGTTGGATTAGGAGAATTGCAAGATTGAGACCAACCTGGACAATTTAGACCCTGTCTCAAAATGAAATTTTTTAAAAGGCCAGGAATGTAGCTTGGTGGTAGAGTACTTGCCTAGCATACCCAGGGACCTGGGTTGAATCTCCATCTCTACCTCAAGAGGAAAGAAGAAGGAAGAAGAGAAGATTGAAATATTCTATGCCTTGCTTTTTAATTTTTTTTTAGCACTGGAACTGAACCCAGGGACACTCTAACACGGAACCACATCCCCAGCCCCATATTTATTTTTTATTGTGAGGTAAGGTCTTGCTAAATTGCCTAGGCTGTCCTCAAACGTGCAATCCCCCTACTGAGTTGCTGGGATTACAGGTGTGTACCATCCCACCTGCAGCTTACTTTTAAGCTTGCCATTAACTGAGATATAGCTAGTTTTTTTTTTTCTAGGTGAAGGAAAGCTATTTATTCTAAGGGTATCCCTAGAATACCCCTATGCTCCAAGCCCCTGCTATGGAGTGTTCTGCTTTGGGAGACCTAGGGAAATATTGAAACTGTATGGTCCTGGTAAACAGAATCTCTGTTCAGATTATGGTACCCATTCAGCAAAAATAACCAAGAAATAGACCATCAAAGGAGGAGAACATCATTGCTACGTAAGTACAGTGAGAGATGGACAGAGTCCAGTGAGAGTAAAAGCTATTTGCTGAAATGATGATGACCCAGAAATTCAATTAAATATATTATGAAATATTTCAAATCCATTAGGGTTGAAATAATATAAAAAGAGGGGAAAGAACATGGCGAATTTTTGTTGTTTATTTTAAATATTAAGAGCATACATTTATTCACATCAGTTTACTTACCTTCAGTATTCAAGTCTACATTCAAGGGAAGATGTGAGGTCCAGCTGTTGTGGGGCTGTCCCTCTTAGAGATGACAAAGGTCCTAAGTCCTTGGCATAATTGCTTTAGATCAGTGTATCAATTACCAACCGTCAGGGTCTTTTTCAGTGTAACATGGGTGATTATAATGTCACGGAGGGTAGTGCCTATTCGATGTGTTTCCAGGGGTTTTATTTCCTTGCCTGCACAAGGTACATGACAAGAAGTTTCTAAGCCCTTCCTTCCTGTGCGTCCTGAGTGGATCCCCTACAAAGAGGATGAAAGATGCCCCGTGCTTGGAGCAAGGATTCCCTAGTAGCTCAGGGTCTCTCTCTTCCTCTCATACGTTTGCTGGGGGAGGGGTCCGGGACTCATTCCAGGAGATTCTCTTTGAAGAGGTGATACCAGATTCATGATCTAGAAATAAGCGGGATGACGGAGTCATTAAGAACGATACCCAACCCAGATCAAGAGGGGGATAGTGGTTGTCACAAAGGTAACCAGTTGGTCCTACGCATATCCCAGGGTCCTCAACAGAGTCTGACAGCACTGCAAAGAAATGAACACTGATACTCCCACCAATTTGCTTCCATTGGAGTCCGTATTTTCAGGCATTGCCAATAACATTTCAGAACAAGGGACTTTACGAATATGGAAGAGGTACATCAGGACCCACCTTTTTAAAAAACAAATTTAATAGTGCATGATAATTATGCAGAGTCGTGGGCTTTGTGGCATATTTGCACAAGCACATGATTTAACCAGTTTCATTGCTCAGCACCCCCCCTCCCCCCCCCCCCGCCTCCTCTTCCTTCACCTGCTGGTCCCTGTTCATGAGACCCTCCAGCTTCCACATATGAGAGAGAATGCTTGGCCTTCTCAATCTGGCTTAATTTGCTTAACATGATGTTCTCCAGTTCCATCCATTTTCCCACAAATGGCATCATTTCATTCTTTTTTTTATGACTGAATAAAACTCCATGGTTTATAGATATCATATTTCCTGTATCCATCCGTTGACAGACACCTAGGCTGATTCCCAAATCAGGCTCTAGTGAATTGTGGTGCTGTAAACACGGGTATGCATGTGTCACTGAAGTATGCTGACCTTAGTTCTTTAGGACAAATACCAAAGAGTGGTCCAGCTGGGTCATAGGGTGGCTCCATTCCTAGTTTTTTTAAGAATCTCCATACTGGCCGTACTAATTTATATTTCTACCAATAGTGCACAAGGTTCCTTTTTTCATGAGTCCCTGCCAGCATTTATTGTTATTTGTATTCCTAATGATGGCCATTTTTACTGGCATGGGATGAAATCTCAGTGTAGTTTTGATTTGCATTTCCCTGATGGCTAAAGATGGTGAATGTCTTTTCATATATTTGTTGACCATCTTTACTTCTTTTGAGTAGTGTGGGATCCATCTTAGTGTCTGGTTCCTCTCCTTCTCATTGAGATATCATTCACCTACAATGACTGTCACCCTTTTAAAATATGTAATTGAGTCTATGTTTGAAGCTGGACTTTTCAACTCTAGAACATTTTCTTCTCCCTCACAAGAAACCCCTGTATACATTAGAACCCCTGTATACATTAGTACTCGTTCCCCGCCCACCATGTTAAGCACCCACCCATTCACTTTCTGTTCCTCTGGATTTGCCTATTCTGCACATATCTTGTTGATGGAATTATATTATATGGGTCCTTCGATATCTAACTTCTTTCACTTAGGATACTATCTTCAAGGTTTATCAGTGTTATAACATGCACAAGTATGTCATTGCTCTTTATGTTCAAATAATATTCTGTTGTAAGTATGGACCACATTTCGTTGATCCAGTCATTGGTTGATGGCTATTAGGGTTGTTGATTTTTGTTGTTGTTGTTGTTGTTGTTGCTACAGAGAAGAATGATCCTAAGAACTTCTGTGTACAATTTCTGTAAGAACATGTTTTCTGTTCTCTTGAGTATATTATTCCCAGCAATGGAAGGGTTGCTGATCTGGTGTCTCCTTAACCAAATCACCTTATTAGCATCCTGGGAAGGAGACTGAGCTTAATTTGGGTAGATTAAGAAACAGGACAGGGAAAACTAACACAGAAGCTGTGGTCTTCTGGTTAAATGTCATTGTCTTCTAGTCTCCAATGGGTAAACAATGATATAACTAGTTTCTGACTTTTTAAAAATAAACACAAGGGAAGACTACAAATTCCAGTGGTTCACATTTCTCCACCAATAAGGGACGAGGGATTTCATACACCCCTGTTAACAGTGGATCTCAGACTCTGATTCCTCCATGATGGAGAGGCAGTGGGTGTACTCAGGAGAAGGAAGGGTGATTTCAGAGTTTATCAACATTGGTTGGGGAATGGATGTAATTTGAAAGGAGTCTCTTGGTGCTTTCTCCAATCCTGCAAAGGTTTTAGTGTCACTCCGTGGGGGAGGGGAACTCTGTGGGGGAGGGAAGACAGACAGACATCCAGCAATCTGCAGCATATACAAAAATGAATGTGTGGCTTTACTTTAAAAAAAAAAAAAAATCCTGCGGTGGCTTTACTAGCAATACTGTTTTTCTCAAGGATCTTCTGTTTTCTAAACTTTGTAGATTTTATTTAGACCAGTGTGAAAAGCAAAGTCCTGCTACTTGGCGATGTGTTAGACGTGGTACAGTTGTCACTGCAGAGCGCAATAACTAGAAAAAGGCCACCACGCTGAGAGATGTGCTATTTCTCTGCCAGCTCCAGGACAGCCCTCAGCTGGAAACTCCTCTAGGACATGAAGATGTGTTTCCTAGGGACAGAGCTGGTTCCCCGGGGAGCCTTTTGTCTGCTTGGGACCAGCGCAGACTATGAAGAGGACCAGATTTTTTGTCCACCTGTGCATTTCATTTACCCTGCAATCAGGGTAGAAGTAAGAAAGCAGGTAACCGCCTTTTCACAGTGACCTACCAGGCCCCCGTGCCATCCCTGGGCACCACGCAGGGGGACCCAGTCAGTTGGCTGAAGGCATTAATGATCTATAATTACTTCCTGTGTTGCCGCCTCCTGGGTTTCTGCTTTTATGGCCAGGCCTTTGGGACCTGAGCCCACAGGAGCATGATGGATGGTGGAACTTAATTGGATCCCTCTAGGTAGGAGGGCCCGTCCACAATGTGGGGCGAAGTCCTCCTCCTGGGGCACGCCACCCTGAGTTAATCATTATACTCTTGAACTGAGAACTAAATGGAGAAATAGTTCTCTTCTGTCACAGCAATTTTTTAAAACAGACTATTTTTTTTTTTAAGAACAGTTTTAGGTTCCCAACAAAACAAAGTGAAAAGCAATGTTCCCATATCCCCCTGCTCCCCCAACCTCCCCTCCATCCACATCCCACAGCCCAGGGCTACACTTGTTATGATCCACGACCCTCCATGACATCTGGTCACCCAAGTCCATGGTTTTCACTGTGGTTCACTCTCGCTGTTACATATCCCGTGGGTTTTGACAAGCGTGTGATGACACTTGTCCATCATCCCAGCCCCATACAGAATAGCTTCGTATTCACCCCCCACGGGACCCCTGCCAACTACAGATGCTCCTGTGGTTTCCATCGTTTTGCCTGTCCCAGAAGGTCGCTGGAGTAGGACTCATACAGCATGTAGCCTTCAGACTGCTTCTTCCACTTAGTTATAGGCATTTAAGTTGCATGCCTTTCCTTGGCTTTCCCACTCATTTCATTTTAGCCCAAATAACGCTCCATTGCTTGAATGTGCCACAGTGTACGTCCTTCCCCTGGATGAAGAACTTGGTTGCTTCCATGAATAGAACCGCTATAGACATTCACATGCAGTCTGTTCTCTCTCCTTCTCCCTCTCTCTTTTCATTTCTTTCTTTCTCACATAAATTTTCAACTCATTTGGATAAATACCGAGAAGTGTAATTGCTGGAATATGTGGCGAGCATATGCTTGGTTTTGTAAAATGCTGCCAAATCTTCTTCCAAAGTGTCTTTACCGTTTTGCTTCCAACCAAAGTGAGGCTTCCCTTGCTTTGTATCCTCACCAGCAGTTGGTGGGGCCCGTGTTATGAATTTTGAACATTCCAATAAGCGTGTGGCAGTATCCAATTGTTATTTTAATTTGCAATTTCCTAATGACATATGGGGTTGAACAACTATAGTAAGGTTTTTGATCTCTTAGGCCAAACTTTTCAATTCTATGAGAACCAGCATCTCCTTTTTTTTTTTTTAAGTATGATGATGCTCTTTTCTTGAATCAACAAAATTTGAAGAAACCAACTTACCTTTAGCTCTTGTTTTAATTCATAGACTCTGTGAGAACAGAATTCTAATGTGTCTTGTCCTTCATGGTGTGAATGAGTGGAGTGAGTAGAGACCTTCAAAAGGATCTGTCCTCATTCTAATTTTTTGAAATGGTCCTTGAAGATATAATGAAAGATCTTGAGATACAGAAATCATCCTGGATGATCTAAATGGGTCAAATGCAAAGACAGGCATCTTTATAAAGAAAGGCAGAGGGAAGTTGAGACAGGAGAGGAGTCAGGGTGTGACCACAGAGGCAGAGACAGGTGTGGGGTAGCCACATGTCCAAGAGTACTCCAGCCACCAGTACCTGGAAGACACCAAGAACGAGGTCTCGGGAACAAGTAGGGCCCTGCTGACCCCTGGATTCAGACTTCTGGCCTCCAGCCCCGGGCAAGCACTCACCTGCCTTTCTTCTCCATGGAGTCGCCTGCTCTGGGCATTTATATAAATGCAATCATACAATGTGTGGTCATTTGCACCTGGATTTCTAAACTGAGAACAAGGAAGAGGAGTGTTTATTATGAAGGAGCTCCCCATACATTCGAAACGTATTGCAAAGTTCTTTTTCCTTTCTGGAAATCAACATCATAGGTAACGTGGCCTCACTACATATATGATTTTTAGAAAACAATGCGTCTTCTAATACAAATCACTTTTAAAGTAAGTCATTTGGGGACTTGTCTACACTGGGACATTTCCCAGCGTGAGAACCCTTGAGCCTTCCTGCCAGTCTGTATCACCAGGAGCATGCCACCTGCTAGAGCAGGGACACACAGCAGCAGTGTTTGCACTGACGACCTGGCTGTCTATAATGGTGAACAACTCCTGATAAAGTCCCAAATAAGCCAAAGTTGAATCTTCCCTCAGTTTGCACAAGCTGTGACAGTCTCAGAAATTCCAATGTGTGTTCAAACCGTGTTCAAAGCACGGCCACTCTGTTTTACTCATCAGCAGAGTTAGGTAGCCCTCACCACAGAGGACTGACTGCAGCGGCTTTTCACCTCTGTGAATGTCTGGCCACTCAAAAGCCACACAAAACCCAGTTTTCATAGAGCAACACTGTCCTGTCATGAAAACGCAGGTAGCACCGCCGTCGCCTCCCCTCTCCATGCCAGGAGGAGGAACCAAAATCTCTCTCAGTGTATGCATACTGTGTTATCTTTGTGTTATTATAACAAAAAAAAAACTAAGATAATCAACTTAACAATACCAAAGGTTTATTTTGGCTTATGCCTGTCCTTATACAGGACCAGTGGCTCAGCTCTTCTCAATCTAAAAGGCACTTTTACACCCCTGACCACCTCAGTTTCTTTTTTTCTCTTACTTGTGTAATTTCTTCCTGGTTAACATTCTCCCTATACTTATAAAGCTGTTCAACGTTCTTCCTTCTTTTTCATTTTTGGGTACTGGGAATTGAACCCAGGACTCCGGGCACTCGACTACTGAGGTGCATCCCCAAACCTTTTTAAAATTTTAATTTTGAGAGTGGGTCTTGCTAAGTAGCTGAGGCTGGCCTCAGACTTACAACCCTCCTGCCTCAGCCTCCCAAGTGGCTGAGATTACAGGTGTGAACCACTGTAGTCGGCTTCAACCTTCTTCCATCTTAAAACAAAAAGGAAAATGCGTTTCAAACCTCTTTTCAGCTGACCTGGGTTGCACTTGGATTTCGCAATATTTTCTTAACTGACTCCCTCCCCCGACTCTCCCACGGGCATCGAGGGGATCTATTAGACACCCAGGGCACGGCAGGCCAGGCCAGGCCTCTGCCAGAGTCCCCTTTCCACAACATGGTGCCTTGTCACCAGGCCCTGTCCAGAAATATGTTCCTCTCATTTCAGGAAATCTTTGAGCCACTTCTTGAGATGTGATTGGGACATAATGAATGGCACATACTTCCCGGCTTTAGTGAGGTGTAATTCACACACTGTAGAATTCAACCATTTAAAGCATATGATTCCGTCATTCTCAGTGTATTCACAAGGTTTGCTCATATTTAAAATATCCAATTGGGCCCATTTTGGTTTGTGGGTCTACCCTGAGATCCTTTTCATAATCAAGATGTGTCACCCCCCACAGTAGCCTCAGGCTGGTTTGTACTTTCTTCTCCTCTCCATAGTAACCATCATTCCTATTTCTGTCACTAGAAAGTAGTTTGCATTTTCTAGATTTCTATAGAAATGGAATTCGTTAGTCTGTACTGTTTGTTTTGTTGTTTTGTTTTAGTCTGGCTTCTTCCTTCAAAATAATTATTTTGAAAATTCATTTATGTTGCAAACACGTGTCAATCGCCCATTATTTTCTTGTTGCCAAGTAGCATTCAATTGTATGATTACACCATCATTTATCTGCTCCCCCATCAATGGAAGTTGGGCTGTTTCCAGTTTGGGACTTTTACAGAAAAACTGCCAGGAAGATTCACGTGCAAGTCTTTATGGGACGTGTGTTTTCATTGCTCATGGGTAAATGTCTAGCAACAGCTCACCTAGATCACACGATGAGTGTGTGCTTAACTTTTTAAGAAACTGCCCAGCTCTTCTCCCGCGTGGGTGTACCAGTCTGCATTTCCTCCAGGGGCCTAGGAGAGGCAGTGCTCCACATCCTCAGCACCTTCTGATATGGCCAGTCTTGCTCAGTTCAGTCATCCCAGGAGATGTGTGGTGATATGCCCCCCATTCCACTTTTAGCACTTCTAACCTCCTGATAGTTCCCACTACATGCCCCCCACCATCACGTCTCTCATGCTGTTCTTGCAATCCAGATGCTTTGCTATTTGTCCTTTATCTTAACACTCAACCCCAGAGGCCCTGACCCTCCTGGCTGAACCAAAATCTCTCTCTGTATATGCATATTGTATTATGTTTGTGTTACTATAACAAAAAAACCTAAGATAGTCAACTGAAAAAAACAAAAGTTTTATTTTGGCTTGTGCTTCTGGAGGTTTCAATCTGTGGTCACTTGGCTCCATTACTTCTGGGCCAGTGGTGAGGCAGTACATCATGGGGAGTGTACATGGTGGAGGAAGCTGCTTACCTCATGGTGACCAGGAAAGAAGAAGGGGCCAGGGTCCCAATATCCCTTTCTAGGGCATGCCCCCAGGGACCTACTTTGCTCTCACCAGGCCCCACCTCACAAAGGTTCCGTCACCCCCCAGTAGTGCCACAGGTTGAGGACCAAGCCTTCAACACATGGCCTTTGAGGGACATTCCAGATCCAAGTATAGCTTGTACCCAGAAAATCCTGTAGATAATTTTTTTCAAAGCTGTTTTGCATTTTGATGAAATGCCCTGTGCAGCTGTTCTCCCCACCCAAGGGTAACACAGGGTTGGACACCTGACAGGTTCACTGTCATCATCGGCAATGGCAGAGACTGACTGAGCATCTCAGGAGTAGAGCTATTTCCCCGAAACTTAAAAAATGTCACTCCATTTTTTTTCTTATTCAAAGAGGGCTAGCCATGCCTGGTGGTACATGTCTGTAATCCCCGCCACTCGAGAGGCTGAGGCAGGAGGATTGCATGTTTGAGGCCAGCCTGGGCAATTTAGTGAGACCCTGTCTCAAAAAAAAAAAAAGATTTTTTAGAAAGGGGCTGAAGATTTAGTCAGGGGTAGAACACCCCTGGGTTCCATCCCCAATAGTGCTAAATAAATACATAAATAAACAAAATGAAGAGGGCTGTTGTTACAGTCATTGTTATTTGAAATTTACCAATCAGAAACAGCATGCAAGTCCTAGCAATGTTTTGAAATGAACTATTGTCCTATTTTTTAAAAAACAACCTTCAAACATAGAAGGCAAACTATAAATGACATAAAGGAACTCATGAACTTTAAAGAAATTGAAGTGGGTCTGAATAAGGGTTACCCAATCATTCTTCCCTTTTGGTTTTAGGTTTCCCTGTTTCTAAAGGTTTTATTTTCTATATTTAACTAGACTTAAGCACTTCGCCTACAATACTCTTCTATATTGGTGGTGAGGAAGGGAAAGAGTTGAGACACACATTTCAGGCAGCTTTTGAGAATTTCTTGGACGTCAGAAATACGTGCACGATTTTCCACTCCCCAGAAGACAGTCGGTCCTTTGGATCCGGTTGTACAGGTTCCCAGGAGGGAGGTGGAAACACAGAGTGAGCTGGTCTCCAGGACAGTCCTGCCTGGTAATGAGGGGTAGCAAAAAGGGTCAGTTTCCAAGTCCGGTTGGAAACCAGAGCTGTGGAATGCAGAGTAACGGTCGCTGTGGCTGGAAAGCCGCCCACCTGTCCTGCGGTGCACAGCAGTGGCTCCGGTTTGGTCACCAGGGACCCAGAGGCAGGAGCACGGACACACAGCAGCGCCCCCTGGCGGGATCCTGCACCGCTGGGGTAATGCTCCGAATGAACAGACCACCTAAGATCCGCAGCAGACTCCTTCCTAGAGCAGTCTGGGCGAGCAGCCCCAGCTATTTTGAAAGGGCCCTTCCTAGTGGTTTTGATAGCAAGGTAACTCCATCCATCACGTCTTTGTGAGATCAATGCAGTCACGGTCAGATGAGAAGGGTTATGATGAACGCCATGAGAGTGGCCTGAGCCAGAGCACCAGGCAGAGCGCTGGCGCTCACCTTCGCCTGTGCACCCAAATCCCCTGAGGCCCTGAGAGTCTGCATTTAAGACGGACCTCCCGGTTAGGGGTGCCCTCAGGCCATGAATGGAATTCCTTAATTGAGTTGCTCTTCTCTCTCCAAGGGGAAATTGTCCTGAAAATGCTTACATCAAATAAGCGAAACTGTAGTTATAATAGTTCTATTCATTTTTGGAGAGTGTGAATGTCAAATCCAGATTTTTATCTTCTGCTCACTTTATGTATTTATTATTTTTCCAGGACAGGGGATGGAATCCAGGGACACTCTACCATTGAGCTACATGTCCAGGAAAAAAAAAAAAAATATATATATATATATATATATATATATATATTATAACAAATATATTTTATATATTTATACATAATATATATTTATATATTATGTATAAATATATTTTTATATATACATATAAATATATATATATATATATTTTTTTTTTTTTTTTAATTTCAAGATAGGGTCTCCCAAGTTGCCCAGGCTGGTCTCAAACTTGCAGTTCTTCTGCCTTGGCCTCCCATATATATCACAGTGCCTAGCTCTCTTGCACTTAAAAAAAAAAAAGCTCAGGAAGGCAGAGTTCTTCCTTAATGGCCTCATGTAAAATGAACAAACTCCAGATTGACTTGTCTTTACTCTAGGTTTGAAAATTCCCATGCCATTTATTTTACTGGTATTTCTGATTTCTGAATGAAGTTAAGTTCAATCCAGTATGTCAGTTATGTTCACAAGGATGAACAGTGGCATTCAAAAAATGTTTAACTAGATGTTCCATAAGATCTATCACTTTTGTTGCTAAAGCTTGAAAACATGGTGCCTGATTTAAGCATTAGACTGTCTTTAACCCAGGACCACCCCCAAGTTGGAGGTACCATCTTGTGGTAGTTTAAAGCATACTCTGAAGCCCAATTTCTGGATTCAGATTCCAGTTCCTGCAGAGTTCATTTATGCCTGTGGACAGTCATGCAATGGTTTATTCATCTGTACTATGGAGCCACATTCTACAGGTATTATTGGAATAAGTTAGCTAACACAGTTAAAATTCTTAAAACAGTGTTAGACATATATCCAAGCTATGAAAGTATTTTTTAGATATGTGGTTAAAATAAATAATCTTTGCATTAATGTCCTATTTGGGTTGCTCAGTGGTCCTATCGAATCTAGAAGGCCTATCTCTTTATAGCAGCTAAAATGTTATTCTACAAGACTTTCCCAATAAGGCTGATTAGAGAGAAGGGAGACTTCAGCCAACCAACTGGGAACCTCCAATAAAACTAGGCCATTAAGAAATTCATTTATTTTCTGTATTTGATTGGACTCACCTCAGTCCTTTGGTTTTACAGTTGGTGATGTATGTTGGTCAGGTGACCAAGGATATATTGAAGTGGCCCCGTCCCTCCTCCCCTCCCGTTGTGAAACTGGAGAAGAGAGTGATTGCGGAATTTGGAATGCCATCTACCCATGCCATGGCGGCCACGGCCATCTCCTTCACGCTCCTTATCTCGACCATGGACAGATACCAGGTAAGGTGGCCTGACTCTCCTTCTCACCCCCTACCCAGGCCAGTGACACTGTACAATGAGGCAGCTAACAGAGGTACACTTCAGAATTTTCTCTTAAGTTTGCTTTGAAGAACTTTAAAGTTTATGGGATAAAGACTAATGGGAATCGAAACCTATTGGATGACAGCTTCCTCATAAATAAAGTGACCATATAATTTAGCATCTGTATCGATTTGTGCCCAAGAGTGCAAATGGGCACCATTAATAACCACACCAGGACAACTGGCGAAACACAGCCATCCGGGCAGCGGGCATGGTTTGTCTTCTCCCAGGAACCATTTCCCCTGACTTGCCTGCCTGGGCAGACTTGAATCAGTGCTCTCATTCTCTGTTCACCAGACACAAAGAGTTTATGATCCTGTAAACGATCCTCCAGGGCAGAGATGATTCCACCAAATCCCTCTGCTAGACTCCCCAGGGCCTGGGGCTAAAAAGAGTCTGTGCTCAAATTACCCTCTGAGGATGCTTCTGCCTCTGCTTAGGGCGCAGCCATTAGAAGGAATGACTCCGATTATTTTAGAACTGTCCAAATGACAGGAGATTGATTAATCATGAAAACAGGAGAATGTCCCTTAATGTCTGCTTAGATCCCAATTACAGTAAGACCTTTTAACAGTTATATTAAAACTCTAATGAAGGTTTATTTTTTTTTGTCTTCTCCTACGTGAGATATATTGCTTTAATTTGTGTTTCATAAATGTTACCCTTTAGCTACTGGAAATTTTATATTTCATGAAATCTAGCTGCCTTATAGGTAAACGGCAGAATTGTTTCACCCTGCCCCCTTTACCTCTGAGAATCAGGGATCTTCCATACTGGGGGTTATGCAGAAATGGGAGTAACAGGATCCTCACTGACCCTGCAGCCTTCTCCACCAGGCCGCCTGGGTTTAGAACTCTGTTCCTGAAGGGGAAAGGGACCATTGTATGTCTATTTAACTAGATATAATCATTTGTCATAACTTACTCCAAGGTCATGCCAGGATCAAAGATGTCTGAATCAACTGAGTACAGACTTCTGATCTATGTTGGCTGGAGGATGTGGTGGGCACCAGGAGGTTGTGGTGGGCACCAGCCTCCCGGGGCTGCTCGGAATCCAGAGAAGTCTGTGAACACGCTAATGTTACTTAGGGAAAAAAGAAGCCAGGAGAGGCTGGCTGCAGGGACAGAACAATGACAAAACAGTAACAATTGGCCGCTTATACGCTCATTTTTAAAGCCACCTAGTCCTTCTGAAAAGTTCTTTTCAGATCACGTGATATACTGGTTTTCACAAGGCCTGAAAACCCATGTATTGTGAATTTCCTTTCTATTTCTGGGGGTGGGGGGGGAAGCATTACTGGGGATTGAACTCAGGGCACTCAATCACTGAATCACATCCCCAGCCCTATTTTGTATTTTATTTAGAGACAGGGTCTCACCAAGTTGCTTAGGGCCTTGCCATTGCTGAGGCTGGCTTTGAACTCACGATCCTCCTGTCTTAGCCTCCAGAGCCACTGGGATTACAGGTGTGTACCACTGTGCCTGGCTTCTATTTAATTTTTAAAGATTAATATGCTATGAGAGTCTGTGTATCCCCCATATGACCCGGTGTTAGCCAGATTCCTCTGGCTGCTATGACTGAGGTTTAGCAAGGTCTGGACTACTGCCTGCCTGAATATCTGGATGCCTGCTGCTGGTTGGGCCTTTCAGACTGTACGGCACTGACTATTTGCCTTGCTTCATGGTCAAATTGTGTATTTCTCAAGCTTTCACTTCAGAATAGTTAAAAATAAAAGTTATTCACTCCAGCCTGGCATGGTGGCTCACGCCTCTAATCCCAGTGACTCAAGAGACCAAGGCAGGAAGATCAGGCCAGCCTCAGCAAATCAGCAAGGCTCTAAGCAACTTGGTGAGATATTGCCTCAAAATAAAAAATAAAAAGAGCTGGGTATGTGGTTCAGAAAACACATAGATAGATAGATAGATAAATTTATTCACTCCAGTTAAAATGCCAGCACAGTAGTTGTGACCATGAGTCTTAAAACCAAGTTCTACTCTGCATTATCCTCATGTTTATATGTAGAGAAACTTCCTAACCCTCCCTCCCTTCTGTTTCCCTGGGTTTAAAATGTCTTCAGATGGTTGGATTGCTGGTCTAGGCAATATGTGATTCACACCAGCAGTTGTGGCGCAATGAATCCTGTTGCCACCTACAACATCATATCACACATGTCCGAGCGTGATCTAATTTCCTTGTTTTCTGCTCCACCCCCCACAGTACCCTTTTGCTTTGGGACTGACGATGGCCGTGGTGTTCTCCGGCTTGGTGTGCCTCAGCAGGCTCTACACTGGGATGCACACGGTCCTGGTAAGGCGGCGTGGGCAGCTCTTGCCCTGATGGTTTCAGTGTGTTATGGTGTTCCTGACACTGCTTAGGTACACAAGCATCTGCTACGTAATGATGTTTTCCATCAGATCAATGACTTGATCATTATGTTAGGGTGCAAGTCTGGTAACAGTAATGACATATGAAGATGACGTCATAGAGGCAGAGGTGGATTGGATCCTCAAGACTTTGAAGACCAGCTAGGATGGCTAGGATGGCTAGGAAGGCCAGGGGGACCCTGGTCATTTTTCCACATTGGTTTACTCCTGATGCAGACAACGGCACAGAACAAACGTCCAGAGTCCAAGACGCAGTCAAGGAGCAGTACAGTTCCCACTTAGGTCCTCATGAGATGGGCCTGAAATCCAGGAGCCTCCACTGCTCTTTGCAGGGTGAACCCCCACTAGGTAGGACCCCTGGTCTTCCCATACTGTCCCAGGCTGGGAAGTGGGGGTAGGAGCAGGGAGACACATCTGCACTGGGAAGATGGTCCACCCTTTCAATCTATTAGGAATCTTTCCAGGGCTGCTCCCGTCAGCACGGTTAAATTAACTTGAGAATTCAAATGTCAAGTGCAGCAGCCAGTCGCCTGGAAGTTCAAGAGCACAAAGCTGGTCATGGTTTCTCTCAGGGGCACTGTTTTGTCAACATCCTCAGTTCAGGAAAACCTAAAAGAAATGGGCCCTCGCTTGTCATGTGTATCTCAATGAAAAGCTTCAAGATGACATTAGCAAAAGATCTGGGAGGGGAAGGCCACCCCTGCCCAACTTCCCTGCGTCTCTCCCCCGTGCCAGGTGTGGGTTACCACGGGAAACACGGAAGAGGGGGTTAGCATGGGCAGCTGCAGGGGGAGGCAGTGGCAGCAGCTGGAGTCAAGCGAGGCAAATGGGGAAGGGAGGTTAATGGGTGCCAACAACTCGGTAATCAACCCAAATGACCATATTAAAGTATTTTTTAAAAATCAAGTTGAATACCAAATATATGCATGAGCAAAGTATTTAAACCAGGAGTAAAGACAAGATCTGACCTGTGTTCTCACACTCCAGCCTCCCTGGCCTCCCCTCATCCGGGCCCCTGCTAGTTTGCCACTTGGGTGAAAGGGGAGCTCGGCTCCCGGAAACTCAGGGAGCCACCAAGGGCGAGTCTTATCGTTCTTCTCACCAAGGCCTGCCCTTGCTGTCCCCATCCCATTGCATATGGTGGCTTCTGAGGCAAGGGGAGGAGGGGGCTTATCATTCTTAATCTGCTACACTACTGCTCTGCATGACATCGAGGTTCTCTCCAAACACGTTGGTGGACTTGCGCGTATGGAATTAAGTAGAACTCTCCAGGTGGTTGGCGTTTTGCTGGGTCTGCTTTTGAATTTCCAAAGGTTTCCATAAAATGTGATCTCGGACACTCGGTGTAAAATGAAAACCAAGGTCAACACAGGAGTGTGGAGCCGCAAAAGGGAATGAAAAGCACACAAATCCACCGCCATAGAAGTGCTGCTTCTTGGTTTTTCTTTTTAAAGCGGGTTGTGGAGAGGGAGAAGCAGATACTTGTGGGGTGACAGCTGCGCAGGAATGGGTACAGCCACTATCTTTGGGGGAGGAGAAACAGAGGCTGTGGCACTCCACCCCTGTCCTGTCCCTCTGTCGGGGCCCACGGCCTCTTTTACACTCATCATTTTGCTTCATAAAGATTTGGATCCTGACTGAACCTTGGGCCAGGAGTCAGGCTACAGGACAAGAGTGTGGCTTGGGGACCAGTGGGACATGATGCCCAGCAGAGGAAGGGAATATTTGGTTGTCATAGTGGGAAAGTGGTGGATTATAGGCTGCTTTATTCAATAGCAACTTAATAAACTATTAAGAAGGCATTGGGCTATATCCAAGAGATGCTGAGGTCAACAAAGGCACCCCACCCTCCTGGGTCTCCAAGTCTGTTTTGGGTGAAGGCAGATGTGTGAAGTGCTGCTAGCTTGACGTGACGAGGCCTGTCACGAGCAACCGGATTGAGTCAGCTCAGGTAACGCGCCTCTTCCCTGGGCTCCTTAAGTTTCCAGGTGTTGCCATATATAATGCCCTCCACCCTTGTGGCCTGTTCAAGATCCCATGGAAAGCTCTCCAAAATACCTCTGGTGACATCTGATTGTCTTTTTCCTGGCTTCCTAACTCATTGGCTCTGGTGCTATTTGTAAAACCCACCTTCACAGCAATATTATTTACAATAGCCCCAAAGTGGAAGAAACCCAAGAAACAAAATGTGGCACCTGTGTCCAGTGGGATATTATTCGGTCTTAACAAAGGAAGGAAATTCTGACCTGAGCTACGACACGAATAAACCTTGGAGCAATCTTCTAAGTGGGGTCAACCAATCACAAAGGAGAGATGTGGTCTGGTTCACTGATAGGAAGAACCTGGAGCAGTCACGTCGGGAAGGAGAAGGTGGAATGGCGGGCTCCAGGGACTGAGGAAGGAGGGAATGGGAGTAACTACTTAATGGACACAAGGTGTCTGATCTGCCAAAGGAGAAGCTCTCTGGAGATGGAGAGTGAGGTTTGCTCAGCAATGTGATGCCATTAACGCCATCCACTGTATACTTTGAAACTACTAAAATGTGTACTTTTATTTAGAGTAAAGTGTGTCTTCTTCACTTGAAACTTAAGCTCAGGAGGTAGGTCCTGAACCGTGGTGTTTTTTCACATCTTGATGCGCAGTTGGAATTGACAGCCATCCATCAGGCTCATGATGAGAATCCTGCAGCACTGGGCGTGGGTGCACACTTGAGCAAAACTGGGTTGGAAGGTGGAAACAGCTGTGTGGCACCGACGTCAGGAACCCCACTGACTTCTGATCACACCGGGCTCTGATGCTTGGCCTTGAAGCTCAGCACTGAAGGGTCATAAAGTGGCTGCCTGCGTTTTCTACATGGTCCTCTGTGCGTAAGCACAAACTGCCATTCATCAAGAGAAACAATTGGCTTATCTCACCTGGTACGGTTACTCCTTGTCGGACATGAACACTTTACTGTCAACCTCAAGGCTTTGCCGAAGGCTCCAACTGGACTCCTGGGCAGACCTTCTCCAACCAGCTCTGCCTAAGGAAAGGGCATCTCTGTCAACATAGGTGCCCATGCCAGAAAGATGGGCAAGCTGGGTGCAGTGACACATGCCTGTAATCCCAGGGACTAGGGAGCCCGAGGCAGGACCATCATAAGTAGCCTTAAGTTCAGCCACTTAGCAAGACCCTGCCTCAAAATTTAAAAAAAAAAAAAAAAGATAAAAAAGCTAGGGATGTGGCTCAGTGGCAAAGCATCCCTGGGTTCAATTCCCAGTGCCAAAACAAAACAAGAAAACAAAAGAATGGGAGAAAAAAGAAGGAAGGAAGGAAGGAAGGCAGGCAGGCAAGACCCCTCCCTCCCCACACCTCTGCAGCCCCGTAGCCACCAAGCTGCCAATTCCGACTCCCAAAGACACCTCAAAATTGTTCTCACACAGCTGCCAGGATATTGCTTCCAAATCAGACTGGAGCAGAAGCGTCTCTGTCTCCTGCTGGCCATGTGCGATGACACAGCTCACTATGACTGGCAGCCATTTAGGGCCCCAGGGAAACAGGCCTTTGAAAGCAATCAGCCTTAAAACATGGAGCATAAGGCACACGGCCTGACCACAGGTGACCACGTCCCCAGGTGCTGACTGGGTCACTCCTGGGCCACCCCACCTCTGGGCTCACCGTGCAAGGTGGAAACCACAGGATCCTGATTGCTGAGGTCTGTTCAGAGCGAGGCCTCACATTCCGCACAGGGGAACGCGTGGAAGTGATGGTCCGGTTTGCAGGGTCACTTTTTGAGTGTACAGGTTCCGTTCTCTTGGTGAGCTCGCGGAATTCAAGACAGCTGGATCAAATCACTCCGCCTCAGGAGGGAGAAGAAGCAGGGTGGCTCTGAGGACTGTCCTTGTCTTCCCTTTGGAGTGCCACCAGTCACACGTCCTGGCTCCCACCTCCTCTCTCTAAGGTGCGGAGGTGAGGCTTTGGATGTGCCTGTCACTACCCTTTGGACCAGGTAGCCTTGTCAGACACAAGGGTCACAGAGCAGAAAAGGGACCCTAGGAACCACCTCGTGGGGTGCAGAGGCAGTGAGTGTCCTGAGAACAGGAATGGCAGAGAGCCCCATCAATGCAGGAACATCAGGTGATCACATCTGCATGAATCGGGGCATTTGAATGCAAATAGCTGACACCAACTCAAACCATTTTAAGCTTAAAAGAAAATGTATTGTCTTTATAGCCACAATGTAAGAAGGTCAAAGGTTCAGGTGGTCTCGGGAGAGTGGCCCCTGGGTCCCAGCGGACCCACCACTCCCTCTTTGACAAAGCTTGTCTCTGCATCTCCGCAGGTGGTTCATGCTCCGGAGCTCCTCTTCTCCCTGAGGCTAGACCCAGGGAGCCCCAGGCTTAAATCCTTTCGGTTTCACTTCTGAAAGGATTCCAGGGGCGAGAGGTTTGGGAAAGATCTCTAATTGCGTAAGGACTCTACTGCTGCACAATGGCTGACCCAGGGCTGCCAGGACTAATTAGGCCACTGGGTCAGGAGCCAGCACGTTGGGTCAGGGACTGTGATTGGCAGCAAAGGTTAGCGTTGGGGCTGGCATACAGTATAGGCAGTTCGAAAAATAAGTTATCAGAAGAAGAGGGTGGGCAAAGCCCCAGAGATATTCTTTCTGCATCTATGTCAGGGCATTTTTCTTACTCTCAAAAGGCTCAGAAACTGGGCATGGCGTTGTTTTTGTGTTTGTGGGAGAAGGATGACTGGAACTCAAGAAGGTTGTTCACACTATAACTGCAATGCCCTGAACTATTCAACCACACAGAACAACTTCAAATCCCTGTGACTGATAAAGCAGTCTTTCCAAATATCATTTTTTGCATTATTATTTTTAAAATTGCTTTTATTTTTTAAATAAATGACAGCAAAATGCATCGGAATTCTTGTTACACATATAGAACAGTTTTTCATATCCCTGTTTGTATAGAAAGTAGGTTGACACCCAATTCGTGTCTTCATACCTGTACTTTGGATAATAATGTCCATCACGTTCCACCATCATTGCTAACCCCATGCCCCCTCTTTTCCCCTCCCAGCCCTCTGCCCTATCTAGAGTTTGTCTATTTCTCCCATGCTCCCCCTTCCTACCCCACTATGAGTCAGTCACCTTATATCAGAGAAAACATTCATGATTTGTTTTTTTTTGGGGGGGGGGGGGATTATCTGCTTCACTTAGCATTACCTTCTCCAACTGCATCCATTTACCTGCAAATGCCATGATTTTATTCTCTTTTATTGCTGAGTAATATTCCATTGTGTATATATGCCACATTTTCTTTATTCATTCATCTACTGAAGGGCATCTAGGTTGACTTCACAGTTTAGCTATTGTAAATTGTGCTGCTATAAACATTGATGTGGCTGTGTCCCTGTAGTATGCTGTTTTTAAGTCCTTTGGTATAGACCGAGGAGAGAGAAAGCTGGGTCAAATAGTGGTTCCATTCCCAGTTTTCCAAGGAACCAAATATCTTAATAGGAAGATTAACCAGAGTTTCTATTGTTAGATCAGTGGATATGAGAAATAGGAACAAATGGTGTTTGTTTTGACTTGAATCAGCAGCAATGCTGCTGTTTCATCGTCCCTATGTTGTTTGATCTGTGGATAATTATGTAGATATTAGGTTTTATTTGCTTACTCATTTGTATTTTCCCTCTAAGTATTCCTTTAGTTTTGGTTGGAGTTGGAGGATGTTGAAAAAGCTTCTTAAATATTAAATTATCTGCAGACCATACAAAACTCCCTTCTGGCTTTGGACAACCGTGTTTTTCAAGTTGTTTGGAAACCACTTTAAAACACATACACACAAGAATTTACTTTCAAGTGCCTTCCTTAATACGAGGAAAGAGGCTTTTGTCAAATAAATCACACCCTATGAGGTTGGACTTTCTGCTATATCCTGTTGGACGAGTTCCTCACCGAGATTAAAAAGAGACTTGGGAACATCAGTCACCATGTTAACCATGTTATTATGATGCCCATTGTCTTCTCTTTACCCTGGAGAGTCATATTTTTACCCTTTTGTAAAAATAGAGAATTATTTCTGGTTTCAAAAATAATAAGTACTCGTTCGTGGTAAAGCATTCAACCTCTCTTGTTTTTAAAGTTCTTTTTTTTTTTAAGACAAAATAATATTATTAGTTAGCCATCACAGGAGAAGTAGAGATGGCCATTGTCAGGGATGATGTGAAGGGAAGTTGAAGGCATTTTATGCTTCCATACTAATTGAATAAAAATTAAGGCTCAGTACAATTTCCTGAAAAAAACTGCCAGTGGTATGTATTCCCGGCCACAAACAAATTATTTTACTTATTTATTTTTTAGAGTACCGGGGATTGAACTCAGGGCCACTCCACCACTGAGCCGCATCCCCAGCCTATTTTCTATTTCATTTAGAGACAGGGTCTCACTGAGTTGCTTAGTGCCTCTCTCTGCCCAGCGACCAGCGCTGGCTTCATTAAAGAAGGTTCAAACCGTGAGCAAAACCTTAGGGAGTTTTAAATTAAAGAGACAAGAGTCTAATTACTTTTAAAACCCGCTCCTGATGGCTTCTCCTAGCTCCAGCCTCCAGCCACCTAATGCGGTGGCGAGGTTTACTGAAGAGGCTAGCGCTCTCGCGCTAGAGAGAGAGAGAGAGAGAGAGAGAGAGAGAGAGAGAGAGAGAGAGAGAGAGAGAGAGAGAGAACGCCAGGGAGTGGACTTTTATTGGGGAACAAATCCATCCAATGAAGGTTAACGGGGGCAGCATCCCAAGATCAGGGGCGATGACTGAGCAGTGGCCAGACACGCCTCTGCACCGACAAGCCCTCGGACCTGGAGAAGGGTGGGGAAGGCTCTGACACAGCTGTGTCTAAGCGCCTCTCACCCAGCCAGGGAGGTGACTCAAATCACGTGCGAGGATGGCCTCCCACACCCCTCTGTTGCTGAAGTTGACTTTGAACTCGGGATCCTCCTGTCTCAGCCTCCCTAGCCACTGGGATTACAGGCATGTGCCACTGTGCCTGGTCAACAAATTAACTTTTAATTTCCTGTCCCAACACTGGCCCAAAAGCCACAAGTGGGACACAGTTTCCCTCTGTTCTGAAAGCTTAGGATGAACAGGCTCCCAGGAGGGTTGGAAGGAACCTGGGGAGCAGGCCTAGGGCTGGGTGGCCAGCGGCGGAGGCCTCCAGCCACAGAGACAGACAGGGCTGAGACAGACAGGCAGGGGGCTGTCAGGAAGCAGGTAGCTTATCTCCACGAGAAAGACCACTTGAGACCCAGATTGGCAGAGGGAGCTTGTGTGGGTGCTTAAAGTGTGGATTGTATTGAAACTGCATCAAATAAGTAAGAAAGCACCCCAGACAAGGAGAGGGCACGGATCTGAAGTCATGGCTGCGTCTCTTCCCAGCTGAGGCCTGGTTACTGGTAAAATCATTGAGAATAAGGGATTGGTTAAACATTTCATAGAAACCATCTGCTTCCTCCCTTCGTCCCTTGGTTCCTTCTCAAGTGTTTCTTTGATTAGGCACCGGCTTTTTGGATTACACAGTGTGTGGCAGTTTCATCGAAGGGTGAAATTTTCCTATAAAATCTACAATCCTATGCTTCTCTTGATGGAGAAAAGCACTGTCTTCAAAATCAGTGAATTTAATTTTTGTAAAATGAACCTGACCTCTCATTGGTTTGTATCATACTTAATTAAACTGCTAAGATCAGAATATTATATATACTTAATCTTAACCAAAACATAATATTTACATCATTTCTAAAAAGATTCACTTCTTTGGCTCCTTGCAAAACTATATACACACATTTCTGCCCTAGTGCTCAATTCAGGAAAATATTGGCGTGTACTTGTGGTTATTTGTGTTTTTTGTTTGTTTGTTTGTTTTTGTTTTTGTTTTTTGTTTTTTGTTTTTTCCTTTTTTTGGTGCTGGGGATGGAGCTGAAGACCTTGCATATGCCAGGTCAGTATTCTCCTACTGAGCCACATTCCCAGCCTTTTAACGGTTTTTGTTTGTTTGTTTGCTTGCTTGCTTGCTTTGCTTTGCTTTGTTTTTTAAGGTTTGTTTTGCTTTGTTTTGTGTTTGAGACAGGGCATTGCTAAGTTGCTGAGACTGGCCTTGAACTTGTGATCCTCCTGCCCCAGCCTCCAGAGTTGCTGGGATTGCAGGTGTGCACTACTGTGCCTGGCTGGTCTTTGTTTCTTTTAATGTTAAACACAGATATTTCTATTTCAGTCAGTACATTAAGGAACACTTAAGAGATTTACAAAGTCCCTTAAGTCATATTGCATTTTAGTGTATCCATCTCACTTATTAGGAATAAGCACAAGCTATGACATAGGTATATATATGACTGGTTATATTTATGTCTGGTTGTCCCAGGAGACTGTGTGTCATTTGAAAGTAAGAATCTTATTTTTTTTTTTAACCTCTCTATACCCACCTGGCCCCCGCGGTTCCCAGCAGGTTGCCCGGCTGTAAGAGCACAATAAATGTTGAGTGGATTGCAATCAATATTATCTGTCATCTGTTGATAAATCTATTTTCCCCTCTCATTTCTCTGCACTTTATTGAGTGAGTTTTGACAACATTTAGCCACTAGTCTGAATATCACATTCGCCGTTGGGATACCAAGAAAGATCATATATCTAATATTTTTTTCAACACTATTTTGTTTCTCCTGTGAGAAGAAATTTTAACTTGTGAAACATGGGATGGGAAGTGTCATCTAACAGCAGAGAATGTGCAAGCATGAAACTCAATCGTGCTGATAAGACCCCAAGAGTAGAGTGTGGCAGCTACTGTTAGATAAGAATCGATCTTGGAACTGGGGGTCAAGCCGCAGGGGACTTGGGCGTTCCTAGGAGAGAGGGGACTCCTGGTGAGAGTTTCCCAAGACACTGCTGCTCCATGCTTTCCCTTTAAAAAATGGGATCCTGATGTGGCCAGGGATGGAGAAGGAAGTTCCACAGTCCCCTGTGGACTTAAAAATGTCATGGACACAGGCCCTGCCACCTGGTTCTTGGATCTGGGTGTGTAAGATAATATATTTTACTAGAGGATGCTGAATTTTTTTTTTTATTAGAGGACAAGAAACGTGGGTTTCAATCCTAGGGTCCCTGGCTTTTGGTTCAAAATAAGAAATCTTTTAAAACTTTAGAAAATTTATGCTGATGTACAACACATGTTGAAAAAGCATACAAATTATAAATGTGCTGTTCCATTAATTTTCAAGAGAGTGAAAGCACACAGTCAGCAGAACCCACGTTAGGAAACAGAACATCTTCACACCTGGGCAGCCCTCTCGTGCCCTCTACCCTGCATCTCCCTGAAGGTACCCACTCCCCAGATCTCTGGCACCACTGATACGTTGGATTTCAGGTAAATAGAATCCTATAGTGGGCTTTCTTCTACACTGGTTGAGTTCCTGTTATGTTTATGAAATTCACCCAGATTGGTAGATGCCACTTATTTAACCTTTATGGTATAATATGCAATTATGTGACTACCCCAGCCTTTGTTCCTTCTGTGCATACTTTGGGTCATTTCCAGTTGGAGGATATGATAAGCAGTGATGCTCTGCACTCTGCTTTTTATGCTTTTTAGAGCAAAGTGTATGTCGTACTCTTGAGTGTGGTCGTAGAATGCGTCATAGGCTTGTAGATGATCCGCTTTTGTGTCTCCCACTGCGTTTTTCCAAGAACGGCGCCACTTTACACTCTTACCCGCGTAAGGTGAGGGATTGCCCGGTCTCCACATTCCTGTCTTCACTTCTTAACGGCGCTCATCTTAGTCATTCCAGTGGGTATCTCAGTATTGCATTCGGTTTTGATCTCTGAAAAATGACATTCAGCCCCCTTTTATGTGTTTATTGGCCACTTAGATGTCCTCTTTTTGGAGTCCTTATTTGTCTTTTACGAAATTTTTTACCAAACTGTTGATCATTTTCTTACTGAGTCCTTGGTGAGTCGTACTGTGAGTTTCTTTTCCCACTCTGTGGCTTTCCTCTTCATTCCTTTGGTAGTATCTTTTCTTTTTCTTTTGGGTAGTACTGGGCATTTGACCCAGGGGTGCTCAGCAACTGACCTACCTCCCCAGATCTTTTTATTTTTTTTTATTTTGAGACAGGTTCTCACTAAGTTGCTAAGGCTGACCTCAAACTTGTGCTCCTCCTTGCCTCGGCCTCCCGAGTGTCGCTGGGTTTCAGACATGGACCACCAAACCTGGCTTTTGGTCGTGTATTTCGGTGAACATGTATTTTTTACTTTAATGTGATCTAATTTATCAATCTTCACCTTATGGTTACAACTTTTTGTGTCCTATTTAAGATATTTTTTCTTACCACAAGTTCATGAAGATTCTTTTGTTTTATATTTGAGAATTTTTAATACTTTTCTTACTTATATCTACAATCTCCGTGGAATTAATTTTGTGATTTATTTTTGTTCTGTATGAATACACAATTTACAAGGCACCATCATTGAAAAGATCATCCTTTATCCACTTATTGAAGCATCAACTTGGTCACGAGTCAAATGTCTGTTTATTCTCTCTCTCTAGACCTTCTGTACCTATTCATGCTATTATTACTGTCCTCTTTACTGGAACCTCATAATAAATATTGATGTCAGGCAGAGAAGATATCTTCAACTTTGTTCTTTAAAATTACCTTTGCTATTCTTGGCTCTTTGTACTTCCACATAAATTTTGGACTCATCTTGTCATTTTCCCTAATGCCAGATTGTTATGGATTAAATTGAATCTGCAGACCAGGATGGGAGAATTGGCAGCTTTTGCAATACTGAGTACTCTAGCACATGGGTGTAGGACATTCCTTTATGTATATCTTTGGATTTTCTCAGTCTGCTGAGTAGAGGTCTTGCATACCATGTGCCATTGAACATAGTTGGTCTACTAGGTTCCTTTCTAAGTTAACAACGACGCCATGAGGAAGGTCCTATTTTTACTCCATCTGTAAAAGGCATAGAAAGGTGAAGCAGACTGCCCAAGGTTATGTCTTTGATGAGAGAGTTTCAACTCAGACTCGAAACAAAGCCTCTGACTTCAGAATCCAAGCCTGGTTTGGTTTTGTTTGAAATGGGGTCTCAGTACATTGCCAGCTGGTCTTGAACTCCTGGGCTCAAGTGATCCTGCTGCCTCAGCCTCCCAAGTAACTGGACTGCAGGGACCTGCCACTGTGCCTCACTTTCTCCCTGCCCCTCCTGACCATTCACACTATGCCTCCATCATGTTCAGACGCTTTCAGTAGCAAACAGTGAACACACACTCAATGTCCATCAGTCAGATCTAGTTAAAGGAAGTTTTGTGTTTCCATACAGTAGCATAATATTATAAAACCCTTACAAAATTCTCTGCAGCTGGGGATGTAGCTCAGTTGAGAGAACACTTGCCTGGCATGTGTGAGGGCCTGAATTCAATCCCTAGAACGGTGGAACAAATCAATATATACATATATATATAAATTTATATGTATACACATAGATACGTACATGTGTACATATATGTATATATCATGAAAAGACATCTATGATATGTCGTTAAGGAAAAAAAGACCTAGTACAGTGTGGTACCACTGGTGCACAGGGTGGGAGCCTAGCTACAGACAAAGGGCTTGGAGGTAACTTTTTTTCTAATATGATATTTATTTTCCTCATTGACATAGTGGGTATTTTCTTAATTTAAATTAAATTCATTTCTAAATTGATACTGAAATGCATTTTAAAAGTGAACCTGACATTAAATAAGGAAGCTATTTTTGTTCAGTAGACTATGTTTTATTCTTCCTCTACCCAAGTATATTCTTGATAAGTAACAGCCAACTGAAGATAAAAGCCTGAGAGCTATGGAGTGTGTGGATCCTTATTTGAACTCTATTATTATTTCCAGGTGTGTGGATTCTTATTTGAACTCTATTATTATTATTTATCCTGATTTCCTAGGAGAAAAGGAAGAGTTTAGACTTTGATGAAAAATAACTCTTCTCACATTTCTTAGAGTATTTCCTTGTTCTGTGTCTCTCTCCTTCCTTCTTTCCTTTCTTTCACATCACATAATATTTTTTGTCAATCAAACAAATACATAAGTCCCAAAGAGTTTATCTCTTTGTCCTTTTATGGTTTTGGATCAATTTTAAAACTTGCAAACCCTTGATTTTAAAATTCCCCTAGTTATTGTAACTCTCTGGGCCAAAATCCATTGAAAAAGGCAACCAAGTTTTCAACAGAATTAATATCCAACCCACCCTTCTCTGCAGTGCTGTTTCAAGATGAACAATTCATCTTAAATGTGTGGAGAAGCTGCTCTGGGTCAAGTCACCTGTGGAGAAAAATCACATTATTCAGCCAGTCACCAAAGGGCAAATGTGTGGTTTACCCATCACACCATCAAATGCCTGAGAAATGGCCTCGTTACCAAAATATGTCCTGCTGTTGATCTGAGGAACGCAAATTGGGGTAGAGTAGACACGTCGAAAAGGAAGGAGCTGGCTTGTCTCTATGCTCTGGAAATCAGCTCAAGGTCTAGAACTTCATTTTAATAGCAAAACACTGCCGAGGTCTAGATCTACATCTCTGTGGGAATGCTCCTTAAACCTGCTCACTTGGGCAAGGAATCAACGCTTCACATACCACATGTTTAAATGCATATTGGGTTTCCTGTGAGTGCAGTGACTTGATGTTTTTAAAACCTTAACACCTGCATAAAATCATTTCACGGGCACAGGCCTGTGGCGTTGTTTGGTTTCCACACCACACACCTGAGCTGGTCTCTCCACATTTGTGAAAACACCCAAGCACCTGCTGCATGGTGGATTTGCTTCCCCACTATCACAAAGCTCAATGCCTTCACCTTCTTGGCCCTTGATGCATGCTTCATGACAGGGAAGTGACAATCTCTATAACCGAGATGGCCCAGCCTCATCAGAAAACTTCCATGTTTGACTTCTCAGAAGAGCCTTCAAAGCAAGACCAGTATCTTAAAAATCTCCAGTTCCTAGGATGGAGAAAGGCTGTGCATGTTCCTCAGGGAGATCTGTTTCACCCAGGGTGCCAGGCTGCCAAGGTGCCAGCCAGCCTTCCCCAGGAGCAGCCACAAAGGACAGGTAGATTTGCTTCTCCTCTAAATGTGAGCACCCGAGTCATGGGTCTACAAAAGCCTCTCCAGATATTCCTTTTGCACCTCTCTGTGCACAGATATTTTTATGTCAGAATAGCAGTCTAGGCCTTTCAAAGACTTCAATATCACTGTCAAGTGCATTAAGATAACTTAGGGGCTTGCATTCATTTATATGTGTCACAAAAAGCACACTGGCAGCTCAGATATGCCACTTAGCATGAAGACCCCATGCTAGCCTCTGTGATTTAGCTGCTCACAAATGTGTGTGACCATGACAGGCGACCTCAGAGTCACTTGAGAATTTGTTAGAAATTCAGACTCTCAGGCCCCACCCAGACCTACCAGAGCTCTCATTCTCAAATGCTTCCTGGTGGATTTGAATGCGAGATAGCAGTTTGAAAAGCACTGAAATAGTCGATGCCCATCTCCCAGCAAATCCAGCGATGCTGCCAATTAAATTCCGACCTGCATGGGCCTGTTTAACAATTATATTACATTGAACATGACTGTCTTCTGTTCTCTGGTTGCTCTGAGGCCCCTCTGCCCACCCAGACTTGAGAAAAATCACTTGGATGTTTGACAGGGTCTTTTGTGTCTGCTAGCCATCGCCCCTTCCCCATCCTGATCATTCTGCTTAGCACTTGTCAAAAACAATGTTATAACTTGCCTGCAAGCTTGTTTGATCTAACCTCATAATCCTACTGACCTGCCAAACCCTGTGACTCACCCTCCATACCGCTGTTCGTTTTAATGTGAATTATGGGTGGGGAAACTTTATTTGTTTCATAAAGATCTGCCGTTTGGACTTGTTAGATTCTGGGAAGGCAAGACAAACAAGCGATCATTTTCTAAATCATGCTGTATAAGGGGGAAAGTCTAGAAATACACAGTATACCCAAATATCTTTCTAGTTAATATTGATATTATGAAAAGCATACAGTAATACCTTATAATATTGTTATGCTCGAATTCAGGACCCCCAAAAGACCACCAGAGACCCAAGATTGATGTAAGCAGCAAAGAGGTGTTTATTGTGAGCTAGCTTGGTCCTCTGCGTGGACACAGCAACTGGTGACGCTGAGAGGCCCCGAGCCCAGGGTTTGCAGCAGTTTTATACATTCTTTGGAGAAGGCAGGGACCCCCACATACATCATAGCATCTCTTAGCAAATCATCACACACCGCAGGAAAATCAAATAACAACTCTAAAACATGATTAGCACATTCACTGGCGGGAACAAGTTGGGTAGGGGTGATTGGTTACTACAAGAGTCGGATTCATTAGAACTGATTGGTTTAAGCCAAGAGGGGTGTTCCTGCTGAACTACATAGTTTCCCAACACCATAAACTACTGGGAGGGTCATCTGGCATCCCAGGTATTTCCCTGTCTCATGGTGATTGGTGGCTGCTAGGGGATTGGAATGGGTCCCCACCTAGCCTGACTGAATCAGGGACACCTGGTGCAGCAGATCTCTCCTGTTATTTGTAGATAAACCACTTAGCAGAGTGGGAATGTGCCTAGGAGTGCTCTGTGGGTCTTTCCAAGGACAAAGGTCATGTCCCTTCCTTGGACAGGCTTTGCTCTGAGGTGGAGGCTGGTTTTTCAATATCATCACCTTAAACATAATATCTGCTGCCTGCCCTATACTTTTTTAGCACACCAATGTCTTACAAAAAAAAAAAAAAAAGATTAAAATTGCAATTGTTTTCACATGGGATATGCACATTTAATCATCCAAGAGAATTTTCTTTCCTTTACAAACTTTTAGTCATCTGAATAAACATTAAATGGTTATGTACTTCCAGGAGTATTATTATTATTATTTTAATGTTCTTGCAGTTCTAGAGATCAACTGAACTCAGGGTCTCACACATGCCAGGCAAGTACTTTACTGCTGAGCTCCATTCTCACCCCTTTTTATTTTGTCTTGGAAACAGGAGTCACTAAGTTGCCTACGGTGGCCTTCAACTAGTCGTCCTCCTGCCTCAGCCTCCTGAGTAGCCATGATTATAGGCTGGAGCCACCAGACCTAGCTTAGTGTGTAATTTTTGAATGGTCAAATTACAAGTCTCTTCCAACTATAAAATAAATATGTGTCCAAAGTTTCATTTAACCTGGGTGTGGTGGTGCAAGCCTGTAATCCTGGCTACTCAGGAGGCTGAGGCAGGAGGATCACAAGTTCAAGCTCTACCTGGGCAACTTAGCAAGACCCTACCTCAAAACAAAAAGTAAAAAGTTCTGTGGATATAGTTCCTGGTGTGTGCAAGGCTCTGGGTTTCATCCCTAATGCTGCAAAAACAAACAAAACCACTTATTTGGCTCCTTAATTATTGAAGGTGCCAATGAGATTTAATGAAGGAACAAGTAAATCTTTATAAACAAAATATATATGTATTTTTTAGTAGTGGGGGTTGAACCCAGAGATGCTTTACTACTGAGCTACATCCCCAGTCCTTTTTTTTTTTTTTTTTTTTTTTTCTGAGACAGGGTCTTGCTAAGTTGTTGTAGCTGGCCTTGAACTTCTGATCTTCTGGCTTCTGCCTCCAGACACGTGTGTGCCAGGGCCTGGCTTGTATGGACACTTTAATAAAGAAATATTACATTAAGATTGCTGGCTTATGTACAAAATGAGCTCTATGCCCAAGGGTTACTATTCTATAGAACAAAAAATGTACTTTGGAAGCATCATTATGACAATGGCAAGTACCGGCCTCTCAATCAGACAAAACCCAACTGGTGAACCTATCACTTCACTAAGTCCAAGAACTTGAAACAATAGTAAACAGTGAGTGGAGTCAAGTTCTCTCCCTTCTATAATCCTTAGGTGGCCTTTGCTCCCATATGACATTGAAATGACTATTTTCCCTCATGTCCTTGTTTTATATAATTTTTTCTTAACACACTTTTAAAAATCTTTTTTTTTTTTTTGTCCAAAATGTCAACATAATTTCTCCTAAAGCTTTACATACACTCACTTTCCAGGTGGGCATTTATTCTATAACTGCAGAAAGTAAAAGCTGGCTTACTTTTTATACCTTATATAGTTACTCCAATTTTTAAAAGTATTTTTTTTTCCCAAAGTCTTCTGTCTTAGCACCATAAATTTGCATGCCTAGTGATCCTTAGTCTTTTGAATTTGCAACAACCTTGGGACATCTTAGATGCCTTTGAGGACAGTCGTGACATTCAAAGCAAGAGCTTCAGTGACGGTGTCCACTCAAAGACCCATTAACATCATCAGAATCTGTTGCTTGCCCTCATACCATGTGTTCTGGACTCGGCTACCTGCTTTTACTGATTTCTATGGACATCAATGCGCTTCAGAAGGAAATTAATATTTTTGAACTTATGCATTCACTTTTTATTCCCTATACAAATGCTAATTGCATAACTTGCAGGTTTCTCTCTGTAATCATTCATATTCATATTCATGAACAACGTTGCCCCTCGCCTGCTATTTGGCTTCTGTTGAATATCATCAGCACCATTCTCAGAAATCTCATTAATTGTTAGCTAACATAGAAAAGAATAAATATTCTGAGTCTGTTAACTAGGAAACATTGATTGACCTATAACTGAAATGATTTTTTTTGAATAACAGCAGGGTTTGGGTTTGGGTTTGCGTTGGCTTGTTTCAACGTCGGCGTCTGCCTGCATTCAAAACGCTCACGGTATCTGCAAAGAAGTGGGTCTTGGCTTTTACTCAGCTCCTGGCTTCAGCTCGCTCTGTGAGCAGCCAAGGGCAGAGAAGGCCCTTCACATTCGCAGCAGGGGACCGGGCAGAGGGGAAGATGCCAGAATCATAGAGTTCTCAGCATAAATAGTTCTAAGATCTGAATGCATTCTTTCCTAACAATTGAATGAAAGGGTTTGTTCTGTCCCCTTCTTTCTTTCTCGCCCGCTAACCTTGCCTGTGTTGGCCTGCTCAATAGCATTCTTCAGTGAAGATGTTTGGAGATAGAATGTAAATTGGTCGCAGTAAACTGCATATGGGAATGTGACATTGGATCAGAATTCGTAAATGTGGAGAGTTCTCAGGGCCAGGCCTTCCACTTGAAATTTCTAGAGACATTTACCAAAAGGAGGAATGTTTTATTTGGCTAGGGATAAAAACATTCTATTTGATATGTTTTTATAAGCATTCACGAAGATGTGTTCTGCCACTGGTTTAGCTCTCAGCCTTCTCTTCTGAACACTGTAGGTTGCCTGTCCCTATTATTGTCATCTATAGTGAAATATGATAAAGCTCAAGTTTTCATCTAAATGCCAAGTTTTATAACTGAAAGTGAGAATAGGTATAACAATCGAATGGATTTAAGTTCGTTCGCATTTTAATTTTGGAAAATGTTGGTTACATGCAATGATTTTTTTTTTTTTTTGGTCTCAAAGACTTGAATAGGCTGCTTTTAAACTTTGGATGGTAGATTGAATCAGAAGTTGATTGTATTTCAAACCTCGAGATCTGCCTTTATTTTTAATGTTACTTAGATCAGGAGGGATAGTATGTTGATTTTCATTTAGATTCTTGGACACATTTCTTTTTTGGCATGATGTGAAAGTTGTAAGCATCAGTTAACTATTTCTACTTTAGTCTATTTTGAAATATTCTAATTTCAACATCCTGATTTTTTTTTTCTCCTTGACTGTATTTTTTACTGTAATAAAAACAGCAGGCAATGAGTGTAGGAAATATGAAGAATGTTGCACATAGAGCCTAGAGAAGATGAGGGTCACCTGTGACATTCCCATGAAGCAAAAACTATTAACATTTTTGTTCATTTCCTTCTGACATTTTATCTATGCATGCAGGTATTTATTTATATGAAATTGGGATCAGTCTTTGTGTTCTGCTTGATACATCTCACTTAGGATTACTTTGAAGCCATTAAAAAATGAGGCTGCAGAAATATATATTTTCATGTGGAAAATGTTCCTGCTACATTATTCAATGGGAAAGCAGTTTGCATTTTTATCTTGCTTTTGGTGTAAGCAACGTAATGTGTTTGATTTATTTCTTTTCAGATTTGTCTTATTATTATATATTCTCCATTCTTTCCCCTGTTTTTGCTTGCTTTGTGTTTTCTAATTTTTCTGTAATGGAGCACGTGTTACTTTTTGGATTTAATTGTCATGAGTTAAAATAAAATCCAACAAGAATCATCCCTATACATAGAACTTTGTGAGTAGTTTTATTATCTTCTTGAATTATTTTCATAGAATAAATTCCTGGGACTGAAACTGCTGGATCTAATGTTTGAATATTTTGTATACTTTGTAGTTTAATTATCTTCCTCCATGGAAAGGAATTTAAAGGTTTTTTTTTTTTAAGTAAAGAATATTTATTTTGCCTCTCTTACCTGCATGTCTTCTTGTTATCAAGCTTTTTGCACCATTATCTTTTTTTCACTTAAATTTTTTTTTGTTCTTTTTAGTTCTATAGGACAGTAGAGTATATATTGACGTATCATACACACACGGGGTATAACGTCCCATTTTTGTGGTTGTACATGACGTGAACTTACGCTGGTTGCACATTCATATGTGAACATAGGAAAGTAACGTCCGATTCATTCTACTGTCTTTCCCATTCTGCCCCATTATCTTTTACCTTTTTGCTTTTTATATTTTCTTCCGGATATTTTATTTCTCCCTCTAAACCATGTGCACTGGCCTTTCTCTTGATCCACCCCTGGATCCACCTGTTGGTACACGCTGGCTGGCCTCCCCACATTGGTCCTTTGTTCTCTGTCCCCTGTCATCTGTCCTCCCGCTTGCCTTTGCTGGACTTCAGAACTATAAGCTGCTTTTCCCTGTGGCCCCACATACTGTGCCAAATATGGTGCAGTTCCAGAGAAACCACCTCCTGATTACTGAGTTTGTAAAAATCAAAATAGCAGATCCAATTTAGAGATGGACATCTTGGGAGTTTTTTTAGTTTCTGTGAATTTAGTAAAACAACAACAATAACAACAAAAAAAAACTAATGTGAAAAGTTGTTTTCATTTTTTTGAGCCATTTGCAGTCTATATTTAGAAGTGGTTTAGAATAATTTTATTTAAAAAATTTAGAGCCTTCTAGTTAGAAACCTCATTCGTATGGTTCAAGTATTCTCCTTACAAAAATACTTGAATATCTTTATTACAAATCACCTTTTATGGCTGAAAACCCGAGCATATAGTTAGAAGAAAGACTTTAGAAACCTACTCCAGCAGCCATGTTCACTAAAATTATTTTTGCCTCCAATGCTGGGGCTGTGGACCAAAATAGTCCAGCCTCCTGATGGATTGAAGATGAACAGAATTAGTTCACAAAGAATATTCCAACCAGATGTCAGGGAATTTGGTAACCACAATTACAAAGGCAGACCAAGGAAAGAAGGGCAAAATTATTTTTATATGTTGAAAAAATGGGTACCAAATATCATAGATATTCAGTATAAGAGAAGGGAATTACATTCTCTCAGTCACCGAATGTCTGCTATACATTTGAGGAATGACGTGGAGATGTAAGGGACCTGCATACTGGACTGGATTTATCATCAACCTGGAGGAGAGTGTGGGAACCCGTAACTGCTGCAAGGGGCAAGATGAAGGCACCTTGGCAAGTGATATTAAGCAGGTCTGTCCAGGTGCAGTTCAGGGAAGGGGAGGGAGAAGGAGAGATCCCAACAGTGAGGATTCTGAAGATATCTTAGAAAGAACTAGCTTTTGAGCTGAGCCTTAGAGGAACCGACGAGGTAGAGACAGAGGAAGAGTGTTATACCTGAAAAGAATGTGAAGCTCTGACGGTAACAGAGTACCAGGCACGTTCAAGAAAAGCACGGAGACCTATCTGGGTGGAGCAGAAAGTTCAAATGGAAAAGCAGTGAGAGAAAATCCCGCGATGACAGGTTCACTAAACCCTTATCCTCAGGATTCTACCAACCTCTGGGCTCTAATTTTGTTTTGTTTTTTGGTTTATTTTTGTTTTTTTATACTTAGACTCACTGTATCTGAATTACCTTGTACCTTGGAGTGTTAAATTGCAGAGGCTGGGTCACACATTGGGTCGGAATTGGCATCGGTATACCGACTTCATTTCCGTGATTCAGGACAGCTGAGAACATCGGCCATGGAGACAGGCATGAGGGCTCTGACCTGGGAATTGGCAGGCAGAGCAGAGATGAAGGGCCCAGGCTCTGGGGAGCAGAAGTGGGCACTCAGGGGTGAGGGCAGATTGGGGGAGCTTCAGCACGAAGGAGGGACTTGTGGAACCCAGTGACCAGTGGTTGAGGGCTAAGAGGCAGGAGTGACCCGATAGCAGTCTGAGGTCTGAGCCTCTGCCATCAGTCAGACTGGGGACATCATCAGATGAGGGGGTGGAGCTGTGGCTCAGTGGGAGAGAGCTTGGCTAACATGCCCAAGGCCCCGGGTGCCATCCAGAACTCTCCCACTCCCTCCAAGAAAGGTACAATGAATTCTCTGAGCAACCACAGAATCACCCTGAGCTCTGGAGATCTTCAGAAATTCTACACACAATATTTCTGGAGTTTTCCATGCAAGTCTCGCCTGTGTTCATGACTTAGATGGTCCCACCTGCCCTCTGTTGTCATGGTGTTGGGGTGGTTTGCTGGATCCCTTGCTCTCTGGTGAGGTTGTGACCTCCAGCACCTTGATGTTGCCCACTGTCCTCTATATGCCTTTGAAACAACTTGATATGAGCAAAACTGACCCGCCAGAGGCTGTAGGGGATCCTGCCGCTGCTCTGCATCTGGGCTCCTGCCAGGCACCTGAGCCTGAGCCCTTCCCTGCTGGTCCTCATGATACCATCATGGCTTCAGCTGCCCACCAAGCCAAGCAGTTGTGTCCCATGACTGACTCAGCTTCAGGGGCATCGTGAGGGATACAGATGTTCTGGTTTTCCACTGCCAGGAGGTTCCATAATGTCTGGCATTGTCACTGTGCACACATGGGGTACGAGGAAGGATGGATTCTTCCATTTGGAGGTCCCTCTACCAGAGGAGTCTCAAAACAACATTCTTCAGTTCTGTGTTTTATAGATCAGTCAAAATAACTCTTTCACCCTCTCTGAATTCCTCAGGTCTCAGACCTGAGTTGAGTGCATGGAGACATCTGAGCAGCAGAATTTTCTCTCCTCTGTGGGAGGAGAGAGGCTTGTTTGCCGTGTTGAACTCACTATGGCTGGCTCTGCCTCCTTCGAAAGCAGTGCCCCTTCAAACATACGCAAAGCGCTCTCAGTCCCCAGCTGGTGACATTTTATCAGGCCCTGCTATGCAGAGGGTGCACCTAGGCTCCCGAGATCCCTTCTCCTGCAGGGTTGGAGAGGAGAGTCCTGTTTGGAGAAGGAGAGGTAGAATTTTATTTCACTTATGTTTTATTTTCTTCAGTCTTTTTGGTACTGGGGATTGAAAGCAGGGCTTTTGAAACACATGATATGAGCAGAATTGACCCGCCAGAGGCTGTAGGGGATTCTGCCGCTGCTCAGCATCCGGGCCCCTGGATTTTGACTGATCTATAAAACACAGAACTGAGGGGTACTGAGCTGTACCCATCACCCCTTTTTATTGTGAGACAGGGTCTCAATAAGTTACCAAGATTGGCCTTGAACTTGCAATCCTCCTGCCTTAGCTTCCTGAGAAGCTGGGATTACTGGTGTGTACCACCTCACCCACTGATTTTATTTTTATAAAGTTTATGACTGCTACTTCAGTAGCATTAAAATTCTGTTCTTTAGATTCATTTCACAGGGTGACAAGGCTTTTGTTTGTTAACTTATTACTAATATATCATAACGTTAAAGTGTTTACATAGTTTCCTTTTTTTTTCCTCTTGGTACTGGGAATTGAACCCAGGGGTGCGCTACCACTGACCTTCATCCCCAGCCTGTTTTTAATTCTTTATTTGGAGACAGCTTATCTTTCCAGGCTGTTCTTGAACTTGCCTCAGCCTCCTGAGTCCCTGGGAGTTCAGATGTGCACCTCTGCACCTGGCTTCACCTATATTTTTAAAGAAGGTAACACAACCACTTGATAAAAAATTCAAAGGTTGGCAGTATCTTGTGAAAAGCCTCCTTCCCAGCCATCCAAGGAAACCTCTTTGTGTATTCAAGTGCAAATGCGTCTATAACTTCCCTCAGCTTTTTTCAATGAAAATGATAATGTACTATCCACACTTCCTGCATCTTGCCTTTTAAAAATCATCTGAGTGTCCTTTTTCTTTTTATAGCATAGTATTCCATGCTGTGAATACACCACCATTAAATTTAACCGTCCTTCTATAGATGGAACGTGTTAATGCAAACAGTATTGCTGTGATACTTGTTATATACAAACAGTGTCTTCTTATTACAAACAGTATTTAGTATTACAACGGATAACTGGAAAATGTCCCATTTCAGCCATGGCCAGTTGTATCACAAAGATGGAGACCCAGAGTAAGATTGAGGGTCAGAGGATAAACAGATGAGTAATTTTTAAAGCTATCAACAAGTTCATCCTCATAAAGCACCCGCCATTTTATAGACAAGTGATTAATGAACATACAGTTTCATTAACAAAATGCTAGCTCCTGGATTCTGTTCAGCAGGGATAGGTGTTCCCAGCATAGTTTGTGTGGAAGAGGGAGATGGGACACGGGCATGCTGGGAGCTCCAGGTGTCCAGAGCTGCTTGACCAAACACAACAGTGCAACAGAAGAGCCCACCAGCTTTGTAATTTTTATTTATTTGTTTGAAATGGGTTTTTAATTTTAGAATAACATTTTTAACATGTGTATTTTAAAATTGACTTTTGGCATAGAGATCTATGAATTTTAACACATGTATATTATTGCCATCACCACCACAGTACAGAACACTTGCATCATCCCAACGCTGCTGCATATCACCCCTTTGAAGCCACATCTAAGAACATCTAGACCCCCTGGGCAACCCCTGATCCATTCTCTATCATTATGGTTTTGTCTTTTAGAGATGATATATAAATAGAACTGCTCAGTATGTGACCCCTGGGTCTTGGCTTTTTCTACTCAGCATAACTTGCTTGAAGCTTCACCAGAGCTGTCGCACACATTAGTAGTTTGATGTTTTGCATTGCTCAGAAGTATTCCACTGTATGCATATACCACAGCTTACCTACCCACTCACCCACAGAATGGCGTGGGTTGTTTCTATTTGGGAGTGATTATTATCAGAACTGCTATAAACATGCATTTACCAACTTTTGTGGGAACATAAACTTTAATTTACCCCCAGTGTAGTTCAATTTTCATGTGTTTTATGAGTAAGTGTAGGGATATTTTTAAATATTTGAGAGACATTTACATTTCCTTTTTCATAAACTGCTCCTTTCTGTCACCATTTTTTTTGCAGGAAGAGGACTTAGGTGATTTTTATATTCAACAGGTTGGTTTGGGGAGCTGACAGGTCATCCATGCGGACTTATTTAGCATTTAAGTTTAAAATGCAGGGCTAAACTGGGCACTGGAGTGGCCGCCAGTAATCCCAGCAACGAGAGGCTGAGGCAGGAGGATCTCAAATTCAAGCCAGCCTCAGCAATCGAGTGAGGTCCTAAGCAATTTAGTGAGACCCTGTTTCAAAATAAAAAAATAAAAAAGAGCTGGGATGTGGCTTAGTGGGTTCAATCCCTGGTACCAAAAAGAAGAAAAAGGAAAAAAAAAAAAAGAAAAAAACAAGGCAGGATTAGAATTAGAGACACCCAAAGATAGACTTGAGAGTCGCGGTGATAAAGAATGGAGAGGTGAGCGCATGGACCTGCATAAGCTCTTTAAGAGAGAAAACATACGAGGCTTGAAGATAGAATCTGTGGAAATGCCCACATTCAGGATGTGGAAAGAAGAAGAGCTGAAAGAGGAAGCCAATAGTGAGACTTCAGAGGTCGGAGAGAGCCAGGAGAGGCAGAGTGAAATAAATGTCTAAGTCAAGGACCGTAATCCACAGGACACAGTGTTCAGAGGTTGAGAGAACGTCGCTGTCCAAGAACCCCAGCTGAGAGCCCCGACGTCACTCTGGCTGGACTGGGAGGCCATGTGACCACCCTGCCCACTGCTCTGTGATTGGTGGTGTGGAGCACCAGTGGCCTCCCAGGTCATCATGCTCCAATCCCACAGTTTCCCAGAACCTCCTGGATCCCCACAGAGAAATCCAAAGCTGTTGGGAGGAAGACATAGGAGCCTAAGAAACCACCAACAAATACATAGAAGGTGGCCTTTGAGAGGCGGCATCTAGAAGCTCAGACAGCAGCCATGTGCCGTTGGGAAACTGGAGGCACCATGCAGATGGGTGGTGCGAGACTCCCCCCACCACCACCCCAGGAGGTGGCCTTCCCATCTGTCCTCCCTGCAGCCAAGACAGTCTTTTGAAAGTGAAAATCTAGTTCTGTTGTCACCCAGCAAACGCTGCACATGGCTAGCAAGGTGTTGTCCTTGTGAAGTGCATGGGACTGTAGGCTCCTGCCGGTGCTTACTCTCCATCAGGATCCACAGGCTGTCCCGTTGCCCCCCTAGGTAACAGTGACTGGTTGTGCACCAGACTGCAAGCTGCGTGGGTGGGGATTGTATTTACTTAGTTCACTCAGCATTCTCTAGTGTCCTGTCTAGCATACAGTAGGCACTCATATGTGGCTTTGACAGAATGGATGGATGCTCACTAATCTATGAAATGTGCTGCAGTCTCAGTGTTTATTTCTACGACCCAATTCTCTCCCAGGGTTTACCCACACCAGGTGGCGTTTTATTGGCAATCAGCAAAAATAAAATAATGTGAGGCTTATTTTTTTTTGCTCTCCCTCACTTTGATCTTTGAGGACATAGTGTTCACCTTCTTTTCTCTGCCCTCCCATCCATTCTACCTTGTGAGGGCACAGCTGTGAGATCCTCACCAGGCACTAAATGCCAGCACTTTAACTTCAGGCTTCCCAGCCATCAGAAGTGCAAGAAGTAAAATGTTAAGCCAGGCAAGATGGTGCCCGCCTGTCATCCAACTTGGGAGGCTAAGGCAGGCTGAGGCAAGCTTCAGGTCCATCGGGGCAACCTAGCAAGACCATGTCTCAAATAAAAAATAAAAAAGGATTAGGATGTAACTCAGTGGTAGAGTTATTCCTGGGTTCAATCCCCAATAATACACACACACACACACACACACACACACACAGAATGAAGTTACTAGAAAAAAACGAGCCTGCCCTTTCAAAGCATCTCTGGTCTTACAGAGTAGACAACATGAGCCAAGCTCACCCTCTCAAGCTGAAAGAATTATGGACAAGAAGTTATCACTGAAATTAAGTGGTCGCAGACATGTCCATGGAACATGCAGGGATTTCACCCCTTTACGAATCTCCTGATAGATGAGCATGTGGAGATGGCAACTTGTGGGCAACAGAACGATACTGGAATGGTGGTCACGTAGGGAAACGGTGTGATCACGTTTGAAGCCTTGGAATGAGTATAAATAATGGTTATCCAGCAGAGAAATCTATGCCCCCTCTCCTGAGGGCCTGTTTAACTATGACATAAAAATCAGACCATGTACATTTTCAGATTAAACTTTTTGTTAAATAAACTTTTTAGTAGTAAAATTTAAAAAAGCAATGCTTAGAATTCTAATACTAATATATCCATGTCTATCCATCTAACCCGTATCTATGAAAATAAAGTTGGAGGAAATATGCCAAAGCACAGATCGTGCTTAATTTCAGTGGCACAACCACGGATCTATTTTTCTTATGCTTTTCAAAGATTTCCAGATTTTCTACAATGCATGTGTATTGCTTTTTGGTGTTTTCCAGATTTTCCAGTGTGTTAGGAAACATGTTTTAAATGTTTCAGTTGTAAACTTCCAAAATAATCCACATGAAATCTGAGACAAAACCATAGCAAGCTGTCAGTCCTCTGACTTAACTGCGTTGGTCTATGGATTCCATGAAGACTTCATCTTCTAATAAATTTTGCAGTGAGAAAACTAAAGGAAGAAGAAAAGGTGTGACACCAAGGAATTCATGATATTTTAAGAGGGGAAGGAAGGGAGGAGGAAAGGAAAGAAAGAAATGTTCTTCAATCTAAAATATCCTAAAGAATGGGATTAGGGAGAACATGGTACAGCAGCTCAATGAAATTGTATGCATGCTGTTTGAAACTGGGTCTCTGAAGACAGAGCGGTGGTCCAAGTCCAGCAAGGTGAGCTTGGACTCCACCATTTCCAAAGAGTCTTCTCAATCCACCTGCACATATGACATGCCACCCTTGAAGATGCTATGCTCTGCTTGCTGTCAGTGTGGCTTCCCCAGAAGCTACCTGCCCCCTCCAGCCAGCCCCCTCCAGTCACAACCCTGCCTGCCCTCAAGGATGGCAGCCTCTTGAAGACCATGACAATATTTATGATGTAAGTTTTGGAATACTTTTAAGATTCAAGTAACAAACAAGAGTAAAAGAACCATGAGATTATAGGCATTTACTGAGGACGACAAAATTAGTTCTAAAATGCAGGGAAAAAAATGGAAGAAAATATGTAACATGAATGACATGGTTATGTGCACTTCTTCCTATTTTTGTTCTTTGAGCATGTACTGTGAAAGGTAACAGCGCAGAAATTGTATTTTCAATACCAAATCAATCATCTTGGGCTCAAAATTAGAGCTGTACCCAAGGAAGCACTCACCGTTGTTCTCTCTCCTCACAGGATGTGCTGGGTGGCGTCCTGATCACCGTGTTCCTCATTGTCCTCACCTACCCTGCCTGGACCCTCATCGACTGCCTGGACTCGGCCAGCCCCCTTTTCCCAGTGTGCGTCCTCGTCGTGCCGTTCTTCTTGTGCTACAATTACCCTGTGTCTGATTACTACAGCCCGACCCGGGCGGACACCACCACCATTCTGGCTGCAGGGGCCGGGGTGGCCGTAGGGTTCTGGATCAATCATTTCTTCCAGCTCGTGTCCAAACCCGCGGAATCGCTCCCTGTCATTCAGAACATTCCACCGCTCACCACTGACATGTTAGTTTGGGGTCTGACCAAATTTATTGTGGGAATTGTGTTGATCCTCTTGGTGCGTCAACTTGTACAAAATCTCTCCCTGCAAGTATTGTACACGTGGTTCAAGGTGGTCACCAGGAACAAGGAGGCCAGGCGGAGACTGGAGATTGAAGTGCCTTACAAGTTTGTCACCTACACGTCGGTTGGCATCTGTGCTACCACCTTTGTGCCAATGCTGCACAGGTTTCTGGGATTGCTCTGAGCCTCAAACAGTTGAAAACTAGCCCACTGGACATGAGAGCCAAGACTCAGGAAAGTTGTTGGGTGAGCAATCTTGACCACTTGTTTTTCTCTGATACAGCTTAAGTCACACATCTGTGCTGCTGATACCAGATAGATGCTGCTGCCGCGGAACTGATGCTCCCGTTAGTCTGTAAGGATTGTGCTACAGCCAACCCAAGCGGAAAACCATAACTGAATTCTTCAAGAACATCCCTCCCCTTTCTGTTAAATGGACTTTGGACCTGGTCCTGGGCGGGCAGGAGTTGTGGCCTTGCTGAGGAATGTGTACAAATCTCAGTGGGCTCTGGAGAGCCAACAGAGTTGGAGGATGTGGAGGTAGAACATGTCTTTTTAGCTATGACCTTGCCCAGCACTGAATCTGATTTCCAAATTTGGAGCTTTGGTCTTGGAGAAAGGATGGCGCCATGCACAACCACATTCCTTGGACAAGACAACTTCCTTGTGTGATGGTCAAGTTAGATTACGACCATGGGAATAAAGCTTCCTGGGAGGAGATGAAGGGTGCCCGCAGAGCTATGAGGCCACGGGAAGATCCTGCTTTCCTCATGAGGCCTAGTCTCCTCCAGGTTCATGTGGAAATGAGGATCTGCTCTTCCTTGACCATACAATTTGCAGGGTCCCAGCTTCCAGTACTATACTCTTGTGACCCACAGAATGACTGGCTGCTGCCACCTCATCACATGTTGACATGACTGGGACATGCTGAGGTTCCTGCTCTTTCCTGCCTCAGTCTTTGATGTCGTCAGCAGTATGGGCTTTCATGTAAACTTGGAAGTTACTGGCATCTGCCTATGAAAGTGGATCAACAGAAGAATGGATGAACCTTAATCCTTTGACTCCAAGGGGATAGGCTTCTATGATACTGCCTGATGGTGACAGGGCTTCCTGACATTTCTCCTCCATTTCACACTTACTTTCTGTAATTCTGCTTTCTCCTCCACTAGATAGAATCTCTCTATCTTCCCACTTCTTAACTCTTGGCAATTTTAAGGTCACTAATGGCAAGAACAACTTTAGCTTCTCTTCAGAAAACAAGTAAATCAAATAGAAGATCCATTGAACCTAGGGTGAGCTCTGCTTAGCCTCAGGAAGGTGATCATATGCATACACCAGAGTTCCCTCTTCAGTTCTTAAGCATAAAGAATAGGTACCAATAACTTTCTGAAATGTTACTATAAATATGTAGTTAACAAACTCTCTTTTGGGGAATAGTCCCTAATCCACAGAAGCCAATGTTTTATGCTCCTAAGATATCATTACTATGTACGCATTTTGGGGAAAAAATTATCTTCCTTAAAATTTGCAGAGGCTCAGACCCCTGTATCTGAAACTAAAAACCACGTTTCTCCTGATTTCAAATATGTTCCATGGCCTTAATGTTGGGATGATCTTAGATTTAGTGCTTCAATTTCTCAAGAACAATCTTTAGCAAAACATACCATTTTAACTGAAAATTCTTTTCACACTTTTCATAGTTAGAAGGCAGGGATCAAAAGGGATCTATCACTTGCACCACATGATTGGGGGGGACCCCTAGCTTGCAGGCCCTCTTGCCTAGGGCTGCCTCTTTAGTGCACTGGCTGTTGGTTTGATAAGGCCCTTTGCCATACTTCTGTCCCTACCAAAAGCTAAACCAGTTTGCAATACTGGATCTTATTTACAGAAAATGATTTTATTTGGTGTGTCAGAAGTCAGGTGACAAAAGGATCAGCTTTGCCCACTTGCAATTTTGGAAAAGAGAGGCTGTAACTAGTGTCATAGCAGTAGGTGTGAACATTCACATATAAATTTTTTTTTACAGTTCTCCCTTTTAAGTCCCAATAATAGGAAGGTTAAGCCGTTATATGGATATATTCAAAGCTATATTTACAGAATTTGAGTGGAAGACGAATGTATTAGCCACGAAACATTAAAGAAGGATGTCATGATTGGCCACTTTTTAAAATATCTGATCACAGCAATGGGAGAATAAGGGTATGTTGGTGAGGCCAAGCATACATAGTTTGAGGGACTTCTGGTCTATGACCTAGAATCAGGCAGAAACCGATTGAAAAAATGTCATTTCTTGATTCAAACGCTACCTTGCCGTCCCTCTTCCATGCATCTCTCATACAGAAATTCCCGCTACTTACACCACCACCACCACCACCACCACACCTCCCACAAAGTGTTCTCCTTCAGGGAGCTGGGCCGGGGTCTCCTTTCATGAAGTGTGCATTTCCTCTCTAGGGGAAGACTGCCCCCTGCTGGTTTGGCTTTAGTCTTGGTCCAAAGCCCCTCTCTTGATCTGGAATTTCAGAGATTAAGACTGTAAATCCAGCTTCCCACAATGTGTCCACTGTAAGCCTACGTGGCCCAGCCAACCTTGATGCCAAGCTCCCAGGGAGCCAGATAGAATGACACACCCTTTTCCTGATTGTCCCCATGCCACCCCCAGCTCACTGTCACTATGGTCTGTGGTGTTCATCCTTTAACCTTCATTCCGAGTAGCTGGTTTCATGACAGTTTTGCTCAAATCTGCATCATAACAACACATGGGGGTGGGGCATAGAAGAGACCCCTGGACTAAAGGGGACTTCAATGGCAGAGGATGAAATTGCTCCAGCACATGCTCAATTGTTCACTGAAACATGGGATTTTCTTGCCCAAATAGACAACTCATGCTCCCCAAGTGTAATCAAAGCATGTGGTGTTTCAGGACCATGTGTTCCAGGTTTCTATTTTGGAAGCCTTCAGCTGTCTTGCTTATGTACGGTATGTAAATTTATTCTTTTTAAAATAAATCATTTTTGTTTGATTCTGACTTCTTATTAAATGCTTCAAAAGCCAATGTTCTGTTCCTTTGGATTTTTTTCCCCTTTACCCTGGATCGTTTTTCTGAGTTCACTGGACCTGAGTTGGAAAAGGGGATAAAGATAAGTGGCAAGTTGCATGATTCTGTTATCATGATTCAATCACATGCAAATACCAGTAAGCCCCATAGTGGTCACGCATGATTAGTGGAAAAATTACACTGGCATGCTTAAGTGCCCACCTCTATGTCCTTTTACTGTAAATGAGATAAATTTCACTCTGTGTTGGAAGGTGTGTTAGAGCTGCTGCTGGTAAGGTGAGTGCACTATCTGCTAAACCAAAGTAACAACTGCAACTATGTGCTCTGCCTCCAAGTACCCCAGTTTGCTATTTGAAATGGTATGAGAAGTTGACACTTATATTTGCAAGAGCAGTCTAGGAGTCTCTTTGTACTGTGAGCAGGATGCATTTATTACCTACGATGCCAGGCACCATTGGAATGAGCAACTCCAACCTGTCCTGTGGAGTTCTCCAAGGAGAGAGAAGACACAGGCTCAGAGAATTACAATTCAAGATCTGAAGTGTTAAGACTGTAGGGAAAACATACCATGTCATGGCATTCTGGAGGAGGGGGAGATTAATTCCAGGTGGAGGACTGCAGCAACACAAGCAATGTGTAGAAGCAATGTATGAGCCAGGCTTAAAGAACACGTGGGATCAGCTCTGACCAGAGGTGCTTCCCCAGATACCTTCAGTGCTTACAAGGAAAAACCAAAGTAAACTCGCATAGATATTGTGTTAAAAATGAAGGGACATCTACAGGTGACTTCAGACTCCTTCCCCTTCTACACCTCTGAATTTTTTTTTCAAGGATGCTCACTCACAACCTTGTTCCCAGAGAGCCCTGGGTGGAGATGACCAGCATCTGTGTCCTTTGTGCCCATTGTGTTCCTCAGTCTTGTCTTTGCCCGGTTCCCTGAACTAGTTCTGTGAAATGAAACTTGTAGAATATTTCCATGATCCTGCCTCCTGCGGGGAACTCAGTACCCCCGCCTCTCTCTCTGATGATTACGAGTGAAGCCCTGGTTCTCTAGTAAGGGGCAGAACCAAGTGAAATAGTGGTATACGCTTGCCTTACTTTACACAATAGATGTTTTCCTCAAAGCTGCTTGTATTTTTCAGACTTTAAGTTCACTGAAGGGTTTGCTGTTTAAAACTCATATGGCCATCCTTCGTTTCTCTAAACATAAGGCTTTAATAAATTACTTGGGGTGCACCATGAATCCTTTGTTTTCTTCAAGTGGGGCACACCTGTAGGACACATTTAAATATTTACAGATGCATATTAAGAATGAGAGTTGAATGTGGGCCATGAATAGAATGTTAAATTCTTAAAACTGCAGCCACATGAGACAAGGGAGCTACACGAAGCCAAAAATTCTTCTTCCTTTTTCACGCCTGTCTATATGGCATGCAAAAACAAACAAGAAAAGCAAGGGTGTAGCTGGAGTTCGGCGGGAACGCAGCCTTAACGCACACATCTGCCAGCCTTGCTTTCTCTCTTGCTGTGACATACAGGTCCCCTTGGTCAGAGTCTTCCTAATGCAGGTGTTCAAAGAATGTCAATACCTCTTTAATATGCACAGCACTGGCCTGAGGTCCTTGATGAGGTGGCTGCCTTACTGCCTGTGTTGCACAAGTCATTTCCTCTACCTGTATGCATGAGCCTGGAGGACTGAGGTCTCCTGGGCTTCCAGGCTGCCGCGTCCCTCAGTCACACAGGACAAATTATACACAGAGTACACAAAATGCAAGTGATTTTAGACATCTTAATTAAGTACTGATAAAAAGATGTTGAAGTTTCTCGAAGATCAAAAAGGGATTTCCATTATGCTCCCTATACAAACCCCAGCCCAGGCCCTCCGTGTGACAGCTGGGCCCAGTGCTTTCCATAAGTCATTCGGCCTAAATGATCTTCCTACAGCACGGTTTGTTTATGGGGCGCCTCTCTGTCTGGCTCATCTTACTCCACCTGCCTCAAAGCTACCCCAAGTGCTTCTTGCTTAAATGTTCTGCCCAAGACTCAGTCAGGACATCTTTGATTAACCCCGCCCATCTCTAGCTGGGATGTGACACGGTATCTGCCCAGCACCAAAAAAGGGTGATTACACAAGCTTACTTCCACCCAAGGCTTCCTGTCAGCCCTTAGGAGATCCTTATTTAGGGACGGGCATATTTTCATTGTTCACTACAGAAAGTGGAGGCTTGTGGGAAGTAGAAAATTTCTTTGGCTATAGAAAAGTCACATTTCCCCCACATCTTTATGCTGTCTTAATGGCCTGATTTACTTGGCACTCACAAATCCTCCAATACCAGTGCTGCAGTTGCTCTCAGCCTCGCCACTGCCTCCTGACATTGATGGGCTGTTTCAAAATGTTTTCTAATGCAGAATCATGCCATGTTCCTGGCCTCCTGGATCAACAATGAAGTCTGAACCTTATGAATGAGATGTGAAAAACTCGAGTGTTGTCCTTGAACTTTTTTTTTTTTTTTTTTTTTTTTTTTTTTTTTGGTTTTAGGGATTGAACCCAGGGGTGCTTAACCACAGAGCCACATTCCCCAGCCCTTTTTATTTTTTTGAGACAGGGTCTCACTAAGTGGTTAAGGCTGACTTTGAACTTGAGATCCTCCTGGCTCAGCCTCTTGAGTTGCTAGGATTACAGGCGTGTGCCACTGTCCCGAAGACTGAACATGTTCTAACACTGCATTCATCACACGGGGGTGGAAAAAACTCAGGGCTTTTAGGCAGACACAATTTCATGAACCCTTTGCTGGAGACATTTTTCCAATCCACAGTCTGGCTATAACATTTGGTTGTTCTGTCTGCTAGAAAATCAAAGCAGACTGTAAAGGAGACTAAGACTGCTTTGCATGGACTTTGCCCTTCTTGGCAAGCAAGGTCATTTGACTCCCCTACTTTTGTCCAAAGAGGTCACGTTCCCCACACTGACTCTGGTCAAGGGTCTTAGGGAGCTGCTCATAGGCACCCAGAGGTGCACTGCTGCCTTTAGTTTTATTACACATGCCAGTCTTTACTTTTTTAAAAAATTATTTTTTTAGTTGTAGTTGGACATGTTTATTTATTTACATGTGGTGCTGAGGATGGAACCCACAGCCTCACACGTGCTAGGCGAGTGCTCTACCACTCAGCCACAACCTTAGCCCCAGTCTTTTTTTCAGGCTGCATAACAAAATACCATGGGCTCGGTGGCTTAAACAACAGAAATTTATTTTCATAGTCCTGAAGTCTAGAAGTTCAAGATAAAGATGCCAGCAAGGTAGTTCTCATTCTTTGGGCCACAGTGAATAGCCACTGTCTCACTGTGTGCTCATGGGAACTTTTTTGCTGTGTTCAGAGTGAGGGGAGATGAGAGCCAGCGCTATAGTGCCATTTCCAAGGGCACTAATCCCATCACAAGTTCCACCTCATGACCTCATCTAGTCTCATCTCTGAATACCAGCACATTGTGGGGTTAGGGCTTCAACAGATGGATTGGGGGAAGACACATTCAGTCCATCACAATATACATTAAGGTCCTAATAACATAGGAAACCAAAACTTGGGAGATACCTGATGGGGTCAAATGCTTCAGTCCCTGAGAGGGCATATTTTACTTAAGACCATCTGTCTGCTTTTGGATAAAATGGAGAGAAGAGCCCAATCCAACATCCAAGTGTTGTTATTGATGTTTTCACAAAATACCAAGCACAGAGGCTAAGAAGCAAAATTTTGAGTAATGTTCTTTCTTACTAATCCAATGAGCCTCAAGTTGCTGAGAGCAGGAACAGCAGTTTGGCTGGTTTCTACTTAGGCTCCTCCTGTTTAAAATGTAAAAATAGTCATTCAATATGTTTTAAATTCAAAATGCATCCTTTGACCTGGCAACATTTACATGTAGGAATGTAAGCTAAGGGAATATTATGTTGTTCAAGTGTAATAGTCACATCTAAGAAATACCTAATTAACCCCATGAATCTTTAAGTGTGCCTATCACATGCCAAATGTGAATGTTTATACAGTTGTATCCATAAAGACTGGTTTTTCTTGGGCCCTAAGCCAGTGCTATTTTTCATTGGAACATTGTTTATAATTGCAAAGGGTTGGAAATAACTGAATGACCATCAACAGAGAAATAGCTGAATAGATTCACGGATGTCCATACAAGAGAATATTGAGTCAACTGAAATGAGGTAACCTGGAAAAATAAGCCATTTTAAATGAAACATGAGATACAATAAAACTTGTGGCAACTCAGTAAGTAGAGCATGACCCAAAAGAATGTGAGAGTTTGTGAGGCTGATTGTTAAACACAGGAAGATGTCAGAAACAGTGGAGGCCAAAATTGTTAACAGTGAAGTTAATTTAGGGAATTAGGGGGGAAAGTATAGGTTAGTTTGGGAAGGCCTTACTTTGTACTTTGTTTTTGGCATTAGGATTGACCTGGGGATCACTGAACCATATTCTCAGACCATTTTATTTTTTATTTACAGACAGGGTCTCACTAAGTTGCTGAGGCTGGCCTTGAACTTGTGATCCTCCTGCCTCAGCCTCCCAAACAGCTGGGATTACAGGCATGTGCCACTGTGCCCAGCTGTACAACTTTTTAAAGTAGAAGTCTTACCTTTTTGTTTTTCAGGATTTGTTATATTTAGAAGAAACTTGTGAAGTCTCAACAGTTGGCTAAAAAGGTAAATGATGCAAAACTACTGACTCATGGACTCCAAGTTGTTATTAGGTGTCTCAATCACATCTACTGCTATTTGCCCTTTGAGCAAGTCATTACTCTCTCCAAGACTCAACTGTTTCCAGCCAAGAGAATTTCATTGTACTTCCTATGACTGTTAAAACACAGACAGACAGACAGACAGACACACACACACACACACACACACACACACACACACACACACACACGAAACCAGATCAGATGTGGGAAGACTATAAACAGAAGAGTGATGCAGGACTGTAAGGCCATAGAAGTGGAGTCATCTGTAAACTAGAACAAAAATCAATTATATTTAATTTTCCTTATAATACCTGAGCTCCCAGCTTCTACTAAGATGTGTCTCCTCTAATAAAGGCTTTTGGCAAGCTACCTTGGCTCCAATTCAAATGCTTTATCCAGGACAAGTTTAAGATGGTCTGGCGGTGGAGCCTCCACTCATAAGCTAAGTTTGCCTCTTCTAATGTGGCCAATTCGGTTTTCCTTCTCAGTTTCCTGCTTTAGAGGGCAGAGACATCTATAAAATGCATGGAGTTGATCTTTCCCTTTTCATGCTGAATAATCAATACAAGTAGTTTCTGACCATTCAAAAATTATCTAGGGGGCTGGATAAATCTTCATTACCCAAAGTGTCCTCTAAACTCTTCACAGTCAATTCCACTTGGAGATCCTACTAACTAGTTTGCTTTTGACTTTTCTAGAATTTCATATAAATGGAATTACCTGTACATAGTTTTCTGCATCTGGCTTCTTTCACTTGACATAATGCTTTGAGATTCATTTGTGTTGTTTTGAGCACCAGTAGTTCCTGTGTATTGCTGAGATGTATTCCACAGAATGAATATACTGCAATTTAAACTACTATAACATTAAACATCTGCACAAAAATTGTTGTGTGGATGGCCTTATGGGTAAACCTAGAAGTAATGGCTGGGTAGTAGGTGTTTCACATTTTAAGAAACTGCCAACTATTTTCTTACATGGTTTTATCATTTTATACTCTCAACAGCAGTGCATGATAATTCCACTTGTCTAACATCTGATCAGTCTTTTAAAATCTAGACATTTTTGATGGGTATGCAGTATTTTATTAATGTGGTTTTCATTTGCATTTTTCCAATGACTAATGTTGTTGTGTGTCTTTGCACAGATTCATATTTCTTTTAGGAAATGTTTTTTTCTATTCTTTTATTCATTTTTTAAAAACAGGATTGCTTGATAAATAAGTTGTAAAAATTCTTTATGTATGCTGGATACAAGCCCTCTGACTTGTATCTCACTTCATTTTTACAATGTAAATAAAGGTTTACTCACAACAGAACTGGGAAGTTAAGGTGGAAGTCTTACATGCAAAATTTTACCATGTTAAACAATGCTCCCTACTGAGGCGAAGCATATTCCCTGTAATATGGTGAGGGTTTTTCTTAGTAGGCTGAGCAGAAGCTCCATAAACATAATTCTTGTTCCAATATCTTTTCAGTTATTTTTACTACTACCCAAACTTTTACGTTTTATTATCATGTCTCTTTTCCTCTTCTTCTTCTTCTTTTTTTTTTTTTCAGTGCTGGTTATTGAACCCAGGGCCTCACACATGCTAGTCAAACACTGACTACCACTGAGCTACACCCCCAAGCTTCTATCATCTCAATAGTCATTGGGAAATTCTACCAAACATTAGATCCAGATTCTGTTTTCAAGAGATAGCACTTAGTACTTGAGCTGGATTCTAGATTAAAGCAGGAAAGGAAAATAAGATGTACGACAAGGAGAACTGGCAGAGGTTTAGCTTCAGAGGGCTGTAATTATACTTCCCTATAAAATAAGCAGAAACTAGTAGCTCAATTAAGTATTTAAAACCATAATTTTATAACTGACTTATTACATAACATAAGGCTTAATGCAAAAATTAGTTTTTCATTGTCCTAATGTTCACATTGCACTGGATCAACACTTACCCATTTTAACTCTTGTAAGCAGAACAGATCTATGGTGCATGTACTCAAGTTATAACAGAGTAGAAAAACGCCTTCATGTTCTCGAGTTTTAAATATTTGTGTTTCAGGTTTTTCTTTCACTTTAAAAAGACTTCAAAAATGATAATTGCTCGACTGTAGTTGACTCTTAGAAGTTTTCTAAAAATCTTGTTATTTTGTTGTTCCCAATGGAAAACACATGCCAAATGAAGAAAATAAAAGCTGAAACTCTTACTATCTCACATTTGTGAGATGTGTGTTCTAATTATCCTGTTTCACCCATAAGGGGTAAAAAAAAAGTGGGATCCTGTTATGCAGGAGCTATGGGTGACAAGGAGAAACCTGCTGTCTGAGTAGCTCTTCTGCTTCCAGACGGACCTGCACCCCAGTGCACTCCTCTGGTGCTCATCCAAGAAAGCACACAGACACATTCCACACTGCACACACCAGCCCAATGCAAGCTGCCCAGGGAGGCAGGCGGAGCTTTTTACTTTATTAAACATTAAAACACAAATGGATGCTCCCTGTGGAGTAGGAGAGGACACCGGAGGAGGAGAAAGGGACACTAGGGGACAGAACTGTACAACAGAGATCCATCCTCACAAAAAAGGCTCAATATTGATTTCCAGGGAGGAGCAGGGCATGGTCAGCTCAAATTTGGTGATAACATCAGGATGAAGGACTCCGAGCTTCCCAATGCTTTGACCCCTGGCAAAGATCTCGGCACATCGTCCAGGGAAGAAAGCAGGGCCTGAAAAACAGAGAAAAAAATCAATGTTTCTTCTGGCAAAATGTCAATAGACATTTAACACTAAAAGCCCACAAGTCAACTTTAAAAATAACTATTCTTTAAAGCACAAGGCTAAGAAAGCAGTCCTCATACCCTCTAGTGTTAACAAGAAGCTATCACATCAGGAACTCCTATGAAGAAAAGTTAGGGATGAATAGGAAAATAAGGGCCCTGTGTGTTCCTCACAGGGGTCCGAGCAGGAAGTATGAAAGGAGGCTGAGGGCACAGTCAGGAGAGCCTGGGTACCTGGAACTGTCCTTCAAAGGACAAAGGGGAAAATGAAATGCAGATAGGATGCTGAGTGGGAGGAAGGAGCTGTGGAAGAGCTGACACCACGTCCACAATGGATCACTCCAGTGACATCACTCCTTTCTACCTGATTACATGGAGAAACCCAAGCTGCAGTGACCTCACAAGCTACAGGGAACCGCACTGGCTAATTACAGGCTGCGTTGCCAGAAGGCGACCCATGTTCCCGTCTGAAAAGAGCTTCCTAAGCAGTTCTGGAGCATCTTCTGCAAAACCAGAGCAAAGGCCAGACCCAACAAGTCCAAGCAGATCCCTGCTTTACTTTAAGCCTGGCAGAAAGTTCTCTCTTCATCTGGGAGCCAATGCACTGACACAGTTCGCCAATCAGTAACGGTTCTCAAGATTTAACTGGCTACAAACCAAACGTATAGGCCCATTCACTAGTGGCTAAATTACCAGTGCCACAGGAGCGTATTCATGCCCTGGACTCTACTGAAGTTTAAGATAATGCTGACTCATTTCTCTAGCCACCCACTTGAAAAGGGTCAGGCCCATAGCTCCTGGCTGATTCAAACCACGTTTACTGGCATGAACTATAAATACCCAGTGGAGCTGGGCCACAAGCCTCCGGCCTGCCACTCAGAGTGAGTGCATTATTTATGGAAGAGCAAGCTGCTGAGTCTCCTAATGGCTTCAAGGTCAGCATAATTAGGAACTACAAAATAGGGTTGGAAGGGAGGGAAAAATCTGCTACTGTCAAGTTAATACCACAGATGCACAGAATTGTACACATTTTTCAGTCAGTATTGAAAGATGTTTTTTATATTTCTGGGAAAGACCTGAAAAATATTTTTAATTGTCCTTAACCCTAAGAATCTGGACAAAATGTAAGGTGGTCTCTTTCTCATGTCTGCCAACCTAAACAATTCTGTTTCATGGTCAAATTGAGAGTTCCAGTGAATTGCATTTAAGTACTTAATCCACACTAAGGAAAAGGGGTGAAGAAGGGAATCAAATGAAATAATTCAGAAACCAAACTGGAAGGATAATACAAAGTCCTGGTGAGACACGAATTATTGCTTAGTCTGATAAAGATGGTATATTTTAATTCTATTAAAATGAAAATCTAATGATTATCTCCCCAACCAGAAAGCAAAAGAGATTTTCAAATGATAAATCAAGGAGTTTGTATAAAGTGTCAATGGTCAGCATTATGACTGACAAACCCAAGCTGATAAAACCATAAACCTCAGAGATTGTTGGGGCTCCCTTCTCCCGTCACCCAGCACCCCTTCACACAACAGAGCTGAACACACACACCCTCTGAGAAAGACACTGGCCTAGGTTAAAAGGCCCCTCAGAAAGGAAATATCGAAGACCTTCCCTGATAACCTCGCTGTACCAGAATCTTTCCTTTTGTCTATCTTCAATTTCAATTTGATTGGATTCATTTTTACTGAAGCATAAAACCAAACTATTTTCGAATCTAAGCCAGATGTGCTCATTCTGGCAAATGTTAGCAAAACAAAGCCTGAGAGATAAGAACTCAGAATTTTTACTTCATATAACCTTTGGATCAGCACTTTCTAGCAAAATTCGGATACCTTCTTTAGTTGCCAGGTTGCATTCTCTCTCTCTAGAGACAGCTGGATCAAACTTTGCTTAAGCTCATTAAGTAGGCAGGTATATGGTCAAACAAAATATTTATGTCACCAAATACAATTTTCTCTTTTTCTAAAGACAAGCAAAGAGAAATAAAATTTGCATGATGCCTTAAGATATCGCCAAGTATGACAGTATTCTAAATGGCAAATGCCATAAGTTTTCACCCTAGAGCTGGGCATGGTGGCACACACCTGCAATCCCGGCAACTGGGGTGGCTGATGCAGGAGATTGCAAGTTCAAAGCCAGCCACTCACAACTTAGTGAGGCCTTAAACAACCTACCAAGACCCTGTCTCAAAATAAAAACTAAAAACGCCTGGGGGGATGTGACTCAGTGGTTAAGAGCCCCTGGGTTCAATCCTCAGTACCAAAATGAAAAGAGAAAAGTTTTCACCATAGCACATGAACCCATCTGAGTCCTAAGGGCATCCAGAAGGTCTTCACTGAATCCCAGTGGAGAGGCATTAAAGGGGCTGCTGTCCTTTCTCTCAATAAACAGTCTCCCCCACCCACTTAAAATGTAAACATTAAACCCAACACTGGGATTTCTGTATGAACTTCACTCTGCTGAAAACTGCACACTTAAAGCTGTGAGGACAACTTTAACTTCTCTTGTCCTTTTTTCAATTCTACAAGGTCAGATTATGATACAAATACTTAGCATTTCTGCATTTTGCCTCAATTAGAGCAAGGCTGGGGTTGTCCTAGATCTATACAAACTGAGCAGCATACAAAAGGATTCAAGTTATCAAGGGCAACAGACAGATCCTAAAAGATGTGCTACTTGACTGACGTTATAGGTGAATTAGAAATGCTGAAAAAAAAATTTTAAATTACTAAAACATAAGCATTTCTTAGCGTTTTCAAAACCATTATGGTTTTTAATTTTGGTTTTCTAATTTACAGGCAGAATTACTTCACTAACAAAGGGGAAACACCCCACTAAATATTAATCAGTCTTGAAAGTTCAAAGGTGAGAAAGTCTCCATGCTAACAGAAGGAGGGCAGTTAACTTAGGTGGATCAACGTGGTCATCATGTGCTAGGTAGGACTGATGCATCTTAAACAGCAGTCTGTCCAGAAATAAAAGCAGTTATATCAGAATGGAACTAAATATGGGTCCAGACTTAGGAAAACTCAGACCTGGATGGTAGCCAACTTCCAAAGGCTACTTTTATCTCACTGACAAACAAAAACATTTTTGGAAAGAGCACATCCTGTGTCTAGAGATACATAGTTGCCAATTTAAAGAGAATCATATTGTCTCGTGAAGAGGAACTCTAAAATTCAAATTCTGAAGAATACATTAATTAGTTTTCTTTTATTTGTGTATTTAAGTCCAAATAGAGATTGTGACTTCCTGGTATATCAAAATATATAAACAAACAGTACAGTGTCCCACCTATGTCCTAAGCACCCCACCCAGGCAAAAGGCCTCTCCAGCCTACCCCTGCACCCAGGTCCCTGTGCTGATTAAACTCTCAGCTTGCTGATAGCCACCATGGAAAAATGGCTTCCAGCACAAAATAGAACTGGGGGAAATTGTGCTCCTGTTGAAATACATGTGGAAGCCTTGACCCCCACCCCCCAAAATCAGTTAAGCACAAATAAGTTTAATTTCCCAAACTTAGTGGGGTGTGAGCAAGCCCCTTAATTAAAGCCTTTGTGGCATCTTTTCAAGGTCTGTAATCCTCTCTGCTCTAACGGCAGGGCCACTCAGGACCTCAGGGTCATTCCTGGACCCATAATCCAGCACAGCACCCAGTCTTTAGCACATTTTCTGGCTAATTGACCATCAAAGAGTCTGTGAGCACCTCTCCTGCTCGTTGCCAAACACCTTTCACAGTTTCTTTTTGCCTCATCTTTTTTTTTTTTAGAGTAATAGTACAGGTCTAAAGTTGGGATAAGCTTTACACATCGAGCCATTCCTTTAATTTTATGAGCGTCAGAAGTAGAAGCTTAAGGTGGTAATGGGGCGCACTTCTCATCTGGAAGCATGGAGGAAGTTACCCGGCACTAGGTCCCTACTCCTTAATTCAAGTCCTACTGGCTATGACAACCCACTGATCTGGCACTTCACTTGGCCCATCTCTAAAAATCATCTATTCATATAACTTAACTCTTCCCTGTCTTTGGATCACCAGTACATGTTTTGAGGTTCAAATTCTCATATGACCGACTGCCTGCAATCTGGTACTTTACCACCCAAATTTTCTGAAAGAAAAAGAACAAAATAAAAAAGAGGACAGGAAATACTGGAAAAGGAATGTCCATAAATCATTTGTCACAGCTAATAACAAAAACAGTCTTTGTGAGCTTTCCCCAGATGTCAAGTCCCCAATTCAGGAATGAAGTAGAAAATACAGAATTATATAGATATGGTAAGTCACTGGGCCACCTGAATGTATTTTAATGAATGTAGTTTAAGTCTGATCTAAATGACTGATTAATGTAATATGATGAAGAAAGGAATAATCATTTAATAGGCTGAACTGTCTAGAGTTGGCACCTACCTTCCCTCCCCACAAAGACAAACAAACAAACAAACAAAAAAACCCGTATTCCATTCTGGAGTGAAACCAATAAAGTGGGTGACAGGGCAAGGAGCAGAAGAGAGCTGAAAGCTGAAGCTATGCCTTCCTATGCAGGGCTTTCTCCTACTTTCTCACCAGTTTTCAGAGACTGTAAACTGTCTAACTCTCAGCCTCACCTTCCTTTTCTAAATAATGTATAGGGCTTAAAAACTGCACATATCCACATGGGAGCATGCCATAATTCTTATGGGTAGTTGTTCTCAAAATTTTAGAACCAGCAGATTTTTGAGAACCAGTGGAATTACAGAAAGAAGGGGAGAACACAAGGAGGGAAAGGGTACAAGGTAGGCAAGACATTAACTTAAAAAAAAGAAAGAAAAAGGCTTAGGAATACGAGGAGCCATAAGATCACCACTGAGATATAAACACAAAACATTTTTTCAGATCCCAGTACACTCAGGAGAAATGTCTCTGTAAAGACCATTTAATTTGTAAGTGGAGACTAAATAATTTCCAACTGGTAATATAAAACACCCATGTTCCCCCAGATGTATACAATTCTCACTTTGCATTTGAAGTGAAATATTTATGGTACCTAAAGTCTGTGAAGAAAGGGGACCTAATCCTTTGAGTTTAATGGCCATCTTTCATCCCCTTCTGAAGATCAAAAGAAAGAAAACCCCTTACACAACTTTCCAGTGCTAATCCCAACACACCTGCAGACATCGTTAACTCTTAAAGTGAAGGCAACTGGATGAGAGAGAAGAACTAGCGCCTATTTAACCCCATAGCAGGGAACTCAGAGGAAACCCTTGTTACAGCAGCATTCTACCAAGAGGGTGCCTGGTGAAACCCATTACAAATGAGGCTAGGGGACCTTATTCTTTAAAAAGCAATTAGCAAAGCACCTAACTACCTTTGTCATCAACAAAGAACAACCTTTTATAAGTCACTACAATCTCCTTAAAACTAAGTAAGAATTTAGAATTAGAATTCCAAAATTTCCCAGTTTTAGTGTAGAGAAATTTATCATTTTTTAAAAAAATATTTTTTTAGTTGTCAACGGTCCTTTATTTATAAGTGGTCCTGAGAATCGAACCCAGTGCCTTACACATGCTAAGTAAGCACTCTACCACTGAGCTATAACCCCAGCCCAGAAATTCATCATTTTTGTTTGCTCATTTTGCTTGTTGTGCATATTAGAAAGGAACTCTACCAGTGAGCCACATCTCCAGCCCAATGTTATCACTTTCTAAAATTTCTTTAGTTAACTACCAGGGCAAACACTAAATGATTAAAAAGAAAATGCTAGGGAAACATAGATCTAATTTTAAAGTCCAATTTTATACTAGTGTGTGCCACATACACATAAACAGTCATATTTCAAAACCTGAAGGAGGGGGACTGAGGTTGTGGCTCAGCAGTAGAGCACTTGCCTTGAACGTGCGGGCCCTGGGTTCGATCCTCAGCACCCACATAAAAATAAATAAACGAAGTAGAGATATTATGTCCAACTACAACTAAAATATATATATATATATATATATATATATATATATATAAAAAACCTGAAAGAGGTCAGGAATGATGCAAAAAGCTTAAAGGAAAACTATTATTTATCTACTATTCATTCATTCATTATTTGTTCACGGCAGTGGGGACTGAACCTAGGGTTGTTTTATCACTGAGCTCCATTCGCAGCCTTTTTTGTTTTAGACAGGTCTCATCAGTAAGTGCTCGGGCTGGTCCTGAACCTGCGATTCTCCTGGCTTAGCCTCCCCAAAAGCTGCAATTTCAGGCATGTGTCACCATGCCTGATCTTCTACTTGCAATTTTAAATCAGAATCAAATTAACTTGTGTAAAACCAAAGGACTTAACTCTAGGTTAAAAATTCCTCTCAAACTGTCAGTTTTTGAAAACTCTTACATTTGCCTGACACTCATTTTCTGCCTCTCATTTTCTGTTTCTTAAGTATGCACAAGATATTTAGAATAACAACTTCAAATATAAAAGGTACAAGCTATCCTGCTTTCCCAAGCCAACAAATAGGTCTATGACCTGACAAAAAATTTTAAGGGTACTGTTTCTCAAATCAAATTTAACAATGTACTAATTCCTCCATAATTAAAGTGAAATAATAATGGTAATAAAACTGTAGTAGGGGGCCTGGGGTTGTAGCTCAGTGGTAGAGCACTTGCCTGGCACGTGTGAGGCCCTGGGTTTGATACTCAGCACCACATAAACATAAATAAATAAAATAAAGGCACTGTATCCATCTACAACTACAAAAAATATTAATAAAAAAAGAATGTAGTAGGGCTAATTAGGAAAGAATGGAAATGCTGATCATGAGATTGTGTCCATAATTTCACAATTAGTAAATTCAATGGAAACCTTTGACTAACTTGTAGCAAACATAACTTCAAACATGCAATTATATTTTAGTTTAGAATTAGATTCAGTTGACAAGTAAGGCATGTAAGAGAAAAAGAATTGAACAGTAATGCAATTATAAAAACATGGTAGCCTGTTTCTATTCATCTTCCATCACCAGTAAAAGCAGTGAAGCAGTCCCAGGGCAGCCCTGGCCAAATCCTTCATGGAACAGGCAAGTTACAGATGGGAAAAGTGAAGCACCCGGAGATTAGAAGTCTTGCCCAAGGCAAGCAATAGTATAGGCAGGAGAGCAGGCTAAAGGTGAAGGAGGGCCACTGAACCAGCCCCCCTCCTGTGGCCTCCAGGCACAGAAGGCCTATAACATAATGCTTTTAAGCTTTTGGTCAAGCTGTCTATTTGATGTTTGCAAACTTCTTCTGGCCTAAAATTAAATAAATAAACACAACTTAAGAGAGGGGGTAAAAAAAGACTGATAGGTCCTTACCTCTAAACTTAGGACATCCCCAGGTATGTGCTACAATATTACTAATATAACATAATACTAACAATACTACAGTCTTCTAGTAGTCTTGTACAACTACATTGGTGGTGGTGGTGGGGGATTGAACTCAGAGGCACTCAACCATTGAGCCACATCCCCAGCCCTATTTTATATTTTATTTAGGGACAGTGTCTCACTGAGTTGCTAAGTGTCTCACTTTTGCTGAGGCTGACTTTGATCTCGTGATCCTCCTGTCTCAGCCTCCAGAGTCGTTGGGATTACAGGCAGGCGTATGCCACCTGTAGGCCCAGAAATACATTTAAAGACTCCCATAAAACAGTAGCCTTAGTGAATAAATTCTGGATTTCTAAAACAAGGCTAGAATTATTTTTGCATACAAATAAACACCAAGGTGACACTATCTAGAAGGGCAGAAAGCTGCGTGTGGGAGTACATGCCTATAATCCCAGGGACTTGGGAGGCTGAGGCAGAAGGATCACAAGCTTGAGAGGCCAGTCTGGGCAACTTAGCAAGATGCTGTCTCAAAATAAAATAATAATAATAATAAAAAAAGGACTGGGGATGTAGCTCAGTGGTAAAGCATCCCTGAGTTCAATCCCCAGTACCAAAAGTAAATAAACAAAAAAGCAAAGAAAAAGAGTGGACATGTTAGAACCTGTGACAAAATCTGCTTCTGAATTTAAACTTCTGCAGCACAAGTAGAAAGGACCTTGTAGGCAATACTGTCCATTCCCTTTTTTGACAAAGGAGAAAACAAAGACAAACCAGGTTAAAGAAAAATACACAGCCAGGTTACAGGACAGTTAAGAATCCAAGTCTTCTTGAATTCAGTTTACAATTCTTCTGCCCAATGCTGCTTTTCTAAGGTCAAACTCAACATTACTAAGTTTCCTCTGAGGAGTGATTTACCAGTTCCAAAATTCCTGTCTTTGCCTCTCCCAACAACTCAATGGTCCACACAGACAGATATTCATTTCCATTTTACAGCTGAAGAAACTGCATGAAGAAATCACGTCCTCCATCACATGGTTAAAACGAAAGAGGATTTGCAGAAACAGCTGACTTAGCAACAGCTGACTAGCGTATGTTCTAGGTTTGACAGTGTATTCTTTCCTATCATTACAACTAGTATCTATGACACCTTGGGATCTGCTTTTTCAACTTATATTTACATATTTAAAGACTTTTCATTATATTTATATATCACAGTTTGCCAAATTACTCTTTAAATATTTTATCTTAGAGTTGTTTTCAATTATTCACAACTCAAGTAAAGTTTCTATATTCATAAGCTACTTTTTGCTCTTCCTTGGATTACTTCCCTTTTCCACAAGTAGTGCTACACAAAAAGACAAAACCAAAATGAACCACTGTGCCACTCATTATTTATCAAAATGTTAAGCAATAGACTTCTAGCTGTGGTAGGAGTGATAAACCACAGACTGTACTGATCTCATCTTGTACAATGTAGATAAAAAGCTTTCTCCCACAGAGTACCAACTACTACTTTCAAAAAAATCCCATGAGGGGAGAAAATGACTCAAAACAACCTTGGGACATAATCCCAAGAAGAATTTTTGTTTAGAGAATGCAATTCAGACCAACCAGGAGCCTTTAAGGATAAAGAAGTGTGACTAGAAACCCTTTTCTTCTGGAAAGTGAACACCAAAGTACAGTGACACAGAAGGAGAAAATTTAGGGTCCCAGGGAGGGAGGAGTGTAAGAAAATTCAATCAAGTCACAGGAAGTCACAAGAGAAGACAACCAGGGGATCCAAAGTCAAGCTGCCAACCCCACAACTGGCCTAAATACCCCTGGGCAGAAAGATCCATTCCTTACCCACAGCCCACATGGGCTGGCAGGTGCTCAGAAATATTTCTGAGAGGGGTGAGAGGCTGCTCAAGTCACCTGAGCACCTAATGAACAACAGTATTCACTTCTCAAACAGATCAAGTCAGGCCACCCACAGATATTCAACATCAGTGCAAAAATAATTCATCAAAATCAGAACTGGGACCTCCATGAAGTCTTTTTTTTTTTTTCTTCTTGGTATTGGGGATTAAACTTAGGTGCTTTACCACTGAGCTACATCCTCAGTCCTTTTTATTTATTTATTCATTTTAATTTGGGTCTCACTGAATTACTTAGGGCCTTCCTAAATTGCTGAGGCTGATCCTCCTGCCTCAGTCTCCCTAGCTGCTGGGATTAAATGTGTTTAAACTAGAAAGAAAACAGAGAGAGAGAGAGAGAGAGAGAGAGAGAGAGAGAGAGAGAGAGAGAGAGAGAGAGAGAGAGAGAGAAAGAAAGGAGTCTCTCCAAAAAAGAATATATGGGGAGAAGAGAAGAAACATGCTGTATATATAAGCAACTCTGGAGAAGACAGACACCTAATGAATGTTTAATTTTCTGCAGACTCACCACCCCAAAAGTCCACATACATACATTTTAATATTTTAATTTTTAAGCAAAGTAGATTACATATCAATATATTATTAAAAAATCAGAGTAAGCATTAGTTATTAAAGGCTTCTAGAATCTAGCTCATTAAAAAGAAATACCATAAAATATCAAAAAAATATTTTTAACAACCTTCTAATTTCCTAGATAAAATTCTGAACTAAAAATGAGCTATTAGCTTATAAGTAGCAGGAATCACTAAACCAAACCAGACCTTCATTAATTAAGCAAGAAGGGAACAAACAAAACAGAGGCTGTGAAAAAGGTGTTGAGATCCAGGGGAATGACTTCATGATTCTATGGGAATAAATGACAGAGACAAAGAAGACCAAAAGAAAATGAGAAGAAAAAAAAAATCATTCTCAACAAATTGGATGAGAAATGTGGTCACTTTGCAAAGTGGTCTGAAAAGGAGATGGACCCTGACACTCTTTCTAGCCCTGGTTTAAGTCAGATCTTAAGAACCAGACAGGGGCTCTGAAGATAAGCTGCCACTTTGATACGTAATGTATTTTTAAAGTTTTATAAATATTCCAAGTAACAGAGTATCAGCTAAATGTTTTTTTACACCCCCAAAGTATAACATGCACCCTTTCAGAACCTCTCCAAAATCTTATACATGGTATATACACTGCATATATGATAATTTAAGACCCAGAAATCACAAGTTAACAACCATTTAATTTTCAAAATTGAGGTCTCATTTTACTTACAGATAAATGTAATGCTGGGAAAAAATTAATGTAAATGGACCAAAAGCATGATTAAGGAGACCATGAAGGTGTACTTTTATAACTCTGAGGATCTGTGAATTTCACTCTGATATGAATCATATTTTTATTCCAAATCTCACTGAGTTTCAAATGGTCACATTTCCTTAAGGACCTGTTCAATTTGACTGAAGGGCTTTACCTTTTAAATATATCAAAGATCACGGGATTTTAGATTTCCTCCATTCCTTCATGGCTTCAAGAAGAACTTAATATAAAATAAGGTGAGTTTAGGAAGTTAATCAGTACCATTAGCAAAAACTCAGACTCTGATTCAAAAGCAACATGCATTATTAAACAGAGACATGAGATGGGAGGGAAAGGGAGAGAAAAGGGAAATTGCATGAAAATGAAGGGAGACCCTCATTGCTATACAAAATTACATATAAGAGGTTGTGAGGGGGATGGGAAAATTAACAAGGAGAGAAATGAATTACAGTAGATGGGGTAGAGAGAGAAGATGTGAAGGAAGGGGAGGGGGGATAGTAGGGGATAGGAAAGGTAGCAGAATACAACAATTACTAATGGGGCATTATGTAAAATTGTGGATGTGTAACCAACGTGATTCTGCAATCTGCATTTGGGGTAAAATTGGGAGTTCATAATTCACTTCAATCTAGCGTATGAAATATGATATGTCAAGAGCTTTGTAATGTTGTGAACAACCAATAAAAAAAAATAAACCAGAAAAAAAAAGCAACATGCATTAAAAAAATCTACAAAGCATATGGGAAAAGATAAAATTGGACCTACTATTCATACTGTAATCAGGACAAATTACAAATAGATAAGAGGTAAGAAAATGAAACATTTAAGAAAAAAAACCCCACTAATCTCAGAGCAGGAAAAACTTTCCTAAAAATGACTCAAAATTCAACATCAATAAGGAAAAAGATTAATAAATTTGACAATATAATTTAATAAAATCTGCATGGCAAAAAAATGAAGTAAAAAAAATAAGTTTACAAACTGACCAAAAAATTAGCTGGATATATGTCATGTCTCTAAAAATAAAAAAGACCAATGAACCCAAAGGGAAAATATAAGCAAGACAAGAGATTCCAAGAAAAGGAAATAAAAATTTCTGATAAACATGAAGTACCTTTACACTTGCTTCTAAGAAAGGAAATTTAATGAAAACTTGTGAGATACTATTTCCTACCTGAAAATTGGGAGAAAATAAAAAATTTAGTGACTCTAACAACAAAGCAGAGAAACAGGTCTTCTCATCTGCTGCTGCTAAGTTTGCAAAACATTCAAACAAGGAGAGGTGTTTGGCACTACCAGGCAAAAATATGAATTTTCCCTTTGTCCCAGTGATTCCAAACTTCTAGGAATCTGCCCTAATGATCCCATACTTCTAGGAATCTGTCCCAAAGATACACTGTCAAAAATTCCAAACAGCATAAGCACAAAGCTACTCATGGTAGCTCCATTTGTAGCAGCAAAAGAGTGGAAACACCCAATATTCATCAACAGGCAATTAGTTGAATAAACCATGAGAAGACAGCAATAGAGCAGAAGACAAGGGAACGAGGTGGACCTCCACTTGCTGCTGTCTGTAGGATGCTCCCCACCACAGCCTGACAAGCAGATAGAAGCAAACTTCAGAACAGTGCCACGTCCAGCCCCTCTGTCCATAAGTGAAGAATGTGATCACACAACTACGCTTATATTGAAAAAACAAAAGGAAACACTACAAAATGATACACTGAAAATTAATAAAAATCATAACCTGTAGAGGCAGGGAGGAAAAGGTAAGAAGCCAGAATGCTCTAAATGTACCTTATTTTGTAGATAATATCCTAAATTCAAAAAGAACTGAAAATAAATTTTACACTATTTTCAGTAATCTTTATGTTAGTAACAGTATCAGTATTTTTATTTTAAAACTATAATAATAGTGCAAGGAAATAAGTAATCATATAAATGTGTTAGGAACCAAGATTTTCAATGTAAAGAAAAAGAGCTAGAAGTCAAATATATTATGTAAAATTCTTAAATCCTGAATATAAATGGAAAATGACAATGTGAATACAGTGCTTTTCCTTGGGAGGGGGGAGCCTTTGTGCAGCTCTGCATACTAAAATGTATGCACACAGAACAACCTCTAGATCAGTGCAATGTGCAATCTTAACCCTCAGATCATGATCTAAATTTGATTTCTAAGAGAAATAAGGGCCATTTTAAAATATGACTGTTTCTAGGTCTGAGGCAGAAAAACTATATAAGAAACACATTTTCTACATTACCACCCCTTCTAAGAAAGTCCCACTACATACAACTATTTTCTCCCTTCATTTTAATAAGACCCTCACTACCAAAGACTTTGTAAGAACTGAAATTAAAAAAGACTTTCACCCTCCTCTTCCAGAACAATTCAGCCCCACAGGTGATGAAGAAGACAGAAATCTCCAACTGGGAGTGAGAGAATAGGAGTGTATGCGTCTCAGATCAGGAATAGAAAGCCAGCATGAGTTGTCAGAGTCCAAGAGAGAGTAGAGGGCATCCAAAAGTGTCCAAGAACAGCCCTGCAGGGGCAGCCAGCATCTCACAAAGAAAAGTAGGGCAGATGTGTAAGGGAGAAGACAGTAATGAAAAAGAGTTTAGTTACCCAGGGGCATGGATTAAGGAGTCAACAGGCTAAGATAATGGAAGCCAAGTCTCCCACTATTGGAGAAGAGAGGTACAAATGTGGATCAGGGAAAAACTGGCAGCGTTAAGTTTATGTTGGAGGTAATGTTGTGAACTTATGGTCTTCAAAAATATATACAGTTGACCCTCTCCATCCACGGGTTCTACATTCACAGATTCAACCAACTACAGACAGAAAATATATTTTAAATGTTTTATCTGTATTAAACACATACAAAATTTTTGCTGTCATTATTCCCCAAATAATACAATATATCAACTATTTTCACAGCACTGTATTAGACATTGTAAGCAACCTATATTCAAATACTACAAATGCCATTTTATATAAGAGTGGGAGTAGATCCTGGAACCAATCCCTCTCAGACATTGAGGGATGCCCGTGTGTGTGTATGTATGCGTGTGTGTATGTGTGTTTGTGTGTGTGTACCATGACACATTTCCAAGCTCAGTCCTGAGAAGAGGCTTTAGAACAACAACCTCCCCACACACTGAGCAACAGCATTGGCTTAAACCTTTACTCTGAATGGCCATATGTTCAGCAGGCTACTCTACATTGATCAAACCTATGGAGGTTTTATTTATTTTTTATGAATATTTGTATTTATTTTTCACCTATCCATCCATCTATCCCATTAGTCCTTATGGAGTAAAGCTACACATGCTACTTAGAAGGCTGACATTTAGTTTACCAAAACACAACATTCTATAGGAATTCATGGGATAATGGTTTTTAACTAACATGCTGCCAAAATATAACAAATGTGTCAAAATCAGGTGCTGCTAATTTTTTTTTAAAGAGAGAGAGAGAGAGAGAGAGAATGAATTTTTTAATATTTATTTTCCAGTTCTCGGTGGACACAACATCGTTGTTTGTATGTGGTGCTGAGGATCGAACCTGGGCTGCACGCATGCCAAGCGAGCGCGCTACCGCTTGAGCCACATCCCCAGCCCGAGGTGCTGCTAAATTTTGACCCAAGTGTAAAATTGCTGCTACCTAAAAATAAAACTGTCTTATATGTATAAAATAAAAACTAAGTAGTCAAAACCACCCTAAAAATACTTTAAGCTTTCAGGACATGAACCACTGAAAGATTACAAGCTAAAAAGAACCTTATTTTATATCTCTTTGTGTTAAGGCTATGGCATTCTGTTCTCTAGAATAGTGGAGGCCAAGGTCTAGTTTAATGGCAGGGAAAAGAAAGGGAGTACAATGTGGTAAATAAAATATCTTTTGTCACCCAGTACACATAGTTGAATTTAAATAAGCCCAAAGTGTATATATTCTCAACAAAAGTTAAACGTGGTTTTGGAGAAGTGGGTACGAACAAATCTTACACATTATGATGATTGGCGCCTCCAAAGCTGAGCCAAATGTGGCAATAATCACACACTTCTTAGCATTCCACCCCTGTGGCTGCTCTCCTGGATACCACATGAGCAGCACTGACACAGAAGACAAGGCAAACGTAGTAACAATGCTGTAAACCTCAGCAATGAACAGCTGTGATGGAATTCCAGCGACTGCCCAGCCACAAGCCAGGTGTGGTGGTACACACTTGTGTCTCCAGATGCTCAGAAGGCTGGGGGGCAAGAATCACCTGAGCTCATGAATTCCAAGGGCAGTTGGGGGCAGCTTAGTGAGACCCTGCCTCAAAACAAATATCTCAAAAGTCACCTTGAAAGGTATCTTTGGGGCCACTGGCTGTCTTAGAGATATTGTGTATGTATGCTCCCGAGAGCTTTAGTAAGTGGCTTAGGTTTTGAGAGTTACCTAAAAATAGTTTATCATTTAACTCATGAAGTTATTGAACACATCATTAATTGTCAAGTGCTAAATATAAAAAATGTTGACAATATCTGATTACCATAAACTACTTGTAAGTTATTTTCTCATACCACAGAAAGTTAAAAGTTAAATTCAGGAAAAATTTTGACCAATTAAATTTTTTTCATTATTTTGTTGAAAAAATAAGTTTTGAGGGGCTGGGGATGTGGCTCAAGCGATAGCGCGCTCATCTGGCGTGCGTGCGGCCCGGGTTCGATCCTCAGCACCACATACAAACAACGATGTTGTATCCGCCAATAACTAAAAAATAAATATTAAAAAAATTCTCTCTCTCTCTCTCTCCCTCCCTCTATCACTCTCTCTTTAAAAAAAAAAAAAAAATAAGTTTTGAATGATTTTTAAAACTTTTGATTATTTCATTACGTATTTCATAAACTGCTAATTGGTGTATGTAATTTCATACAATTTACATGAATGAATAAGTAATCTTAAAACTTTTATATTAATTTTTAGATTAAAATTTTTGCTTAGTCATTGTTAACCCTACACCAATGAAAAAACGTTAAGCTTTGCATTTATTTTTCTTATATAAACAGCACTATATATACAACCCATAGTAGATAGTGTTACCTGTATATTAAAATTTCATGGAGGGGCAATTAAAAAAAATAAAAGGTTTGAAAAGGTCCTTAGGGGAGAGAACATGTAAAAAATCTGAAAAACGCTATATTAAAATAATTACCTATCAGAGGGAATACTGAGCTGACCAAGTCATCTCCAGTCCACTTGGTGTCCAGCACTCCAATTTGTTATGAGTACTGCCATATGTCAGGTAAACACCAAAACACACCAAAAATAGGAACTAAGTGAACCAGAGAGGAAGAACTTACCTCATGCATATTTGAAGGTAACAAACACAATAAACAAGCTCAAAACCACGACAGGGCCAGGGAATCTGTGATTAGTGCTGAGCTGCTATAAAAACCCTGCGGCCCCTAGGACACTACTGATCCCGCTGTGCAGCAGTTACCCCTTGTTCATTTAATACTGCTTTGAGTCTTTTATTCTTGCAAGAAAGCCAATGAAAATGGTAGTACTAGAAAAACTTGCCTCAAACACAATAAAGTAGACAGTCAGAGGAGTAAAAACTATTTTTACACAGGGTAATAAGGTTAGAAGTTTAAAAGCTTCCAAACTTCTTTTTTTAACCTGATGCCTTGTCAGAACAACACCTTTGTTGATAGTAACTAAATTCAGACATGCTATACAGTTCCTCCTTTATTACAGCCCAGAAAATTTTGTGTAAATCAAAACATAATCTGAATACCTTTACTTCAACAAATTGTTCAACAGATATTTTCTCATCTAAGCTCCTATTACATGAGAACCAGTGTGACTGACGACCAGGGAAATATCACAATTTCACCCATGTTTTTTTTTTTTTTAGCATCAGAAATCTTTCACAGGTGTCCTGAAAGGCAAATAAGGTCATGACCTACAGGTCAAGCCAATCATTAGGTGTGATGTAACAGAAGGTTCCTAAATAGCCACAGTATGTACATATGGTGTAGGATTAAATGTGCATATTACTTACAAAGCTATTTTTCACTTCATAAAATGAATTATGAGCAGCATGAAAACTAAAATTGTCAAAACTAAAGTTCTAAGACTTTTGTCTGTCCATCTGGGACCCTGTCTCAAGTTAAATTGAAGTTTTCTGTAGAACTGTAAACAATCAAAACTGAAATAGGTAGCAAGCTAATGGTGGGTGAGGGGGCTCTCTCAAGTCAATGCAGCCAATCACAAGCAAAGCCCGCTACATTCTACAAGAAATAATTTTTGCCACTGATCTGCCCAGCAACCACAGAATTGTTCTAAACTCAAAAATGTTGAGAATTTTTCTTGCCCAGAAGTGGTTTTTGAAAAGGATAAATGCATCTAAACATACATAATTTAGTTTGCAACAAACCACAAAAACAGAGGAAAAAGCCTGGAAAAAAGCATATACATATGCTATAATAATCTGATCAAATGCCACTAAAACATTCTTGAGTTGAACCCTTTTGAAACCTTTAAAATTCTCTGTAGTCTGCTAACTAGTTAAAGGTTGCTCTTTTTTTTTTTTTTTTAACTCAACATTGACCTTATTCCATCATCATATCAGCTTGATATTCTAGCTCACTTTAGGGTCTTAAATTGCAAAGGTGCTCAGCAAATGAAAAATACGTAAGATTAAGCAATCAGGCTTTTCAGTCTGATGACAGTCACAGGCTTTCTAAGTGCTTCTGCAGATATTCCACATGCTGCAGAGGGCTGCTGGCTGCATAATAAGCAGGGTTACAATTCAATGTCAACACAACTCCTTGGAATTGATGTGATGATCAATCAAATGAATTTCCAGATTTCTCTTACAAAGGACAGGGCCAAGTTTCTCAAAGGGAATTAAGTTCTATTCCACTTATCTCTACCATCAAACAAAGCAGCACAAAGGGAAGCTTGGAAGCATACATTACAAAGGACAGAAAAAAATTAGGTATAACTGTCAGTGTAACTGACATTAGCAGGAATCTCTGGTGTACAGGCTTAGCTCAATTATAATTGCAAAGCCACTAGGGATTTTTAATTATTAAAAAGTAAACCATATGCCAGAGTAATAGAATACAGCTCAATAATCAAGAATGGCATGAACAGTAGTTCTTAATTTGTTTCTACTCTACTTTTTGATACTCTGAAGACCTTTTGTTAGCAGAAAAAGCTACATGTAAAAACAGGAGGCCTGAGGAAATGATGTAGCTAAACAAGCCCCTACAACCAATTCCTGTGTTTAATGATTTACTTAGGAGTATGGAAACAAATTTTTGTTTCTTAGTTGTGGTATGTATGTATGCATATATATTAGACAAAGAACTAATACCAGCTTTACCACTGACTTATTTTGACAAGCATTTCTTTAGGCCTTGATTTCTTTGACCATAAAAAGAAAAAAAGAGTAATCATATTTGTCTTTAGATAATCAAAACAGACTTAGAAATCCCTATGAAAAATGAGGAATCATTATTTATAATGACCTTAATTCTCTTTGGCTTGATGGTTCTTAAAGAAAGCATCCTGAGAAAAAAGCACCCAGAACTAGCATATGCCCATGAATCCAGGGCAACTGATGTGGCCAATGATGGTGATGGGCAGTGAAAGTAAACATCCTACCCCTTTTCAGGGAAAGCAAGTTAGAAATATTGAATACCACTTATCCAGGCCACCCACATGTATAAAGAAGTGATACCAAAGCTGCCCAAATTAAAAAATCTTAGATATTTCATAGATGTAAAATTTTTTTTAAACATTATGAAATTTCATTATAATGAGAACCAATGAAGATTCATAGAAGAAACATAAGTATGAATCCATAAATTCTCATAATTAAAAACCAAAGTAACAACTTGGCCTAACAAAAGCGAACCTAAAGAGCTACAACCAGCCTGGGGATGTAGCTAAGTGATGGAGTGTCTGCCTGCCTTTGGTGAGGACTTATGTTCAGTTCCTGCACCACAAAAACAAAAGAGCTATAACCACATCAGAAGAAGTCATCGTTTATGTATATATTTACTAATTTAAAAAATACATTTTGAACCAAAGCAGCAGATAATGGTATATTAGTGAAATTAAGTTCCAAGCATCATATTCTGTTTCAGTGCTAATTTAGACAGAATTCAAATTATACCACAAATTTAGAATTATAAAAATCCAATTTTTAAAGGGAGATCAGCACATTAACTGTATCATAAAAAGTTCCAAGTGGCATGTATCATGACATTTTCCAAAAGCTAAATTCTATAGCTTCTACCTTCTAAAGGTTTCTAATTTTTGTTTTTGTTCTGCATTACTGGGGATTGAACTCGGGGCTTTTCAGAGGCAAGACAAGTCTTCTATCACTGAGCTATATCCTCAGCTCCAAAAGATTTTTTAATCAAGTTTTCCCTTGAAAACAAACTGCAGCTTGCTGCTCTCCGAACCAGCCTGTTTCCCACCTTTAGCTTTGCTCACAGGGGTTGCCTGTTTCCCTGGGTCCATCTATTCCTTCAAAGATCCACCTTACTTCCAGAAACTCACTAATAAAATTTTCTGGTAGCTTCAAGAAGCTGCACTCTCTTCCTCTTTGAACCTTGAGGTACATATCTTTGCAGCTTGGTTTAAGAGATGAGATACAGCAGCCTTTTCCTCTGCAAGTTCCTCCAAGCAGGGCCCAGGTCCTATCCATCCTTGTCTTTTTTTTTTTTAATTAAAATTTATTGTTATTATTATGCTTATCTTCTTAACTGGGACCTCAGATTCTTTTGAGAAATGAATGTCTAAGGAACTTATACAGGAGACTCACAATATAAAGATAATGATTTATATAAAAATTATAAAAAGCATCATACCAATACCAAAGTATGTTTGAATCTGCCAGTTCAGCTCTTTGCAACTTTCCAAATAACTGGACCTCACTTAAGTGGCACAATCTGCTTTTGGGAACTGATTTTTAATTTCAGTTAACCTGTTTGTTAAATAAGATTTCTGAGAAAGATTTTCTATACAAGGAAAAGAAATATTTCACATCTATTTACAGGTTACCATTAGCCTGGACCACCAGATCTTAGGGCAGAATTCAAGAGGAGTAAGCAGGTGAGTGAGTACAAAATGGCTGACAGCGAGGCCTTACGGGAAGAACATGGGAGGTGAGTCCTGGTTCTACACGGGGGACCCAGTTCAACGCACTTCACTTGCCTCACCTTAGTTCCCTTCTTAGAAAAACAGGATATTGGACTATATGAACACTGGATTCTCCAAATGCTGAATGCTACAGCTTCTATTTTCTGAAGATTTCTGACTTTAGTTTTTTTGTTTTGTTTATTTTGTTTTGTGGCACTGGAGATAAATTCAGTGTTGTTCACATTCTAACACTAGAATTCTATGAGCATAACATGTCTTTCTTGCATTATTTCTATGCTATTAAATATTTCAATTTTATTGAAAAAAGAGAGAATCCTACTCATCTTTAAAAAGATCCATACATTTCATGGTAATTTTTAAAGAAATTTTAAAATGGAAAAGAAAACAAACATTAAAACAAAAATCTCTGAGGACTAAGAAAAATAAATATAAGCAAAATTCAAAAATATCTTCCAACCAAACTTCAACCCAGTACAAATAACCCTTCCCATACCCTCTAAATAAAAAAATAAAAAAAAAAAGAAGAAAAGAAAAATAGAACTTATTTAGCTTCTTTAATACATTATCACTAACTCTGGATTCAGCAAGCCCACCTTACCTTCTGACGCTTTTATCATGTAGCCTCCCTTATCTTTGGTAGGAGGTACATCGAGCAGCTGCATAATTCTGTCCAGCAGCCCATGGATTATCTCAAACCCAGGATTCTTGTTGTAATAAACAGCACAGAGATGCCTGTAGTTTTTTGCCCCTACATCTGGAAAAAAAAAAAAAAAAAACTGGTCACAAGGACACATTAACCATTACTAAAGAAACTGACTCAACACACACACACACACACACACACACACACACACACACACACAGAAAAGAAAACCTATTATGTGACATAAAAAGAAGCATCGGACCTCAGGAATGCAAGTCCTTTTCAATCATTGAATTTCCAAAGGTATTTAATGGGGAGGAGGGGAGAAGAACCCTCAATGCGAGTCCAGTAAGGTTTTATTACAATATAAAGCACAAAACTTCTTTGCACAACACTTTAGCAGAGCCTTAAAACTCATACTCTTTATTCATGATACTACCTACAGGAAATAATCTTAAATACAAACAAAATAAAGGCTTCATGTAGAAAGACATTTACTGGATCATTATTTTCAATAGTGAAAATCAGAAACAACCTAAATAGGGAAGTAACTATATAAATACAGTATGGTTACTCATCAGAATACTATGGTGGCTAGCAGGGCACAGTGGCGCATGCCTGTAATCCCAGCGGCTCAGGAGGTTAAGCCAGGAGGATTACAGATGCTGAGACAGGAGAATTGCAAGTTCAGAGCCAGCCTCAGTAAGAGCAAGACCCGAAGCAACTCAGTGAGACCCCGTCTCTAAATAAAACACAAAACAGGACTGAGGATGTGGCTCAGTGCTCAAGTGCCTCTGAGTTCAATCCTCTTGTACCGAAAAACAAAAAAATATTATGGTGGCTGATAGAAAGCAGCTTTATGAGAGTTTATCATAACAGAGCCAGAGTAAATAAGAAAAAAAAAAAAAGGCAGTCATAAAGTTCAAAAGTAAATAATATTGTTTTAAGAACATATGAAGCAAAGTGAGAAAATGACTACCAAAGTTAGGTTGACAAATGCCCCAGGTAAAGCCAAGGTACTAAGAAGGGAGGTGGCATACAAGAAGCTTAGGACACTGGCAGTATTCATTTCTTAATTTGGGTGATGATTATAGTAGTGTTTGTTTTACAATCCTTTTGAAACTACACACACACACACACACACACACACACACACACACACACATTCTTCACAATTAAAACATGAAAAAAGCAGAATTCAAAAGTATTATCACAATAATAATTTTTTAACATGCATAAAGAATAGAATCAAAACTATGTAAATATGGCCATAATTCAAAACTCCATGCACAGGAGGAGGGGGAAAAGACTAAAAAGAAATATACCTAAATAACAGGTTATATGTGGGCAGTGATAATTGTTTTTACCTATTTCTCAATTTTCTATGATTTGTAATATATTATACTTAAAAATGAAAACAAACATAACTTGATGTTTTAAAAAAGAATTACAAACATAACTTGACATTTTAAAAAGGAATTACAACAATCCAAATGAACCCTGATGTATAACCGGATTAAACAAACTGGTATATCCATACAATCGAGATTACTCAGCAATAAAATGAAACAAACTGTTGGTGGACTTGACAACTTGGATTGCTCTCAAAGGCATTGTAATGAATGAAAGCAGCCAGTCTCAAAAAGTTTCTGACAGTATGAGTCATTCCACTCATATGACATTCTGGAAAAGGCAAAACTATGGCAATGGAAAACAGTGGTGGTCTGCAATAGGTGTGGGGAAAAATGAAACTAATACTAAACAGCATGTGGATTTTCAGGGTGATGGAACTGTTTTAGATCACATGGTGGTAATTTTTTTAGAAAGTGCACAGCATATAAAGGAAGATTCAAAGACAACAGTATCATTAACTTAATAATAGGTATATAGACTTATAGCCTTGTAATAAATTCTAGAGATAACTGCTTTGACACAAACACTAAATAAATGTTGGTTCCATTTTGTTTTTCATATTAGGAAGGAGAACCAACTAATGTCTACAAAATAATGTCTATCTGGGAGCACAGACTGAAAAGAGAATGCGGCCTCATTTTAGCATATACTAAGCAAAAGCTCTTCAACAGTATTATCACAATAGGTAAGAGCTACTAGTCAGAATTGACATAAAGTATATAAGACTTTCATCTGAATATCTGAAAGGACCTAGGTACTTTAAGACACTGTACTCTACTATTAAAGTAGTATAAAAGTGAGCACACAAATGGAGTAAAGGAAAACTAATATTAACTGACAATCTACCATGTGTCAGGTATTTAGTACTTGTCAATCTATCTATAATTTTACTGAAGTCACAAGGCAACTATACAAGGTAGGTATTATTATTCTTATGAAACAGGAGAAACAATAACTTGGAATGACTTAAGAACTTGCCCCAAATCAAACTAACTGGCTATAACTATGATTAATTACATAGTTAATAAATTACAAAATCAGGATATGATCAGGATTGTCTAACATTAAAACCCCATGTTCCTTCCAGTACTACATAGTACACAGATAAAGAATTTAAATTTAGATGGAGACAATATGGGTAAAGAGCCAAGCTATGTATGGCTATAAATATATCTACTTAATATAATTAAAGGTGTACATTCTTTTTTGCAGTCCTAGTTTTGATTGACCCTAGGGGCACTATACCACTGAGCTACATCCCTACCCTACCCCCGTCTCTACCCCGCTTTTAAAATATTGAGTCAGTCTGCTAAATTGCCCAGGCTGGCCTTTGAATTTGTGATCCTCCTGCCTCAACCTACCAAATTGCTGGGATTACAGGCATGTGCCACTACACTGGGCAAAGATGTGAATTCTTGAAATGTTTTTGATACACATGCTTATTTTCATGATTTTTAAGAATTCTATATAAGCAAATGGAATAAATTATTTTTAAAAATCAAGTGAAGTCACCAATGGTATTGTAACTTATGGAAAGCATATTCTGAATTAAGGTTCTGACTAAACAGACATGGAGAAATAACTGCTCTTGCCATGTAACATCTTAGAGCATATTAAGTTCAACATACTCAACTATTGATATCCCTAGATGGTAGAGGTCAGCGGCAGCATAGGGCTTGAATGTACTAATCCCTCAATAATTATTTTCTGATAAATGACTAAAGCCTGGAAAAGGAATTAAGCACACCCAAACAACTAACAAGGCCAGGAACGGTAGGCCATGTTCTAAGGCAACACAGAAGCCAACTGCTGAGGTAAGAAAGTGTGCACCATACTATCACTCTCTATCCTTTCTATTTTCAAGGATAAAGTAATCTGGTATCTAAAAGTTATAACCAAAGGTGTGAGAAAGAATAAAGATCAATATTAAAATCAGGCAGGAACAAAACCCCACAAAACCAACTATGTGAATAAACTTAAATGAGGGGCCTAATTCTACGGTAGGAACACAAACATACACAAACTCTTTCTCCTCCTAAAGGGAAAAAAATGAAATGAAACAGAACTAAATTATCCCTTTCATACTACTGACTTGCTTCTGGGTATTTCTACCATGTGGTACCCATTTGTTGGTGTCACATGCTTCCACTTTAACACACAGGCATGTGTTCAAACTACTTTGTAGTTCCATTTTTATTGTGAGAGAATGGCCCAATAGTAATGCCACCATTCAGAGAGCTTAGCAACATAAACTGGAAGCCTTATTTTGGTAACCTTTGCCTTGGAATAGTTCTTTCTTCATCGCAAAATTATATAAAACTCACCTTTCTGGTAAGAGTAGCACATCTGAGTCAAAAACTTAGAATTTTTAAAAAGCTGATTGATTATAGGGATCAGAATGAAATTACAATAAACATATAGAACTTTAAAAAATTAAATTCTACTTTGTTTAAGCAAGGTTTGAGACCATTTATAACATACACACAATTAACTACATATCCTTAGATTTAATTTTGTAATATTTTTAAGAAAGGCCACTGACTTTTGGGCTATGTACTAAATTCACCATAATAATTAGATTAACCTCATTATTTTGGTGCCCCCTCCCAACCCCACCACCGATTGACTACTTTTTCACATTTCCCAAGGGCTACCAATCCTTCTAGACTGGTTTCCTCACATCTTGCTATCACAGTCTCTCTTCTTTAGCTGAAATGAATTAAAAGAGAAAATAACCACATTTTCAATTCCATCCATTCCTCCTTGGAGAAACAGCTAGGTACAGTAAAACTTCCATTTCCTAATATTTTTCACTGAAAGACCATATTATATCTCAGGAAGTTCACTGACTGCACACTACGAAATAAGAACTATTTAAATTTCATGCCAAAGCTAGGATTTGTTGGAAATGCCTCAGTTCTTTATAACTCAGTTAACAGACCTCTTGTGTCATGCCATCAAACAATTCTGCTTTTTAAATGGGCCTGCCAAGTATGTCAGCCTAAATTATCCATGTATTTCACAGACTTCAAAGTACAGCCTGGAGAGGGCTGATCTAAACCACCAAAAGGAGGGGCAGCTAGCTACAGTTCTGTAAGCTGAAAGAATATGCCAAATGATTTTCTTTGAAAAAAAGAAAGGTACTTGATATCCCTACAATATAACGATTGCATATAATTCAAAATTTTAGAATAGGCTACCACCTGGTATAGATCCTCTTTCACCAAAGTACCAATGATTTTAAGTAAATTATTGGTATTTAGTTATCTTTAGCACAAATGGCACAGACTGGAAATGGGCAGAATCTTCAAGAGACGCTTTCCATACCTATTCTCATCTTCACCTAGAAGCCTTAAAGGTGCTAGAAGACCTTTAAAAGGCTTCAGGGACAATCAGGGGCTGATGTAGCATCTGAAATTAATAGTCTGGCCAAGCTCAGAAAATACAATACACTACCTTATTTTAAAATCTATTCAATACTGGCACCCACAAGACTTATAATTTATATTGCAAATTTTACTTCTTTCCTAAAGCATTCCAATGCAACCTAAATGATTCATAAAAGCTACAAGCACCCTGTGATCACATCTAACAGAGAGAAAAAGGAAACTTGATATACTCTTGGTAGGAACAGATACATAAATAACAACTTTAAGTTCTTCTTTGGAAGAGATTCTCTGACACTTAAGTGTATATACCAATGAAGTGATCAATTCTATTTCTAAAATTATGTCTTTAATAGGGGAACAAAGACATTTACTTCAACAGACATTATTTTAGTAAAATTCTGGCAATTATATATTCATCATAACAATTTGCATAAATAAATTATATGCTTCCATATATATATTAAATATTATAGCCCTTAAAATGAAATGAGGTGAGTAAAATGTGTTCAGAGAGAAAACCAATGTACAGAACGGTACAGGTGAAATAAAATCCCATTTGTATAACACTAAAATGTATTTATGTATATCTACAGGTTCATAAAGAATGTCAAACACAAGGCTGCACACACACAAAGTCTAAAAACCAATTCCAAGTATAGGATTAGGGAAGAGTTGGGCACTTTACTTTTTAAGTAGGAAAAGAACAAAATTAGTCTGAATTAAAAATATACATTCATGAGAGCTTTTAAGGACATTACAAATAAATTTTCAGTTTTTAAAACACAAGAAATCTCAGAAATAATTTGCCTTAAAGTGCTTCTATACTGTACTATATTATAGTATAAAAATATAGACTTTTCTTTTTTAACTAATGCTGAAAAGCCAAGAAACAAATGTGAGGAAAAAATCTATGACCTTTTCAATGCATGAGGGAAAAAGTTATATCCTTGTGGGTTGGCTTTTATTTAGTTAGCATAAACCTGGAATGGATTTTTATCTATTAAAAAAATACAATATTCAATGCATGACAGAGTACATTATACTCACGTTAGCAGATCTTAACTATGTGGAACCAAACATACTAAAATAACTTTCTATATTAAAAATGATATATTTACACAGTTAAAATGCCATCACATATGTGAATGATGCTACTTCAAAAATTGTTAATGTCAATGCTCCTTACACCCATATTTTTTGAATTATTAATTGGAAATTCTACATGCCAAAAATATGAAATAGTGAAATTAAATTAATCCAGACTGATGACATAAGCCCTTTTCAGAAAACCACATTCCACATGTGGATGCTAGATAATCTTCCATTATTTGAGGGTTCCAGAATTAATGGACAATTTCTCAGAGAGGTAGGTCACAAGCCCATAGTGAAATGCTTTTGTTGAGCTCTTTATCAAGCTTACAGTTATACCAAAAAAAAAAAAAAAAAAACTATATAGATCTGGTTCATCTACCTACCTACCTACCTACCTACCTATCTCTTCTTATTTTTGTGATGCTGGGCATTGAACCCACGGCCTTACATGTGCCCCTATATTTTAATAGCTTAGAATACAAGACAAACACCGACTACATATGTGGTACAAACTGATAGCAAATGAAAAGATCAAACTCGATCATAAATGCCAAGAGAGTTTATTATGTTCTACAACAGACATGGTGGTCAAAGGAGGAGAAAGAAACAGAACCTTAAATATATATTGCAATTAAAAGTTTTTTAAAAATTCTGAATTTCCACCTTCATACTAAGTAGGGTATGGAGAAGTAGATCAACCTCTCATTTAGAAAGACTTCAGAAAGAAATGTGTGATTTTAGAAACTAGACAGTGATGGGTGGGAAAGCACAGTTTAAGCCAGGACTGCTAAAATGCTCTGGAGAATACAGAAGTGTTCTGAGCAAGAAGTGAAGGCACAGAGTAATCCTGCTTCATAACTACAGCCCAGTCAGTGGTCAAAGGCCTTTCAATCTTTTCCATTTACTATAACATCTACTAAAATCCAAAGAATTTTAAATGCAGTTGAAACCAACATGCATGGCAATTTGATGATGAAGGTTCTCTATAGGGACATACCACAAGAAAAAAAAGGGCTGGGGACATGACTCAGTGGTTAAACGCCCTGGGTTCAATCCCCATGACAAAGAAAAAGACAACTGGATATTTGTATCCTGCTTATCTAAATTACCCTCCTCTACACTTTACAAAGCCAAAATAATTCATCTTAGGTTCTTTCTCCTTTTCAACTAAAACTCCCTCAACTCAGTGATATGTCTTCTCTTGCCATTTCAGTGAGATTGTAGGCATACTGGCAGCTTCACTGATCACTGAGGAATAAATTGTGATTACAGAATTCAGTTTATGTTAAAGCCAGAATATTGGATTGTACAAAATATATTTGCTTTGCTGCTTGTCTGAGCAGAAAGATCAGCAATTCACATTTAGGTTCTTTGTCCTCCTACAGTTGATTCTTACTATTCAGTGCAGAGTTTAGTTATTCTTGACACTGAACAAAAAGAACAAAAGTATCATCTACTGAAACCAACCATTAACTCACACAGCAGCCTGATATGGCAGCTTCAATGCTCCTCTGCTGAATTCCCTGTTATAAAGCTGAAAAATTTACCCCAGGCAGAATCAACATTCAACTTCTCGTTCCAAAAACACATACCACTTTGCCCAACCACAGGGATAAATCAGCTTACTCCCTTGAGTCATGACTATTTTTTAAAAATGTTGCAGCAACTTCAGATCTTGAGACTTAATAAATGCAGTAACTGGCGCACCCTCAAAGAACCTGAACCTATCTGGTTTAGAGAAGATTTACTGAGTGTAAAGTATGCCTGAATCAGCCTCTAAATTGGCAGACTGACAGTCTCACTCAACATGGATGGTCAGTCAAGAGAGTACACACTAGAATAAGAAATGTCCAGTTATGTCAAACATGAAAATTAGGAGCTAGTAGCCATTCCTACAGAAATGCAGGTCAGATAGAACGGTGTGAGTCATGTTGAAATCCTGTAGATTCCATTTTCATTCTATTTTGGAAGATATGCTTGCTGACCTGAAACTGACATGAGGCTAGGAGTGTTGGTTTTTCTTAACATTTTGAAAAAAGTCAATAACCATTATCACTCCCTTCTCTGCATTCCCAGGGCACTTTGGACATTCTCTCTGATTATGATCTCAAAGAATCTACTCACAAATCTGTGTCTTTCAAGACTGGAAACTTTCTCTTATCCTCTAAAGCAACCCTTAAAAATGAAAAAGAACTCAAAAATACTTTCTACTAATGTGCTGGATGAGAGTAGCTCATAATTGCCAAACATCTCCAACCTCTTTGAACCTGTTGTTTAGGGAACTACTTCCATCATTAAGATTTTGGGGACATATTTGTGTTAATTCGAAAACTCCTCTTTCAACTTTTGATTAATTAGAACCTTTTCTTCAAAAAATTTAATTATTTAGGATGAGATGGCTAAGGTAAATCCAACAGATAAGAGGTTATTAATTTGATAGGCAGTAAAAAAACGTGTGTGTCAATTCATTGAAAAATAGGAGGTAACAAATTCCTTCAAAAATAACATTCCTTTTTTCTTAAGTAAATTCCTACATTAGTATGTCTTTGTTTCTCATCCTACAAAGAAAAGAACATGACAGAAGAAAAACCAATTAAAAAAAAAAATAAAAAAAAAAAGAAAAACCAATTAAGTCTAAGGTTAAGATAAAAATCTGCCCCAATGCCTCAGCTAGGCAACATTAATCTTTTGGAGATAGCTGAGGCTTTTTTACCCATTCTAGAAAATTCCCAAAGATCAGGAAGCTAGTTAATTGGCCATCAGGACTATTAAAACCTTAATTAGAGCAACACTGAATATTGCATTCTTTGTAGCTGGAACTTTCCAAATGTTAATTTCACTTAATCCTTTTAAACAAAGTAAGTGTTATCATTATCCCCATTGTACAGGTGAAGAAACTGAGCCACAGGAGATTAAATAAACTGCCTAAAGAGAAGCGGCTGGTAAATGAGAACCATGACTGAAATGCCAAGCACTGTGGCTATAGTGTCTGTAGAACCGTGATGCCGTGTTGCCTCTCCTACAGAGTCCTCTATGTACACCATATGACAGGCAGGAACCCACATGTACATATTTAGAATATTCCATCAGAAAGGCTTCTTTTGTTATGAAATAAAATCCAGGCCCACCTAAACACAAAACATACTCCAAATACATTAAACCAATGTTTTCAAGATGGTAGATTTACTGAGTGCATTTACCTCCCTTCATTTCTCAAATCCTATTGATAAGATAGAAAATATTAAAATGAATAAACCAGTGTGAGACAATGGGCAAAACTAGAATCAGAAATTAAATCAATGTGGAAAATAGAACAGAATAATTTCAACTAAAAAAAGGTACAAACAAGACAAGAACTATTCTCCATGGTGGAACAGATTACAACAGAAGTGAAAATCTTTCAAATAAAAATAATAAAAACTGGGTTTGGGGGGTAATCACTAGGTGAATTGTTTAAAAAAAAAAAAAAATGAGAGCCAGCTCTAGCACTTGTGACCAATCTCTTTTCAGGGGAGTTTCTCAAAACTTGGGCACTGAAGCCAGAATGAGAAGCAGAGAGGTCTATGCCTGTGTATTTCCAACACAGAGATTAAAAGAAAAACAACTAAGGCATTTCTACACAGAATGGCAACACAGTGAAGCTTACACCCAAACTTTCTTCAAAGCAACTGTGGGACCCCAGCTTGCCCCTTGCCCTCATCTTCACTCTGAGCTACCTAGTTGTGAACATGCCCAGCTCTGCAGAGCCCTTAGGGAGTCTGGCAATTAGAGAAGGACCATTGCTGGAAGAGTATTACAAAGCTTATAAGGAAATCTTGTGTAATTAACCTAATTTTAAATTTCATCAAAGAACAAGACAACATAAAACTCAAAGAACTAAGTTGGAAAAAAAAAGTCAAAGTAAACAGATAAATGTATGTGACATTGCAATTTTATTAACAAATTTCCAGCTATCTGTACTAATGGAGAATTTAAGTCACAAGAATCCTCAAAACTTTCTTCAGCTGGCACTAAAAATATTTTCAAATCTATTTATTACCCAAAGAAAATTTTACATAAACTGATATTAAAACGAACATTTATTCTCTAAGGATATGTCCACTAAGACCTAAATTCTGGCTCCATCTCGAAGTCCAATATTTTATAAAGCCCTGGGCAAATTACCAGTTTTGTTGTCTGAATTTTCCAATTTGTTAAATGGAACAATGTTGGAAAACAGACAGAACTGAATCTTGGATGGATGAAAAAAGTTTTTTAGGGAGAGTCTCCATGTGAAAATCAAGGTGTTCATACCTCTAGAACATCAGTTTCCAAGATGAACTTGATAGTTAAGAAAACACTCCGAATCTTGCAGAGTTTGGAGTAAGAACCACTGAATAAATGCTGTTAGCATTTGATGTATAAAATTCAGGGAACCCAGGAATCTGCCAGCAATGAAGTCATTTGAGACACTACTCACCAAGGGACCACTGCACAGTGCTCCAGTCAGACTTGCATCAGAGACTGGAGACATGGATTTTGAGACAGACTTCTTTGACAATCAAGTTTAGATACTTAGTAAATTTATGACATGTGTATTAAATAACCACTGTTACTCCAAGTGATGGATCAAGAAACTTGCTATACTCAAAGTCTAAGCCATACTCAAAAAGGAGAAATATGATAAACATGCTAAAAAAATCACTGGTACAACTAAGCAATTACCGCTAAACTAAAATGACAAGATATCAAGTACATTAAAATGATATGTATGTAAATTATGTGATAACAAAAATATTTCAGTGTTTTTCTTTTCCATTTTTTATATTTATTTATTGCAGTGCTAGGGATCAAGCCCAGGGGGCCTCACACATGTAAGAATGTGCTTAGCACCTCTACCACTGAGCCTTCATGGTGTTTCTCAAGTTGAGGTTTTAATAGGGCTCTTCATAGACATTATTAAAATGTGTTTTCCATTTAAACAAATAAGAGACATAGTAATTAAATATTTGGACACTGATAGGATTCTGATTCAAAAATATACCTATGGAACAATTGGAAAAATTTAAACACCAGGAAATTTGACCGTAAAGTGTGATAGTATTGTTGGGTTATTAAAAAACAAACAAAAGTGATGGTCCTTATCTTTCAGAAATATGAATTAAAGTATTTGCTGATGAAATGATTCACATTAAAATAATGTGGAAGCCAGGTGCAGTGGCACACCCCTGTTATTAACTTGGGAGGTTAGGCGAGAGGACCACAAATTTAAGGCCAGTCTCAGCAACTTAGCCAAGATCCTGTGACACACACACACACAAAAGGTGAGGGATAGCTGGGGCTATAGCTCAGTGGTAGAGTGCTTGCCTAGAAGCACAAAGCTCTGGGTTTATCCTCAGCATTGCAACTAAAAATATATATATATACATATATATGGTGATTGGCAAGGATATGGATGAAAGATGTGTTGTTAACTGTTACAAGATATATGATAGATTCACAGGATAATTATACCATATTTTCTACTTTTACATAGAACTGAAATTTTCATAATAAAAAAATGCTTTAAAAGTAACAAGTCAAAAGTGACTCATTCCTACCTTTGGTAGAATCTTTTACTACAATGTCAGAGATTTCAAACAGTTTCAGAGGAAGAGGCATCTTCCGATTTGCTGCTATGGTCTTTAAGAGGCCAGGAAGAAGGGTAGTGCGTGCCACCTACAGGAAAAGACGTGAAATTGCACTAAATAAATAGAACCCAAACAGGCAGACCTTGTTAAGACAAAGCACTGAATCCATGGCTTCTGAGGACCATACTTCTGAAAAATGCAATGCCTAAAATTTTAAGTTAATTTTAAATTCCAGGTCACTAAAAGAACTGAAAATGTTCTCAATTCCAAATTTATGAAACAAAAAATAATAAATTGATTAAAAAAATAAGTGACACACAAGACTAACTAAAAATATGACTGCTCTCACCTAAGGATTAGTTATTTTATTCCATTATCATTTTTAAAATGAAAGCTGGCTTTCAAGATTTCAAATATGTAAATTTTCATATCCTGCCCCATTTCAGAAGTAAATGAAGTAGATGACAAAAAATATCAATAATTAAGTGAATTAAACATGAATTAATCAAAGTTTTAAAAACCAGGACCAGGAAAAACGTACATGCAATTAAAATACCAGGACAAGAAGGAAAATATAATATAAATATGTAGTCATTAAAAAGTTATATAGCTGCCAATGGGCAGGCTGTGATGTAGTTCTTGGTTTTTATTCACTGAAGCAAATAAGAAAATATTTATAGTCATTTCATTCTTAACCAGTCAAAGAAATGCAATCCCAGTTCTTTAAAAAAAAAAAAGCAAAACTTCACTCCTTTTGTCTGAGATAAATTTCTCACTTTATTTCAACATATGTTAATAGATGGGTTTTATGAGCAGTGATATGACATTATTGCTATACTCTACAGCAGCCTCTAAGCAACATTATTTTTTTTCTTCCCTTTTTATTATTGTAGTACACTATATGCAACAGTAGGATTTGTTGTTACATATTCCTACTAACACAACTGTTTTTTTGGGGGGTGGAGGGCAGAGTACTGGGGATTGAACTCCAGGGTACTTTACCACCAACCACATCCCCAACCCTTTGAATTTTTTTATTTTGAGACTGGGTCTCACTAAGCTTCTCAGGGTCTTGCTAAGTTGCTGAGGCTCACCTTGAACTTGCAATGCCTCAGCATTCCTGAATCACTGGGATTATAAGCGAGTACCACTGCACATGGCAAGCACCACTGTTTTGCCCAAAACTATGTCATGAGCTTCTTAGGCTACTTCTGTCCATCTTATGGTCCAATCGTCACAGTCTTTCAATACTTAATTCAATCATATGTTCCATTTAACAAATTGGAGTTCCCCCTCAAAAACTATCAACAACTTTCCATTAAATTTTGAAAAAAAAAAATATATATGTCCTACATGGGGCCCTATAAGATCTGGCCTTGGCTCCCTCCCTAACCTCAACTGCTTCTGCTCTTCCTAGCTTACTGCACTCCAGCCACACTGGGTACCGCACAGGTCCGCAAGCTGGTCTCCCATTGTGGGGCTTCAGCCCTTGCTCTTTCCTCTGCTTCATGTGGTCTTCCTCCAGATTGACAAATGGCTATCTCACTTTCTTCACATCTCTGCTCAAACGTTCTCTCCTACAGAGGTTTCCTCTGATATCCCAACTAAAACTGTAGGCTTGTTAGATTCTACACAAGTAACAGAAATCCCTAAGAGGATTTGCTGGATCCTGTGCTGAAGGAAGAAAAGAACACCTTTCTTATCATTCTACCAGTAAACTGTGATTAGCCTTCAGCTTGGTCTTTTATAAGTATTGTAAACCTTAACAATGAGGAAAAAGTGTCCAAACCATTCACAGAAATGAAACTACAGTATGCCCCTTTATTCTAAGTTTCATTTTCCATAGTTTCAGTTTACTGTGGTCAACTATGGTTTGACAATACTACACAAGTTTTAAACTGAGTATCATTCTGAGCAGCATAATGAGGGCTCCCAATCAGCTCCCTGTCCAGGGTACCCACTGTAAGAACCCTCTGCCCAACAGGCACTAGGAAGTTAGCTCAGTTATCAGGTTACCTATGGCAGTATGCATGTTAAGTAAACCTTCATTTTATTTAATAGTGGCCCCAAAAAGCAAGAACAGTGATGCTGGCAATTCAGATATTGTAAAGAACAGCTGTGAAGTATTTCCTTTAAATGAAAAGATTAAAGTTCTAATTTAAGAAAAAAAATACAGTATGGTGAGATGCCTACGATCTACAGTAAAATTAGGTATTTTGGGAGAAACAAAATACATTCACACATAACCTTCATTTTCAGTACACTGTTATGATTGCTCCACTTTATTATTAGCTATTGTTAATCTCTTACAGTACCTAATTTGTAAGGGGGGAACTACGATGTGAAGGAAAAAGAAATTTAATTTATTGGAATGTAAACAAACTTTTTTTTTTTTTTTTGTAGAACGGGGATCAAACCTAGTGCCTTCCACATGCTAGGAAAGCACTATACCACTGAGCTACTTCCCTGGCCATTTTTACTTTTCATTTTATTTTGAGACAGGGTTTAAGTTGCCTAGGCTGGCCTTGAACCTATGATCTTCCTACCTCGGCCTCCCAAACATCTGGGGTTACAGATACTTGCCACCATGCCCAGCTAGACAAGCAACTTTTGAGACAGCTTTTCTTAAATTTTAGTTTACTTCATAGTAAACCTATGTGCTTAGTTAAAAATAGCAATACAAAAAAATTAAGTTGGGGCTGGGGATGTGGCTCAAGCAGTAGCGGGCACGCCTGGCATGCATGCGGCTCAGGTTCGATCCTCAGCACCACATACAAAGATGTTGTGTCCACCGAGAACTAAAAAATAAATATTAAAATTCTCTCTCTCTCTCTTTAAAAAAAAAAAAATAAGCTGAATCGAATCAAGCTTCCAGAGTTAACTACCAGTTTACAGAAAATACAGAAACCACTAGAATATATTCAGCAAAATCCTAAATGTGGGAATTCTACAAGCCAAAGGACCCAGTTTCTTCAACAAATTGAAAGGGCGGGCTTCAGGAAGAAGTCTTATTCTGGGCAACCTGCAGAATAAGACTTGAGAAGCACATCAATCTATCTTGATGCATAAACCTCATTTGAATACCAACTCAAACTAAAAAAAAAAAAAAAAAAAAGATGACTGGGAAAACTTCAACAGGAAATGGACATTTCAGGATACAAATTAATTTGGGGGGAAGAGAAATAATATTCTATAATTTTATTTACAATGATTAGAATGAAATTTTACATATTTTACCTAAATAATATTTTTCTTGTCTTGTCCTTTTTTTTAACAATATCTATTATGAGAAATAAATCCAAGGTTTAGAATAATGCAGGAAAATTCTGTATAAGACCATGAACAATTTTCCATTTAATTTAACTAAAAATAAATGTAAACCTATTAGCCATACTAGAAGTAGTAGAATATATATGCTGGCAAAGCAGAGGTAAAATATAGATATCTGTCAAATCTAAAAGATAATCTCTCATCTCTAATCATCTCTAATGTATTCTATGCCAAAATGCTGCCTCTTAAGCTAAACCACAACTATTTGTATTGAGACAGTACACTGATGATTAGTTTCCCTCCACTTACATAAAATAGATAAGCCAGAATATAAATCCTAAAAACCATAGCAGTTACCACATCTCAAGAAATCTACCACGCCTGACAAATGAAAAGAGTGTATGTATAGTGGGGCGGGGGGGGGGGTTCACATTTGAAATAAGCAAATAATAATAAAAATGTACTTAAGATTTACTGAAAAATCATTCTATGCAAATATTAGTCTAATTTGCCATATTAGTATGTAGTTGTATACATAAAATGTGGAATTTTTTTGTGTGTGTGTGGTGCTGGGGATTAAACCAAAGGCCTTGTGCATGGAAGGTAGGTACTCTACCAACTGAGCTATATTTTTAGTCGCAAAATGTGGGATTTTTTAAACTAACCCAATGCCCTACTTTTACATAAATGTAAACTAAAGCCTGAGCTCAGGTTGTGGCTCAGTGGTAGAGTGCTTATCTAGCACATGGGGTACTGGGTTCAATCCTCAGCATCACATTAAAAATGAAATAAAGGCATTGTGTTCATCTACAACTAAAAGTATTTAAAAAAGAAAGAAAAAGAAAATCAAGGTCCAAAGAAACTAACTTAAAAATCAAAGAGTTCATATATTATTTATGATAGCATTAACTTTCTTAAAAGCAGATCCTTCTAGTTCTAACATTCCTTTTAATTCTAGAAGCCTGGGTTTAAAAAAATATAAAAGAAAAATGAGGTGAGAGTGCCTTGATATGAAAGAGATAGGGACTATTGAAACTTAAGAAGCAAAGACATTATAACCTTGAAATTCCCTTTTAATAGTTAATATCCCAAACTATAATATAAATCACTTAACATTCTCTATTAAAGTAGTATTATTCTCATTTAAATATTCTTAAACTCTATATGAAACTGCCAATAAGGCAACTACAATGAAAAACAAAGCAGCACAGTCAAAAACTGATTTTATAGCTAATTTCAAAGTGAATGACTTATGGAGGTATTAGTTAACTGGTGTTGATTCATTTATCACAGATATATGGAAAAGAGATGAAAATCTGACAAGAGTATACAAAATATCAATTATAAAATGGAAATTTCAGTTAAGAGAGACTGAACCAGATCTGTAAAAAAAAAAAAAAATGCAAAAACTATAATCAAAAGATTAGAAGTGTTAGGGTTGGGGATGTAGCTCAGTGGTAAAGGACTTGTTTGACTTACATAAGGCCCAAGAACCTTAAAAAAATATATATATATATATAAATATATATATATATATATATATATATATATATATATATGGAAATATAAAAAGAGAGAAAGAAAGTTTAAGAAATTTAGGTACTGGTAGCTCTGTGGTAGAGCATCTGTTTAGTATGTGTAAATACCTGGGTTTGATCCCACCACATACACATATGTTAAGAATTTTGATTCGCAACGCATGTAAGAATCAACTATAAACTTATCTAAGAAGAGACTATTAAAAAATTCTGATTTCACCACTGGAGGCATAATAACCAAGGAATTTTTCTAAATAATGTACTAATTCTCAGTTCTTACACAAATTCTTACATACTTAAAATTTTACCTGAAACTCAGCTGTTTTAGGGTTACTTATGTGGACTGCCTTTGTTGCAGAGATATCCAAACCAAGTTTATCAGCAATATCTTCTTGGGAGCACTAAAAAGCACACACACACACAAAAAATACATTAATATGGAAAATGAATAAATGTAACTTAAAAAGGAATGCTATCAGTCAACCTGCAATGGTCTCAGCAATTTATATTCTCTATATGTAAGTTTTAGTAATTAATTCATCAATTTCAGGACCAAAGTATATGTAATTTAACATTAATAATTCTGTTATGATGAGTTCTAGCCAGGATATGCAGCTAAAGTAAATTTTTCAAGTGGAGATGGTAGTAAAACCTATACCCAGGTCCTTGCTAAGCTAGCCTCCCATTTATCTTTCTAATCTCCTAATTCCCTGGTCCATACCCTCCTGAACCTTATACTTTTCCCTGCCTTTACTTGAAATGCCTCCCATCCCCACATGCAGCCATTCCCTGAAGCTCTATTTAAATGACCTCTTTTCCACTTCTTCCATAAAAATGTCCCTAATGATTCCAATCAGAAATTCTCTCTGCCTCCTTGGAATTTCCCATGACTTTCTGTTTTGACTAGCAATAAATGTAAATCTTGCTGAATCCACTCTGTGTACAGAATGGTAGAACTGGAGAGAATTCAAGTGGCCTGAATTCTGCCCAAAGTTTTTCTATCATATAATTTCCCTGCACCTGCTTGATAAAGCTCATGGTAGCAAATTGCTAAGTACCCTTGCATCAAAAAAAAAAAAAAGAAAAGAAAATGTTTGTCCACCTCAGAAACCAAGACAGCAGGCAAAAGTTATGAAAATAAAACCAACTATTAAGATACATCAAGCCCAATAATAAATAAGAAGATAATGCATTTTCACTGCCTGGCAGAGAGTAAATGATCGCCCATTGTACTGCTCTACAAAACAGTTTTCAAGGAATAATTGGCATGTATATCACTCAAAATAAGGGCAGGAAGTAGAAAAACTGACATGGTAAAAAGAATTCATTTAATGCCAAAGCCAGCTCTAGTGATTCCTATCATGCTCTCTTGGGAAAGATCCCAAAGCCATGTCCAAGCCTAACAAAGAAGAACTCCCTGATCTGCTTAGGCTGCAGAGGTAGAAAATGGTAAGTGGATATTTAGTTTTAAAACTGAGCCAATCTTAAAAGAAAAACATTACTACCAGTATGCAGATATAGCAAAAATCATAATGATGGGATATGAATTGCTTACTATACTTGGGTACTCAAGGAATAGAACAATGGTCATGGGCCAGGTGCAGTGATGCACACCTGTAATCCCAGTGGCTCAGGAGGCTGAGGAAGGAAGACCATGTGTTCAAAACCAACCTCAGCAAAAAGTGAGGCAGTAAGCAACTTGGTGAGACCCTATCTCTAAATAAAATACAAAATAGGGCTGGGAATGTGGCTCAGTGGTCAAATGTTCGAGTTCGATCCCTGGTAACCCCCTCCCTCGCAAAAAAAAAAAATGACTGTCACTCTTGTATTAAACCGTATGTAACAATACAGGCCATCTTAACTCAATGATGTTTAGGTTTCCTTATAAAATGTGTAACTTTTCAAACACTGAATTCCAATGGTGAAAATCCTACAGGAAAACTGTTATTTGAAATCTGAAACACTCTAGCACCTCTTTTTTCCTCCCGTGACAAACAACAAATGTATTAAAAAGTGACTCTGGACAACCAAACAGGCTAATATGACAAGTGTCTCTAGTATGACAATTCAGTCACTAGCTTTGGATGAAAAAACAGGCCTGGGCTGGAATCTGGTCCAGTCAACTGACAACTGGGAGTGGGATGAGTGACTCTCAAATTAAGCACTATGGAAGACAGAAAGGCCTACTACACAAGGCTTTGTACATAAAGCCTTAGCATAGGGTAAACATTCCCTGCAGTTACTTGTGGAATTCAGCTTATGTGTTCTTCCAAAGATACTCTAAGCTACATAGTTACATCAGAATGCACCACTAACATAGAAGGGTAGGGGAAACTAATGCCAGAATTTTAACAGCAATTAGATCTGGGAAGGAAAACAGGATTAAAAGTAGGGAGGGGAACTGTCATGGTTTACTCAATGGGATCTGTGAAGTCCAAATCCATCAATAAGAGAATTTGTTGATTCCTATGCCACTTGCATATTAAAAAAATGGGGAGAAGGGAAGAATAAAAGCTCACTGAATTAGACAAAGCGGAATGAAAGGAAGGGAGGAGGATGGGAACAGGAAAGACAGGAGAATGAATCAGACATAACTTTCCTATGTTCATATATGAGCACATGACCAATGTAACTCCACATCATGTACAACCACAAGAATGGGAAGTTATACTCCATGTATATATATATCAAAATATATTCTACTGTCATGTATAACTAAAAAGAACAAATTTAAAAAAATTTTTAAATATGGGGCTGGGGTTGTGGCTCAGCGGTAGAGTGCTTGCCTCGAACACACGAGGCCCTGGGTTTGATCCTCAGCACCACATAAAACTAAATAAGTGAAATAAAGATATTGTGTCCAACTACAACTAAAAAATAAATATTTAAAAAACTTTAAAAAATAAAAAGTACACTTCTCAGTGTTATATTTTATATTTCCCTTTAGATGCTCATGACTAGAACATGTGTGTGCCTGATTTGAATGCCATGGTGCCTGCTATAAAAGTAGTGTACACAGAAGGAAACAATGGTAATGGCTCTAGGAATCCAAAGGCCAGGACTGTAGTCACGGTGGTGCTGTTGTGGAAAATGTGTTAGGTACTTAGGTCCTCTTTCAGTTTCAGGCTTCCTTGCTGGCATAATGCCTAGCACATAACACATGTTCAACAACTATTGAAGGAGTGACTACTGACTCAGAAAAATCAAGGCCTAAACTAGAAAATCTAGACAGTCTCTGAAATACTCTAAAAGACTGAGAATTTCAGGGCTGGGACTGAGTTGGGGAGCAAGAAGTAGCTCCTCCCTAAGGTTAAACTGAAACTTGAATGCTCAAAAACTCCACCACAGGTACCACAGAAATACTCAGCAACAGGAAAAAAGCCTACAAATTGCATACATATTTTATTCTTTTAAATGGTCAATCTGGTAAGGGAGGGAGATTTCCTTCTGATTTTGTAATAAAATTCATTTCCTGATTTAGGCCTTTTATGTCAGCTTTTCAACTCAAAGCAAATGTTTGTGAACATGTTCAAAGACAAAGAAATAAGTTTAATGTGGAACAGTCCACAAGCTCTTAACCAGGGCGGCATCTAGTGGGCACAGCCACAACCAAATTAAGACCAAATATTCTAACTTCATAAATTTGGTTATACAATTCATTATGAACCCTCAACACTTACATGAAACTATAAAATATTCTGTCATCTGTCACTTAAGGCAATATTTCTAGACTTTTATGTTTTTCCTATGATTATATACAGAAACCTCTCAACATTCTTTTAACTGTTTAATCTCTAGTAACAAAGGTATTCTTTTATAGTCTGGAAATTTTAGCAGTCTAGATTTAAAAACTCATTTACAGAATCACAGAACAAATAATTTAGTCAAAATAAAAAAATCAGCTGAGCAGAAAAGTCATGTTTTAAGACATACCAGAGCAAAGGTAAGTGCTTCAGTGAATCCAGCTGCTGCCATGTCATGTCTGAGAAGTTCAGTGAGCTTATTAAGAGGAAACTAGAAAAAAATTCACTTTATTTCACCTCAATAATATCTCCATTTTAAAAATATTACATTTATATTGAACATATCATTAAAAGCAAACAACCCTCACCCTATCCCCACACACATTAATACCCCACTATCTATATAGATTACACCCTGTCCCCACCCCCACATCTCCCACACACAATTCTGCCTTCAGGCCCACATTGAGAAAATGAATTTCCTAGTCTGATTCAACAAGGGCTGTATTCTCAAAACCTGTCTTTCTTCAAAGAACTAGTCATCACAGGTTTTCAACTTACTCTAATCATTTGGGCATCTGTTTTGTATCCTTTCCATAGCAAATGCTTCTCATAGCAAAGCATGTCCAAATACTGCTTAATTCTTACGTTCTGTTTTTCTCAAAGCCTTCCTGGCATTCAATAATCAGTTTCTAACAATAAGGAGTGTTTATTTAAGGGTGCAATCTTACTTGATTAGCTATGGTGTATGTTTTCGGGAGAGTCATCTGAATGTTGTTATATCCATAAGCAATAGCTGCATCTTCTACAATATCACACGCATGGATAATGTCAGCTCTGGTTGGAGGGATTTCAATCTCAATCTGATTCCCATCACCTATGACTTCTGACTTTAAATACATCCTGGTCAGGAGCTTGGCAAGATTTTCCGGAGTTTCTCTGAAAAAGGAATGTACAAACCATAAACTTTTCTGGATTATGTAAAACATGTTTACATTTTGATTTAAGATAACGCTACTACCTGAAACCATGACTTTCTTTTTGAATCCTATTAGACATTAGACATCCTAACTGATGCCACCTCATTTTTTAACTTACTCTGAACAATATCAAAATCCTCTCCAAGCATTCTTTCAGGAAAAATTAAATAGCCTTGTATAAAGTTTGTACATGTTACACATGAAGTAACAAAGGAATAAATTAATGACTTGATAAACAAATTGAGAGAGCCTAATTCCAAAGCTTTCTCTAATAATAAGTAAATGAAGTTTTTAAAACATACCTGATTCCAACTTTCTTGTTAATAAGATCAGCTCTAACTATCTCCTTTCGGTAACCCAATTCCTTAAAGAGAAAAGAGTTGGAAAGCTTAAATCATTTCCCACTGGATATAGTTTTAGACTCTTTCTAATTCAATTAGTTGTTGTTGCAGCTTTATTACCTTGCCAAGAAAGTATTTTTAGAGTCACATATTGAAAATAAACTTGATTTTTTAAAAATTATTACAGAAAAACAAATTGCTACATTACATTCTTATATGAACATTCTACTTGCTAGATGGTTTGTACTACTTGTGCCAAACATTTTTCTCTTTAGATGCTTATTCCACATTCCCTACAGTAAAACATAGCTGCATTACATCATTTCCAAGATGTTTATAAATCCTAATAAAGATTTTCAGTCTCATCTTCGCAAGCAGATGTGTGTGACCAAAAAAGAACAATTCAAGTGTCACAATGTACCATCCATCATACTGAGTCTAAGAATGTTAAGACATTTCTCTATTACTATGTCCCACATGGGGAAAATCAATGATGCCCCAAGTCTTGGCTATCAATCTGCTTGAGGAGATAAAAGGGGTGGGAACATCTCATAAATTGACACTTACTATACTTCAAATGGAACATAATTTACCATCCAGGGATTTCCACACTTTGGAAACAAATATTTCTTGGCACCAAATTACTCTCAAAGTATAAATGTCACTATCAAAAAGGCTATATATTTAAAACCTATTTTGGTCCAAGCAAGGACCATGCACCAGAGCCTTGCTACTCAAAATACAGTCTTCAAAGGGAGAGTATCAGCATTACCTGAGTGCTTGTGAGAAAGGCAGACTTACATACCTCACAGGTCAAGCTAGCATCAGTGACACTACACATACTAAACTTGATAGCCCACACTGCAGGCTATCAAGATTCCCAGGTGAATTGAATGCACAGTAGAATTGCGATGGCACAGACTGGTCGAGATGCTCAGATGACAACAGTAATAACAAACAAACCTTTACTGAATAGTTACTGTGCGCTTAACAGTTCAAGATATACTTTTGATAATCTCTTAATCCCCTCAATGTTAGTATCCTCATTTTACAGATAAGGAATGTGAGTTTTAGAGAAAAACTAGTACTGGGTCGCAAGTACTAAGCTGCTGAGTCTAATTGCTGCTATATTCCCAAAGCTTAGAAAAATTCCTATAAGATAATAAGCATTTGGTATATATTTAATGAATAAATGTATGCATAAAGTAACTAAAAAATAAACTTGACTTGATAAACAAATTAAGAAATCCCAATTCCAAAGCTCTCACCATTAGTCATTAACCATTTCTCTCTACCACTTATCGTATTTCAAATTTTATTCTTTTCTAAAAATTTAAAAGCCTAGCAAAGAACTTTCAAAGTATTTGTGAAATTTTGCTACTTCATGTGAAGAAGCAGCAGTGAATCTCTAGAGGACCCTTCCTCTCTGAGAAGACAACCTGAGAGCTATTCTAACCAAAGTTTAGGAGAAAATAAATTAACAAATGCCAAACACCAGTGTAGTACTCCTTTTCAGAAAGACATCGAATTTATGAAAGCTCTTTTAAAGTAAATAAATGATCCAAATGAGAAAAGTAAACCAAATTTTAAAACACATTTCTCCCCTTTCACAAAAGTATATTCTTAATTTTAGTAATACTTGACAATTCCTCATATTAAAGAGAAACTTTCCTCAAATCAGACATTTTAAAAAACAATCTAAAAAGCTATCTGTGGTTAATTCCAACTACTAGTGAGGTAAATAATCACAAATTCTTAATCTCTCTACATCCATGGTTTTGCAACATGACACTACAGATCCTACAGTTAGGAGATGGCATCTATTTCTCCACCATACCAGTGATGGCCAATAGGACATCATGATTGAAAGCATGATGGGCCTGCTCTCTTGTTGCTGGGAACCCTGCAACCCACCATCATATTAAGAAGCCCAAGTGTGGGTAGAGGGTGTGTGTAGCTCAGAGCTTGCTAGCACACACAAGGCCCTGGTTTCCAGCAGCAGCAGCATGTGAACACAAAAAAACCAAGCTAGCAAGCTGGATGATGATTAAGGACAGTTGACACCCTGACCCCACAACAAGAAACATATATGAGTGAGGCCATTTCAGATCATCCTGCCATCAGCTGACCAGCCACACAGCTACCCATATGAGCAAGCTCAGCAAAGATCAGTTAAGTTGGCCCAGACACGAAGAACCATTGAAGTGACAAAGAGAATCAGGAGATAAGTAAATGGCTGTTATTTTAAGCCACTAAGTCTTAGCGTAGTTTGTTATACAACAAAAGCTAACTGATAATAACTACTAAATTCCAGATCAATTAAAAATTTAAAAATCCCTGATATTGACCAAGTAATTTCAGTTATGCCTTCTATAATTATAGTTATTTTGACTAACAATAAATGTTCTAGAATAAAATGCATTGTTAAACCTACTGTTTTGGGGAGGAAGATGTTTTGGTCATGGCAGGTTTAATTTACTTTAAAAGCTATTTAACTATTTAGGCTCTGATTCACTTCATAAATGACAAAGGAACTAAAAAATCCAAAGAGAAAAAAGCTCATCAAAGAATGGTCTCGCTGAGTCAGAACCACAAATAATTTAGTGTGATACTATCATGTTTCAGAATAGCCATCTTTATATGTACCCATCTTGGGGGGAAGTAAGTCCAGTCAATTAAGAATAATACTAGTTTGGGAGCTGAGGGTATAAGCTCAGCAGCAGAGCATTTGCCTGGCATACACAAGACCCTGGGATGAATCCCCAGTATCATCAGAAAGAAGTATAAAAATAAAACTAATTTAAATTTTTTACTAATATTCTATGTTTTGACAATAGCTGTACTTGCTACTGAATTAGTCTCATTAACACAATTGGAATTATGTATTAGTTACAGTGCTGGCCTTCAGCAACTGATAATTCAAGTGTGAACAGACTAATTAGATTTGCAGGGCTGAGTAATCTTAAAGGGGTGAGACTATAAATTACCCAGTTAGCTAGTTAATAAGATCACAAAAATTATGGCCTTATAATGTGATTGTATAACCCAGCATGTTGGCATCTGATGTCAGACTGTCTGATCTTAAATCCTAGCTCCACCACTGTATTAACAGGCAACCTATTTAAAATCTCAAGATCTCAGGATCTTCTTCTAGAAAAGGCATAAATAAGTGCACTCTCCCATTAGACTAGTTATTTGAAGTCAAAAAACATCCTCACAGGGTCATTGTGAAGTGTCTGGCATGAGGGAGGGTGGGTGAATGGATGGATGGGTAAATCAACAGAAAACAAGCACTCTGGAGCCATTATACTGTGGTCACCATCAGTTCTTAAATACTTACTGGAAAAGTATTTGACTTCCCATTAGGAAAAACTACCTCAGCTGCTTCAACCCTAAAAAACAAATGTCAGAAATAAAGTGCTTAAAAAGAAAAAATGTGTCACAATTCCAGCAATGTACATGGTTAATCAATCTTTAATTTGAGCTACAACTCCAATCTCAATACACTCAATCTACCATACTCTAACACTGTGTGAACTAATCTTCCTATATATTATTCTACCATTTCATTTCCTAAGGCTCCCATGTCCCTGTAGGCAGTGTCCACTTGCAAAATTTATTTCCTTGTAGTGCAAAGCATGCATCCTGTATGGACTTTCTGCTAATCTGGTATCCCAGGTTTCATCAGGGTAGTGTTACATGACAAAAGTTAACTGATACAACCAATGAAATGCAAAATGAGTTAAAGAAAATAACAAACACAACTAATACAGCCCATATAATTTTAGTCATGCATTTTATAATTATACATGTACTGTGAATTATAATCAATACTGTACACAGTAAAGGCCATATGGGTTTAATTTTTTTTAATTAAAAATATGCTTTGAGCCAGGTACATGCCTGTAATTCCAGTGACTCAGGAGGCTGAAGCAGGAGGATCACAAGTTCCAGACCCACCTCAGCAACTTAGGGAGCTCCTAAGCAACCTAGCAAGATCCTGTCTCAAAATCAAAAAATAAAAAGGGCCAGGGATCTAGAGATGTAGCTCAGTGGTAAAGCATCCCTGGGTTTAATTCCCTGTACAAAAATACACACACACACACACACACACTTTGGAAAAAAGTAATTTTACTGATAAATATATGGCATATATATTTTACTCTCATATGTTTCTCTTTGTTTAGTTGTGCCTCTTGCTGTTCCTCCTACACATTCTCAGACTTAGTAATCCCTAAATACAGTCTAAATTTCAATGCCTCCAAGAGGCCATCCCAGATTGCTTCAGCCAATAGTAACTTGACCTTACAAATACCAGAACATCGCCAAAACGTCTCAAGTATTTATCACTTTTTGCTTTCTACATTACTTAGCCGTATTTCTTATTTCTTTTAACATATTCTATATTCTAGTCACAGGAACCATATGTTTCATCATTATATTTAGCGCAAGGCCCAATGACTCAACTTCAAAACAGAAGCCATCAATAAAGATGCTGAATGAACTTACATGAATTGATTTTCACAATATTCACTGAACATGGTGACAATAATATCAAGAACTATTTTTGCCTGCAAAAGAAAAAGAGTATTATGGTAATTTATATATTCTCCATTCAGAGGGTAATGAATATTTAAAATAATTAGTCCTCAATCACATAAAAATGGACCTTTACATTTACATTCCAAAAAAGAAAATGGAATAAAAACTTATGAGTAGGGCTATTCTTATCTTCAGGTGCTCTGTATTTATGCAGCTCTTTGAGAGTTACAATCCATGACCGAGACAAATCATTTAGTTCCCCACTCCCAACCTTGGTTCACCAGGTTCAAGAGAGATAAATGGCCAATTACTGGATTAAATGTTTTCAATTTCATAAGTCTCTCAAACCAGACTGCCGGAATACTGGCTCAACCACTGACTGACAGTGTGACTTCAGACAAGCTACTTTATTCTCGCTTCATCTCACTTTTCTTATCTGTTAAGTGGACACAATAAAAATTCCTATCTCATTTGTCACTGTGAGCATCAATACACATAAGATAGTGCTCAGTAAGAACCACAAGCTTGTTAAATAATTTTTAATTGAAAATAAGTAGGAAAAAATATGCTAACCTAAATGGAATGTATGCATTGCTCTTATGTACATTTAACTATTATATAAGTTTCAGAAAAAATACCTAAGGTCTGTCAATGCATAACTTAAAGGCTTAAAAATGTTTTAAAAGTTAAATCTTATATTATCCTGACAATAATTCTGAAGGCAAATATGACAGGTAAATGTTACAAATGAAATACCTTAAAATGTCCAAAATCCTATAAGACCCATACAAATACTAGGTATCTCCCCTACCTTTATACTCTAGCTGCCTTCTGTTATCCGAGTTCATCTTTCTGAATTTGCTCAACTGCCCCCTCACCCTATGCTGATATATATGTCACCCAAATAATGGTGACACACGCCTACAATCCCAGCTACTTGGAAGGCTGAAGAAAGAAAATTACAAGTTTGAGGTCATCTTGGGCAACTTAATGAGTACCTATTTCAAAAATAAAAAGGTCTAGGGATGTAGCTCAATGGTAGAGCACTTGCCTAGCATCTGTGATGACTTCGGTTTAATTCCCAGTATTGGGGGGTGGGGAGCTTTCATAGTAAACCATTCCAACATAGTCCAAAGTAGGTAGCAAATAAAAGTGAGTAAACAACTGGTAAACTACATCTTCAACATATTTTTGTATGCATAAACCCTTTGTTAATTTAAAACTTCTTTACAGAAAACTTTCAAGTACACAAAGATAGGAAATCATTCAGCATTTAAATGAAACCAACTAAGATAAATGGTTTTTACTGATCTTGTTATGGTACTTATTCTAGTCTCTTTTTTGTTGTCATGTATATGGCAGACTCTCCCATTAGACTAGTTTTTTGAAGTCAAAAAACATGTAACCCATTCTTAAATCCCTGGCACTGAAAAGACATTAAGTGCTCATTAAAAATCCCTGGCACTGAGAAGACATTAAGTGCTCATTAAACATTGTCAGCCAGGCAGTGTGGCATACACCAGTAATCCCAGCAGCTGGGAAGGCTGAGGCAATAGCTCAGGGGTGGAACAATTTCCTAGCATGGGTGAGTCATGGGTTCGATCCTCAGCACTCATAAAAATAAATAAATGAAAAAAGATATTGTGTCCATCTATAACTAAAAAAAAAAATTTAAAAAAGACAAAACAAAGCCAGCCTCAGCAACTTATCAAGGCCCTAAGCAACTCATCAAGATCCTGTCTCTAAATAAAATATAAAAAAGGGCTCAGAATGTAGCTCAGTGGTTAAGCACTCCCTAAGTTCAATTCCTGGTACCAAAAAAAAGCAAAAAAAAATTGTGAAATGAAAACACCATACAGAATTTACACTGATTTAATATTCTAGTTTTCTAAACATGAAATAAATGTCTTAAAATATCTTAATTTGTACCATACAACTTGATTTAAAAGTAAAATCTATTCTATTTGATGGTATAAAATTAGAAATTTTAGCTAGGTGTGGTGGGGCACACCTGTAAGCCCAGAAACTTGGGAGGCTGAGGTTGGAGGATCAAAAATTCAAGGCCAGACATGGCAACTTAGCAAGACTATGTCTCAAAATAAAAACTAAAATAGGCTGGGAGTGCAGCTCAGTGGTCAAGTGCTCTTGATTCAATGCTCAGTATTGGGGGGAAAAAAATTAGAAGTTTTATTTACCTTAGTAAAGTCAGTTCCTGTGCATTCGATAAATACATTTCTAGTATTTACTGTTATTTTGGAATGATTCCCTGCAATGAACACAAAACAATAACAAAACAACCATTTTAAAAAACATAACTGTATTACAAAGCTCAGAGGCTACATTTTAAATTTAGAAAAAAATATAAACTAACACCTTAGAGATAAGGGGATGTACAACTTTTATTTTAAACTCTCATGGCAAGTTGGAGAATACAATAAAAGAATAACAATCCTTTATTGAGACTGTTATCTAATCTTTACCACAACCCATGACCTAACTACAGACAAGACAACTAAAATTCAGAGAGATTAAGCAACTTGCCATGATCATTAGCTAGCAAATAGTAAAGCTAAGCTCTGGGTGGTTAACTCTGAGGCCTATGTAACCACTGTAACTGCTAAAGTTCAAGATCTCAAGAAGAGGATTTTCCTTCTCATGGTGAATTAGCTAAACCTCTTTCTCACCTCCAAAAAGTCAAACATCCATGGCTTAGACATTAAATTCTGCAAACACATTCAAACTGCCTCATAAAAAAAGCCTTCAAAAAGAAATTGAGTGTAGAACTTAGATTAAAAGTTGTAGTTTAACTAAAAAACTGTAGGCAAGACAGAGTTTGACTTCTGAGTTTAACCAAGTGAATGACTACTAAAACTAAAATGTCAACATCCTTTGGAAGAATATAACAAAATCCAGAAACTGTTATCAGTAAATATTTATGACTGTATAAATAGTTATAAGTGTATAAATGTTTACAAGTACTCATACATTTACAAATATTTACAAATTTATAAATTATATAAAAATCATTAGTAAAATATTATTGAATAATGAAAAGAACTATTAGAATAAAATCAACAAAAGACCTGAGACTATCAGATTGAGTTGTTTGATTTGATCAGCCAAGTTACTGAGAATCTACAAAAATGTTAAAGAATAAGAAGAAACAGCAATAATTCATGATGCTCATGAAGGAACTCACCATTGATGATTGGAGGCATTGAAAGGACGACACCATTGCTATCATAGATAACTGGGTACAGAGGTTTATTTTCAATGATATGCAAGTAATGTTTAAGGTGGTTGTCAGTCTGAAAAAAAATCAAGTCAAACAAAGTTAATTTTAAAAATTTCTATTATTATAATTAATTCATACACTGATATTTTAAAAGTGGGGGGAATCAGAAAAATATTAAAACATTCCAAATCACAAAAAGCTCTTCACTGATATGCACTATTTTTATTTATTAGCAATTGAAAGTGTTAGTAGAATGCATGTTCATTGTCGGACTCTAAAATGTTAGTAATGAGAGGCAGACACTTTATAACAGTATCCCTCCCAGTTGCCGACTAAATATTATTTTCCTCATATTTGCATGAGTTTTAATTTTATACAAATATGAAGATTAAAATATGGTACCGTCAATTTAAGTGGTTCTTAATTCTACAAGTACATTAAAATCATCAGATTAAAAAAGTAATTAAAAAAAGTAAACAAACAAAATTATGATCTAGGCCCCACTTTAAATCAGAGGAAATCGAACAACATGGCGGCGGGTGGAGAGGCAGCGCTTTCAATACCCCCTCAAGGATGGGGTCATAAAGACGCATAGATAAGGCTTAGATTCTACCAAGGGAGAATCTCCTAGCAAAATTCCACTGAAGAGAGACCAACTGGGAGCTACTAGGATTTTTTGAAGTGACAGTTTGCCCCAGAGGAGCGAATGCCCACCACGAGACACAGAGGTCCAGATCCGCCAGCCGCTGCCAACGTAACTGGGTGGTTAGCCTCCAAGACGCAGCTTGGCAGGAAGAGGTTTTAGCCAAGCCTTCATGAAATAGCAAGCCAGGAGCTGAGGCCAACCGGGGATGGACCAGTCCCACCCCTCCCTTCAGACACTCCCGCAAGGAGCCTGGGGCCCGCCATAGCAGAGAGGTGACGTCATCGAGTCCAGCCACGGATTCCTTCCCAGCAGAATCCACTTTAGCAGGTGTGTGACTCCCACCCTATCCAGATACAAGCAGCCAGGAAACCTCAGGGATCTCTCTGGGGGCGTGTCTGTAGGGAAGCAGAGGGGATCCCCGACCCCCAACCCCCCATATCACCAGGGGCAACTCCCAAGGTCTTAGCCACCAGTTTACCACAGCACTGGGGCTTAAATGGGACACGCGGTGGGGCTGCAAGTGTAACTAGATCTCTGGGGAACCGCTTCTGGTGAACAGGACCTGGCTGGCCAGCTGACAGGAGGAAGGGGGGGAAGGGCCGGAGAAGTGAAACGGCTCTGGACTGACAAGTCTGAGAGACTTCCAGGAGCCGCCTTACAGGGATTGCTATTGGCAGGTAGAGGGCAGAAGCTCCGCTTGGAGGGCACAGCTCCGCCCACTGGAAGAAAAGAAAATGGATCTCGAAGACTTTAATTTTTCTTTTTTTTTTTTCCTGCTTCTCTCTCTGTCCCTCTTTCCCCTTTTCCTTCCTTCTTTCTTTCCCGTTTCAAGTCTTATTGTTCTTTTCATTCTCCTCTAATCTATCTATCTCTCTCTCCTTCTTTCTTTTTAAGAGCACCTTCATTCCCCTACCCCCCAACTTTCATCCCAAGCATTACATCTTCCATTATGTGTAATTGTCTAAATGCAAATGGGTGAATGTCTTGAGGCTGTCTATAGGGCTCCTAAATACCTAGCTGCTACCAACACCCTGATCCAATCGCCTGTTAGTATCCCCCCTCAGTAGAGCAATCTTCTAAAGTAGCCAAGACATACTAACCCTCATACCATCACAGCACCTAACCTAAACATAAAGTCCTAAGAACAAACAACAAATCACTATATGCATACAGAACCTGGAAGCCTTTTATGAATTGAATGAATCAGCTTTAAAGTACAATAAAGCCCAACATTTCTAGGCATAATCTCCCACCACAAAGGAGAGACAACAGACATATACAAAGCCAAAACAAATGTATAGGAGAAAGCAGTTACACAGCAGTCAAACAGAGCTGGAAAGTAATGTGAACAACATGAAAAAACAAGGGAAAAAAGGACTACAAACAATGCAGGACAACTTAAATCTACAGTAGAACCTAGAAGCATCAGAAACATGGACAGGGAAAGAAATCAAGGCATACCTAACTCAGATGGAACAGAATATTAGAGAAGACATGAGACAGCAAATCCAAGCAATGAAAGTATATTTTGAAAACGAATTAAACAAACAAATTCAAACTGCAAAGAACGAGCTTTACCAGGAGATAGATTTAAAAAAAAACCAAACAGTAATCCTAGAAATGCAGGAAACCATAAACCAGATTAAAAACTCTAAAGAGAATATTACAAATAGACTAGATCAAGTAGAAGTCAGAACATCAGATAATGAAGACAAAGCTTATCAACTTGAAAAGAATATAGTCAACACAGAAAGGATGCTTAAATCTCACGAGCAATCTATCCAAGAGATATGGGATCTCATAAAAAAAAAAAACAAACTTGAGAGTCATTGGGATGCAGGAAACCATAAACCAGATTAAAAACTCTAAAGAGAATATTACAAATAGACTAGATCAAGTAGAAGTCAGAACATCAGATAATGAAGACAAAGCTTATCAACTTGAAAAGAATATAGTCAACACAGAAAGGATGCTTAAATCTCACGAGCAATCTATCCAAGAGATATGGGATCTCATAAAAAAAAAAAAACAAACTTGAGAGTCATTGGGATAGAAGGCGGCACAGAGGTTCAAACCAGAGGAATGGACAACTTATTAAATGAAATAATCCTAGAAAACTTCCCAGAGATGAAAGATGGAATGGATTGCCAAATCCTGGAAGCCTACAGGACCCCAAACATCCAAAACTGTAATAGACCAACTCCAAGACATATAATTATGAAGATAGCCAACATACAGAACAAGGAGAGAATATTAAAAGCTACAAGAGAAAGGAGGCAGATTACACTCAGGGGTGAACCAATTAGGTTAATGACTGATTTTTCATCACAGACTGAAAGCGAGAAGATCCTGGAACAACGTATTTCAAATGCTGAAAAATAATGGATTCCAACCAAGAATCCTGTATCCAGCAAAATTAAGCTTCAGATTTGACAATGAAATTAAAATATTTCACGATAAACAAAAGCTAAAAGAATTCGCAGCCAGAAAACCAGCACTGCAAAGCATTTTGAGCAAAATACTACAAGAGGAATTGAAAAATAGCGCCCAAAACTAACAGTGGGAGGTATCTCTGTAAAGGGGGAGAAAAATAACCAGAGAGGAAAAACTAGCCAAACTAAAATAAATAAATAAATAAATAAACATGACTGGAAGTACAAACCATATTTCAATTCTAACCTTAAATGTTAATGGCTTAAATTCACCAATCAAGAGACATAGGCTAGGAACCTGGATTAAAAAAACAAACTCAACAATATGCTGCCTTCAGGAGACTCATATGATAGGAAAAGACATACACAGGCTGAAGGTGAAAGGTTGGGAAAAATCATACCACTCACATGGCCCTCGGAAGCAAGCAGAAGTAGCCATACTCATATCGAATATAATCAACTTCAAACCTAGTTAATCAAAAGGGATAAAGAAGGACACTATATACTGTTAAAAGGAACCATCCACCATCAAGACATAACAATTATCAATTTGTATGCACTAAACAATGGTGCTGCAACGATCATAAAACAAACTCTCCTCAAGTTCAAGAGTCAAAAAGACCACAACACAATAATTATGGGTGACTTCAACACACCGCTCTCGCCATTGGACAGATCCTCTAGACAAAAGCTGAACAAAGAAACTATAAAGCTCAATAACGCAATCAATAACCTAGACTTAACCAACATATATAGAATATATCAACCATCATCAAGTGGATACACGTTCTTCTCAGCAGCACATGGATCCTACTCAAAGATAGACCATATATTATGCCATAGGGCGACTCCCAGTAAATATAAAGGTGTGGAGATAATACCATGCACCATATCTGACCATAATGGAATGAAACTGGAAATCAATAAAGAAAAGAAGGAAGGAAAAGTCCTGCATCACCTGGAAAATGAACAATATGTTACTGAATGATCAATGAGTTACAGAAGACATAAAGGAGGAAATAAAAAAATTCTTAGAGATAAATGACAATACAGACACAACATCCCGGAATCTATGGGACACAATGAAAGCAGTTTTAAGAGGGAAATTTATTTCCTGGAGTTCATTCCTCAAAAAAAGAAAAAACCAACAAATAAATGAACTCACACTACATCTTAAAATCCTAGAAAAGGAAGAGCAAAACAACAGCAAATGTAGAAGACAAGAAATAATTAAAATCAGAGTGGAAATCAACAAAATTGAAACAAAAAAAAATTGAAAAAATTGATAAAACTAAAGTTGGTTCTTAAAAAAATTAATAAGATCGACAGACCCTTAGCTATGCTAGAGAAGAGAAGAAGAGAGAGAACTCAAATTACTAACATACAGGATGAAAAAGGCAATATCGCAACAGACACTACAGAAATACAGAAGATAATTAGAAAAGTATTTTGAAACCCTATATTCCAATAAAATAGAAGATAGTGAAGATAGCGATAAATGTCTTAAGTCATATAATCTGCCCAGATTGAGTCAGGAAGACACACACAATTTAAACAGACCTATAACAAAGGAAGAAATAGAAGAGGCCATCAAAAGACTACCAACCAAGAAAAGCCCTGGACCAGATGGGTACACAGCGGAGTTTTACAAAACCTTCAAAGAAGAATTAATACCAATACTTTTCAAGCTATTTCAAGAAACAGAAAAAGAAGGAGCTCTTCCAAATTCATTCTATGAGGCCAACATCACCCTGATCCCGAAACCAGACAAAGACACTTCAAAGAAGGAAAACTACAGACTAATATCGCTAATGAACTTAGATGCAAACATTCTCAATAAAATCCTGGTGAATCGAATACAAAAGTATATCAAAAAAATTGTGCTCCATGATCAAGTAGGATTCATCCCTGGGATGCAAGGCTGGTTCAATATACGGAAATCAATAAATGTTATTCACCACATTAATAGACTTAAAGATGAGAACCATATGATTATCTCGATAGATGCAGAAAAAGCATTCTACAAAGTACAGCATCCCTTTATGTTTAAAACGCTAGAAAACCTAGGGATAACAGGAACTTACCTCAACATTGTAAAAGCTATATATGCTAAGCCTCAGGCTAGCATCATTCTAAACGGAGACAAACTGAAGGCATTCCCTCTAAAATCTGGAACTAGACAGGGATGCCCTCTCTCACCACTTCTATTCAATTTAGTTCTTGAAATACTAGCCAGAGCAATTAGAGACAAAAGAAATTAAAGGCATAAAAATAAGAAAAGAAGAACTTAAATTATCACTATTTGCAGATGATATGATAATATATCTAACAGACCCAAAGGGGTCTACAAAGAAACTGCTAGAGGTAATAAATGAATTCAGCAAAGTGGCAGGATATAAAATCAACACACATAAATCAAAGGATAACTGTATATCAGCAACAAAACTTCTGAAATGGAAATGAGGAAAACAACTCCATTCACAATATCCTCAAAAAAAATAAAATAAAATAAAATACTTGGGAATCAACCTAACAAAAGAGGTGAAAGACTTATACAATGAAAACTTCAGAACCCTAAAGAGAGAGATAGAAGATCTTAGAAGATGGAAAAATGTACCCTGTTCATGGATAGGCAGAACTAACATCATCAAAATGGTGATAATACCCAAAGTTCTCTACAGGTTTAATGCAATGCCAATCAAAATCCCAACGGCATTTCTTGTAGAAATTGATAAAGCAATCATGAAATTCATATGGAAAAACAAAAGACCCAGAATAGCAAAAGCAATTCTAAGCAGGAAGTGTGAATCAGGCGGTATAGCGATACCAAATTTCAAACTATACTACAGAGCAATAGTAACAAAAACAGCATGGTACTGGTACCAAAATAGGCAGGTGGACCAATGGTACAGAATACAGGACAAAGAGACCAATCCACAAAATTACAACTTTCTTATATTTGATAAAGGGGCTAAAAGCATGCAATGGAGGAAGGATAGCATCTTCAATAAATGGTGCTGGGAAAACTGGAAATCCATATGCAACCAAATGAAGCTGAACCCCTTTCTCTCTCCATGCACAAAAGTTAACTCTAAATGGATCAAGGAGCTTGATATCAAATCAGAGACTCTGCGTCTGATAGAAGAAAAAGTTGGCTCCGATCTACATATTGTGGGGTCAGGCTCCAAATTCCTTAATAGGACGCCCATAGCCCAAGAGTTAATAACAAGAATAAACAAATGGGACTTACTTAAACTAAAAAGTTTTTTCTCAGCAAAAGAAACAATAAGAGAAGTAAATAGGGAGCCAACATCCTGGGAACAAATCTTTACTCCTCACACTTCAGATAGAGCCCTAATTTCCCGAATATACAAAGAACTCAAAAAATTAAACAATAAGAAAACGAATAACCCAATCAACAAATGGGCCAAGGACCTGAACAGACACTTCTCAGAGGAGGACATACAATCAATCAATAAGTACATGAAAAAATGCTCACCATCTCTAGCAGTCAGAGAAATGCAAATCAAAACCACCCTAAGATACCATCTCACTCCAGTAAGATTGGCAGCCATTAGGAAGTCAAACAATAAGTGCTGGCGAAGATGTGGGGAAAAGGGTACACTAGTACATTGTTGGTGGGACTGCAAATTGGTGCAGCCAATATGGAAAGCAGTATGGAGATTCCTGGGAAAGCTGGGAATGGAACCACCATTTGACCCAGCTATCGCCCTTCTCGGACTATTCCCTGAGGACCTTAAAAGAGCATGCTACAGGGATGCTGCCATATCGATGTTCATAGCAGCACAATTCACAATAGCTAGACTGTGGAACCAACCCAGATGCCCTTCAATAGATGAATGGATAAAAAAAAATGTGGCATTTATAAACAATGGAGTATTACGCAACCCTAAAAATGACAAAATCATGGAATTTGCAGGGAAATGGATGGCATTAGAGCAGATTATGCTAAGTGAAGCTAGCCAATCCTTAAAAAATAAATGCCAAATGTCTTCTTTGATTTAAGGAGAGCAACTAAGAACTGAGCAGGGAGGAAGAGCATGAGGAAAAGATTAACATTAAACAGAGGCGAGTAGTGGGAGGGAAAGGGAGAGAGAAGGGAAATTGCATGGAAACGGAAGGAAACTCTCAACGTTATATGAAATTACATATAAGAGGTTGTGAGGGGAAAGGGGAAAAAAAACAAGGGAGAGAATTGAATTACAGCAGATGGGGTAGAGAGAGAAGATGGGAGGGAGGGGAGGGGAGGGGGGATAGTAGGGGATAGGAAAGGCAGCAGAATACAACAGTCACTAATATGGCATTATGTAAAAATGTGAATGTGTAACTGATGTGATTCTGCAATTTGTATTTGGGGTAAAAATGGGAGTTAATAACTCACTTGAATCAAATGTATGAAAGATGATATGTCATGAGCTTTGTAATGTTTTGAACAACCAATAAAAAATGTGAAAACAAAAAATAAATAAAAATAAAAATAGCAATAAAAAAAAAATCAGAGGAAATCAGTCAGTATCTCTGGATTAGAGCCCAAAACTGTTGTTTTTTTACAAAGCATTTATTACATTTCCCTAACTTCAAGACAATTTTGAATGCATCTAATGATTTATTCAAAGCTATTGCAAAATAAAAAAGAATATTTACCTTGTATATGTTCATTAATTCACAGGCTGTATACTCCTTAGTCTTATTCAGAGGCTTGAATTTGATATCTGAAGGACGCTTTGCAGTGTAGGTGAAAGGGCCTGATAAAGTGTCCAAATCATGAGTACCAATGGCAACCAATGCTCTTTTCCTAAATGTTGAGAGGAAGAAGGAAAGGAGGAGGGAGGAAAGGAAATGAAAAAAGGGAAAGAGATTTCAATATTTCAAAGCAGAAATTCTAAAAATAACACTATGTATTTTAAAAACTTAAACATTTCCCTAAAACAGCACTTTCTATTATATGGCATCTTTAGTAGATTATAATAAATTCTTACAACTTTTCAAGTACTAAGAAACTATAAAGCTACTTAAAACACACTTCAGTATATGAAGCAAATTCCATGTCACTGTGATTTCCCAAGTGCTATGTTACTAGGACAGCTTCAAAGTCAGCATTCCCTTTACCTTCCTTTAACTGATTTCTTCTTGGTGTCCTCCTTTGTGAACATAAATTATATATTGGATTAAAATAAGCTACTTAGTTATTGTGGGTTTTTCTTCTTTTTTAACTTTCTCTATTTTCTTAAATTTTCTGTCACAGCCATATTACTTGATTTTAAAGCTATGAATTACATTTCAAGTTTACTGTGTAACAAAGTTCAAAAGCTATTAATATCAGTTATCTTATAGTTTATCCACAAAGAATTTAAGGTAATTTTAGGAATTTATAGTAAGCTACAAAATAGAAAAGAAAAAAACAGAAATAGGGATATAAAACAAAGCTAGGAAATGTAAAACTAAATTAGAATCTAAAGGCCTAAATCTTACCAGGGAGGGTCACAAATTTACATCTAAGTTTTTTAATAGTCAATTAATTCAAAAAGAGAAATTTGGCCAGAACTTGTGTTAAGATTTCTTTAAATTAGTTTAACATATATGTGTACACATATTTGAGTATTTACGAATTATTTCACATATAAGTACAACAGAAAATGTATAATATTAAATTTTGATCAAGAGTGGTGAACTACAACTTTATAAACTATGGTTAAATAGAACTGCAGGCAAGCAAAAAGAAAGTGTTACTTTACTCAATGAATTAGGTGCTTGTGGAAGACGATAAACAGAACTACCATATGATAAAATACACATGATTCAGAAAGTTTAGATAATTTAACAATTGCCAAATCCAAAGGTAAGAAGGTAGAGACTTGTCAGTCATAGAAAAAAGCACTGCTTGATCAATTAAAAACAGGAAAAGAGGCAAAAAATAATGGAAAAAAAAAATCAATGAAACCAAAAGTTTGTTCTTTAGAAGAACAATAAAATTGCTAAACTTCTAGCCACACTGACAAAGTAGGGGAAAAGAGGTGAGATCACTACAGATACTAAAAGGATAGTAAGAAAACATTATGAACAACTTTATGGCAATACACTGAAATGGATATATGCCTTGGAAAACACAAATTTCTAAAACTCACTAAGAGGTTAATTAGTATTTCCGGAAAGGAAATGACTCGAGCACACCGGGCTATAAGGATGTGTTCTCTTCTTTCCTTAAGGAACGCTGATGGCCTCAAGAAATACTGTATAGAACAGAGGTTGAGTTTCACTTCACAAGGTGGCAGATTAAGAGCACCCAGCACTTGCCTGCTTCTCCATGAGATAGAAATGAAACAACTGGGATGCAGCTGCTTTTTGAGGTAAATGATCATGGGGAAAACACTGGAGTTCAATAGTGGACAGACAGACTTGGAGAAACCCAGAGACTGTAGATAGCGAAATAGAGAATGTCCCAGTACCCCTACACAGTAGAGGAAAAGGGAAGCCCTGCTTGGTGGGAGTGGAAAAGAGAGAGAGTTCCAGTGACCATCAATGCACAGTTTTCAGCAGCTTGCGGAAACACAGTCTAAACAGACAACAGTCCTAAGATTTCCATGGCGAATGGGTTCTAGAGTTCTCTGCACTTCCAAGCATATTTTCAGTGTTGCAACTGGAAACCATGTTGAGAAGAGCCCTATTGTCTGAGCTTACTACTACTTTAGGAGTGAAAGGCCCCTGCACTTTCCTGTCTCTGAGACCCCTGAGTACTATCATGGCACTGCTGAGTGAGCAGCAGTCAGTTTAGTCAATGACTGACACAAACTTGACAAGAGTTCTATCACTGACTGAAACACGTGGGATTAAGGAAGCACCTGCTTTTGGAATTTGTGGCTTGATAACCCAACTGCCAGAGTCTGGGGAAGTGAGCAGGCATGTGTGATGGCACACAGGACACAGAAGAGGCAACACTGGAATCATGGGCAGATCAGATGGAACCTGCTACCATACTTGCTCCAACTCCAGCCCCCTGTAGATGTTTTCAGACTCCATGGCCTCTCTCCACCTTTGGGGACATACAGCCTCATGCCACAGAGTTGGTGTTACCCCATTCTGTGCACAAAAACCTCTGGAGACAATCTTGAAGGAGTTCATATGTTGTGCTACTTCCTTGACACACCATGGGAATGGCATCTACCCTGATCTCAACCAAAACAGGCCCAGAGAGAATCTTCATCTGGGAGCTCTGTGATCTGCTCTTCCTCACTGCACCATGCAAAGCAGCTGAGAGACATTCAACAAACTCCTGTAATCAACTGAGAAGCACCAAAAAAGAAAGAAGAGGAGGAGTGAACAACCCCCAGCCTTTGCTCTGTCCAAAAGGCATAGAGCCCAAGAAGACACAGAAAGAAACCTCAATCATCACAGACTACAAATACTCTTTCCTGCTCATTCAAGCACTCTGGCAGAGGAAAAAAAAAAATTATTTTTATAAGTTTTTGTTGTTGCTGCTATTTTTTTGCGTTTTTATGTCTTTTCTCCTTTTAAAAATATTCTTTTTCTATCCTTTGTCCTCCTTTTCTCATTTTTTATTTCTGCCATTTTTTCTTTTATTATTTTTCTAAAATATTATCTTATGGCTATATTATTTTTCCCCATCTATTCCCTTGTTCATGGTGTTATTGTTGCTTCCACTTTATTTCTTTGTCTGTTTTTCTTCTTTTCCTTTTTTCTATATGGTAAAGATTGGGCCTGGGAATCAAATCCCCCTGGGTGGGGTCTAGGCTGCTGAGCTACATACCCAGCCCAGTTAAAAATATTAACTAGCCCCATTCAAACCTTCTTAGATACTTCAATGTAAATAACAGGAGAATAAAAGCCCTCAGACAATATCCCCCAAGCATGCATGACATGTCCTGCTACTAGACACTCGCCGCATAGCAACAGCAGAGAGAAATCGCACAACTGTTCTAGGTACTATCTACAAGGAACTGCATCCATCACTCCCACACCCTACTGTTGACAAGACTAGAGGTGAGTGCCACAGTGGGGAGCTTTGACCCTGGCCCCTGACTCTCTCTGAGAAACAAATGGGATTATACCAATGTCTGCACAGAGTATAAAATCCCAGGCCTATCACTGTAATTGGAATAGCCAGTAGTAGAACTGCTTTCAAGAAACAGCCGATATCAACAGAGCCGAGGAAAATCCCAACACCTGAGAGAGGTGTCCATTCTCAAGGAATAACCAGAGTGTACACCCTACATACTCTGCTGTTTACACCACACCCATCTTAAGTACCAGAGCATCCCATCTCCATAAGACTTACACAGAAAACACGTTCTCAGGCTCCAACATGGTATGCCTGTGTCAAAATACATCGTACAGAAATCCCAAGGAATTCCCAGTTGGAATTAAACTCTACACTACACAACAAAAAGGATACTTATTCAGAAAAGAGCTCTCACATAAAAGTAGAAAATATACCCATCCCAACAGAGGCATAAATCTCCACATAGAAACAACAAAAATGCAAAAAAGAAACAAATTATGTAACACCTCCTGAAGATCAAAACTACCTAATAACAGATGCCAAAGATATCAAAGTGATCCAGGCACAGTGGCCCATGACTGTGATCCCAGTGACTTGAGAGGCTGAGGCAAGATGACAATTTGGAGGTCAGCCTCAGCAACTTAGCAAGGCCCTATGCAATATGGCAAGAGCCTATCTCAAAAAATAAAAGCTAGGGAGGTAGCTCAGTGGTAAAGTACCCCTGGGCTCAATCCCCACCCCACCCCCACCCAAAAAGAGGTCATCAAAGTGAATGGAAAGTTAAACAAAGAGTTCAAAAAGAATTCAAACAAATGGTTTTCTTAAAGTTAAATGCAATCCAAAAGAATAAAAATAATCAGCTGAATTAAAGAAAACAATGCAAGACATAAATAAGCACATTAATAAGGGGACACAGACTTTGAAAAGGAATCAAATAGAAATCTTGAAAATGAAAGTTCAGTAAGTTAGATTAAAAAAATTTCATAAAAATCTCAATAGACTAGATGAAGTAGACGAAAGACCTGTTGGCTTGAGCGCAACTCTGCCAAAATAATACACTGAAACAGGAAGAAAGGAAGAGAGGAGGGAGGGAGGGAAGGAAAAGAAAAGAAGAGAACACACAGGATCTCTGGGATACCATTAAAAGATCAAATATCTGGGGCTGGAATTGTGGCTCAGTGGTGGAGCACTTGCCTGGTATGTGTGAGGCCTGGATTTGATTCTCAGCACCGCATATAAATAAATAAAATAAATGATTCATTGACAAATTTAAAAATTTCTTTAAAATAAAAAAAGACCAAATATCTGAATGATCACATACTAGAGGGAGAAAAGCCACATGCTGAGAACTGAGGAAACCTATTTATTGATAAAAGAGTAAAAACCAATCCCAAATTTAGGAAAGACAAAGACTTCCAGATACTAGACACATTTAGAACTCCAAATAGACCTGACCAGAAGAGAACTTCTCCGTGACAATATAGTTAAACTGCCAAAAGTACAGAACAAAGACAGAATATTAAAAGCTGCAAGAGAAACACAAGGTCACATTTAAAGGTAAACCCATTAGAACAGCAGCAGACCTGGCAGCAGAAACTCTAAAGGCCAGGAGGGAACAGAGTGATGAATAATAGGAGAAAAAGACCTTCCAAGATAAGTTAAAACTACTAGAGCAGCATGACCATGGGACCAGCAGTACAGAAGATACTCAAGGGAATCCTAGATCCTAAAGAAGAATGATTTACACAATCACTTGGGCACAGGAAAAAAAAAGTCTCACTAGAAAATTAGACACACAAAAGAAAAACAGGAAAAAAAATAAAACATTATCAAAGGAGCAAACCATCAAACCTCAAAGATAAAACAGGGAGAAAATCAAACCTGAAGAACATCAACAAAATGAGAGACAACTACATACCTTTCAATAATAACCCTAAATGTAAATGGTCTTAATTCTCCAATTAAAAGACACAGATTGGCTGATTGGACAAAACAAGATCCAGCAATAAGGTGCCTGTAAGACATTCATCTCACCTACAAAGACATAATCTAAAAGCATATGTAACTGTCAACACATCTTTAATTCAACCTGATATAACTTATTCAGGACTAACACAAATAAACTTCATATGTTAGTTCAAGTCTGGGGTTTCTCATCATCAGTAAATATACAGTTTTCATTAGGATTTTTGAAATACTGACATTACTTCAAATACTCCCATTCTTATTTTCCTAGACCTAATGGGTTTAAATATCACTGAATCAAAGAACGTTGTGCAGGAAATGATGTATACTAATGTAGAGATAGAAAAAGTAAAATTAAGTCATTTATACAAGTTTTTTAATCACTTAATTAATTGAACCCATGCTAGGCACACATTATACAACTGATTTATACCCTGAGTCCTAAGCTTAAATTTTATCTGTTAATTCATGATTATATATATTCAAAAAAATAAGATCAAGTCAAATTCTTTTTTTTTCATTTTTAAAATGCTACACCAAATAAAAAAGTGAAATGAATTGAACATAATTTTTCTATGTTCATATATGAATACAACACTAGTGAAATTCCACATCTGAACAACCACAAGAACAGGAGGCTAATTAGAATAAGTTATACTGAGTGTATGTCAAAATACACTCTACTGTCATATATATCTAAAAAGAACAAATTAACAAAGAGAGAAAAAAAATCACCTCATTTAAAAAACAAAAAAAAAAAAGCGAGACCATACTTTACCACAGCTAATACTTAGCAGTATAATCCATTAATGATTTCAATGACAAAACAAGAAAATGTCCATGACTAGATAATTCTTCTCAAAATTTACTGACTATTTCTCCATGCATGTATCATTTATAAACAGTAACAAATATCTATCTCGGAAAGCAAAGGTAAGCTCTCATATACTATTAATTTAGAAATGCAAGAGGAAGAAAAGGAAATGGACAGAGGGAGGAAAGGTAAAAGGAACAACAAGAAAAAGGGAGACAGAAAGGAATGGGAAGGAGAGGAGCAGAACAGAGGAAAAAGCAAGGAGGAAATAAGACAAAACAAGAAACCTGCAAATATTCTGATGTAATTTCTCTTGAAGTTCAATGAAGCTGTCATATCGATCTTTAGTAAACTTAATATTCCGGAGAACTGCTGCGACTGCAAAAGGGCGTATTTTAGCTGTCTGCAATTAAAAATACCAAGAGATAGTAAACACTCAGGCTTTTCTTTGTAATAATCTTATAATAGAAAGGTAACTGCATACTCCTAACAGTGCCAAAATTCTGATTCCAACAAGTATATTCATTTACCAATCAATAAGAGCAAAATAAAGTGGTAAGGAAGAGACAAAATCACTAGCCTCACAGAATTTACATTTTAGTGAGATTTTTAAAACTTACTAAATAATTGAGAAAAAAATAATTTTTAAAAATAATTTGCTCAGCCAGGCATGGTGACACATGTCTAAAATTCTAGGAACTCAGGAGGCTGAGGCAGGAAGATCACAAGTTCAAGGTCAACCTCAGCAACTAAGCAAAGAGGCCCTAAGCAACTTGGCAAGACCCTCAAAATAAAAAGGGCTGAAGACATGATTCAGTAGTTAGGCATCCCTGGATTTAACACCTAGTAACAAAATAAATAAACAAACAAATAAATAGAAAATAAAAATAAACTGCTCAAAGTTTATATTTTTACCGAGATAAACCTCCCACATTTTATCTTTAAAATTTTTGTAACATATCATAATTTAAATATATCTCAAATGTTTATTGATTGATTGCAGTGCTGGGCATCAAACTCTGAGCCTTGTGCATGCTAATAAGCAAGCACTCTACCACTGAACAGCAACACTAGCCCTCAAATGTGTTTCATATAAACATTTGGACATTTTCCAAAACCATTTATGGGAAACAGGTACTTTGTTTTCTTTTGTTCTTTGGTAATAAGTTGATTATTTTTTTTTAAAAGAGCTATAGGCTAAAAACATATCTAAATGATCACAGAAAATCACATTTGACAGAAGGATCAGATTTGTTTCTTTGTCTTCCCCACCTTATACACACAGAAGAGATTCTTTTGAAAGGGAAAATATTAATTTTTTCTTATTACCTCTTCTGTGACAATCAGTTTTTGAATTTCTCCATTAGGCATTACCCGTTTATATACTGGAGCTTTTATCCTAAAATTAATAATAAAACAAAGTTATTCGTAATTAGTGAAAACATCTGATAAATTGATTACATTCTTTGCTTATAAGTAAAAAGAATGTTTACAAAAATCAAAAGAAGTAAGGCAATGAGGAGATGAATTATAGCAGTTAAATATTAAAAATAGGAAAGCAAAAACTAAAAAAGGAAAAAAAGAAAACAAAAACTAACAAACTTTCTAACACTTTAGGTTATTCAAAAAGGTCTCTGGATGCCTAATAGTAACAAGTTTTCTATCACTAGAGTTCCAGCAAAGGCTACAAAACCATTAATAGAGCAACTGTTAAAGGAACGGGATTAGTTATTTTTTTACCACAACCATGAGATTCTAAGCTTCAAAGAAAAAAACACAGAGCTTATTAAAAATACAGAATCCCTGGGTCTATTTAGACCTACTAAATCAGAACAGTCAAAACAAAGTTTTGGTAACTGGTGCATTTTGAAAGCATTACTAGATAATTTTTTCCATTGGCGATTACAAACTACTGTTTTAAGGCAGTGCTTCTCAACCTTCAACGTGTATATCGTCAACTGAAGAGTATGTTAAACCTCAGAACTTGATTCAGTGGATCTTGGATAGAGGCTAAGAATCTGCATTTCTAACAAGCTCCCAATGATGCAGATACTGCTGGTCCATGGACCACACTTTAAGTTGCAAAGGTCTTAAGTTGTTCCTAATTTTGTCTCATAAAAAAAGCATAAGAGTCAGGCACCCAATGGCTCAGGGGGTGGAGGCAGGAGGCTTGGGAGTTCAAAGTCAGCCTCAACAACTGCAAGGTGCTAAGCAACTTGGTGAGACCCTGTCTCTAAATAAAATACAAAATAGGGCTGGGGATGTGGCTCAATGGCCAAGTGCCCCTGAGTTCAATCCCCAGTACCCCCCACCAAAAAAACAAAACAAAATAAAAGCACACGAGTTGCCTAGTAAAAATGCAGACTCTGATCAATGTGTTGGGAAACACTCTGAAAGGTTATCCTTTATCCTTATATCCTAAAATGTAAGCATATGATTGTCATGCATGGAACCAATTTATTCAACCCCCAAAATGTAACCACCTTAATCAAATGACCGATCATTATCATTTCACAAAAAGCCATTGTTCACCCAATGATAATTTCAGAATCTAGCCCAACAGCTAGCTCTTATTCTTTTGTTACTCATGGATTATGTATAAGTAATTAAAACCAAAAATAATTACTTTTGAGAGCTACTTCTTCTACCCTTTTCACTTTATATTTTCATTAAACTCTATTAAGGGTTACATGCAGAAATAGAAAGGGCCTTAAAAGTCTTCTTCAGCAAGATGTGATGGTTCACACCTGTAATCCCAGCAGCTTGGGAGGTTGAGGCAGGAAGATAGTGAGTTCAAAGCCAGCTTCAGCAATTTAGTGAGGCCCTAAGCAATTTAAAAATAAAATCTGGAAAGGGTGAGGTAAATATATAAATATACTGTAAAGGCAGCAGAATGTAGGCAATCAAGGTGTGGCTCAGTGGTTGAGCACCCCTGGGTTCAACCCATGGTATAAATAAATAAATAAATAAATAAATCCTATTCGTTATAGATTAGGAGATTGAAATTAGAGATACCAATCATATACATATCATAAACCATCAAGGTTTTCCAGTTAGGATGCTCTACTCCTGAGCTTCCTAAGAATTCTTAAGGCAAAAGGATACATAACGAACAGCCATCTCTACTTTTCCTCCCAAATGTTAGCAAATCCAAGGAACTACCCCCTTCCAAAAAGATTATTTAGTAGGGTATACCACACAAACCTATGGAGTTTTTTAAGAAGCCATAAAGTTATTAACCCCAATTTTCAAATACATTTCCAAAATGAGTATTCAATGACTCAGGTAAATTTTAAAATGGCTACAATCTCCATGAATCTGATCCTTCAATCTTCCTTTTATGCTGACCTAGCTAAGTATTCAGACATTGTTTCTTGAGATTTAAACACAACTGCTGACAATAATTTGGGAATAAAAGGGAGAAGAGGCACTGAACCCTAACAAATATATTTCTTTACCTTTCTTTGAAGACCTGAAGCCCTCGAACCAATCCTTCCAGACACAGGAGATCATATCTATTGGCAGGAACGTCGATTTTGTAAAGAACAACATCAGAGGCCCCCTCTGCCTTCACATTACCTTGTTCCTTACTTATTATTTCCTTTTCAGATGTCTAAAACAAGCCAAATCAAAGTGAAAAGGTTAATAAAACTACATTATGCACATTCCTCTCTTCAACAATAGGTTTATTACATCTACAACAAAAATAACATTAAAATATTAAATGCTATAATTGGAGCTGACAGAAAAATACTCAAATTCCTATTCAGTTCAGACATGTAGGATCCTCAGTGATTCCAGAACAGCACAAATCCAACTAAAGAAAATGTCAACAAATACCCACTAGTCAACTCCTGCCTAGCATCTGCTTTTCCAAATAAAATTTTACTGGAAGACAGACCCATTCATTTATATATTATCTGTTATCACACAGTACAATAGCTGAAGTATAACTGAAATAATAACCTCCAAAGCCTAACTTATTTATTATCTGGACCTTTACAGAAAAAGTTTGCCATCTCTATCTAAAAGAACATGAAGGCACCACCAAGAGCAATAATGGAAGTGTCAAAGAAAGAAACACAGAACAATAACCAAAATGTCAAAGAAAGAAAGATAAATCATCAAATAAAAGAATGTATTTCTAGCTGGGTGCAGTGGGACACAACTGAAGTCCCAGCAACTCCAGAGACTGAAGCAGGGAGATCGCAAGTTCTAGGCCAGTTTGAGCAACTTAGCTGAGGGCTAGGGATGTGGCTCATAGCACCACTCGGTTCAATACCCTGTACTGAGAAGGAAAAAAAAAAAAGAATACAACTTGTTATATGATAAAGATTCCATTCCAAATCTAAATCCTGAGCTGGGTATAGTTTAGTGGTCAAGCATTTGCCTAGCATGCATGAAGCCCTGGGTTTGATCCCCAGCACTGCAAAAAAACAAAAATCCCAAATTGAAATCTTCTGGGCACCCAAGCCCAGCAGGAATATGAGAATGACTGATAATATAAAAGCAAACAAAAACCTCTCCAGGGGAGGAAAGTGATCATCAGAAGGTATGAATGAGAATTAGCATAATAGGTACAATCTAGTGACAGTAAAGATATACTGTAAAGACAGCAGAATGAAGGCAACCAAGAGAAGGAGGAGGAACATCACAGGGTAGCAATTTTTAATGCAGTGGCAAAGCTTAGAGTACCTTATTCACCACATTATAGTAGAGAATATATTTCTATTTGCTGTGTCTACAACAGAGAATTTCAAATATAAATTTTTCAATCAAAATAATTATGTTACATCCAACTGTTATTGTTACCCTTTATTTAGAAATCCCACTTAACAAGAATTCACAAAATTTCCACCACTAATAACTTGTTTAAAAATAAATAATGGCTTTCTATTAACATAAAAACTTTGGTTTTACGTGATGCCCTCCCACAGCCACCACATGACTCGTTCAAACCACCATAATATGGGAACCAGATAAACAAAGGTATCTGAATATAAAATGGCCTAATTCTTTTGGAGTATGCAGCCATACGCGCACACACGTGTGAACAGCTTAAATCTTTCAATTTTCAGTATCTTTTCTTTTTAAATACATGACAGCAAAATGTATTACAATTCTCATTACATGTATAGAGCACAGTTTTTCATATCTTTGTATAAAGTATGTTCACGCCAATTCATGTCTTTATACATGTACTTTTTTTTGCATTACAATTCTTATTACACATATATACCACAATTTTTCATATCTCTGTATATAAAGTAGGTTGGCACCAGATTCGTGTCTTCATACATGTACTTTGGATAATGATGTCAATTTTCAGTATCTTATTTTATCAAAAGATCATACGTAACTTTGTGCTAGGCAATATGATACATTCTGCACAAACAAAATTAATTAATTAATTTTTTTAAAAAGACCATATGTGAAGATAAATTTGAGAGCAAGAGGGATGTATCAAGATGATATAATCTAAACTCCTTACTTCACAATTGAACAGAGTCTAAAATATGAGAACTAGAGAGGCAAAGTAATTTTCTCTGAACACTAAAAACACCACAGTCCAAAGATGAATCATCATAGTCTAACTATAAGGTAACAAAGATAAGCAACCTCAGAAAAATGAGCTCATATTCAGAATATCTGAAAAATAAGTATCTAATACATACAATTTCATCAAGTTCCAGACCAAATTCAAAACATAGTTCATCAAATTCTTCGTCAGCTGAGGAGAAGAAAAAAAGAGACCATTAGTTTTAATTTGTTCAGCACAATAAAAATTGTCTATGAATTGTATTTTCTTATTAATAATTACCTTTTATACTCAGCACACTAAATATCAAACATTAGACATCATTATTCAACAACAATCAAAAGTTTTGCTTAAAAAAAAAAAAAAAAAAAAAAACTATTGTAGGACTAATTACTCAGGTACAGGATTAGATTACCAGTGTTGGGAAGTTTGAAAACATACAAGGAAAAAACAATAACCTACTAAATAGAGATCAAATAGAAGGTAGGCTCCAAGCCACCAATCCTACACAATAGAACATCACATAAGCCCAGTTATCCTTTAAAATTCTCTGAGGCCATCAGACACTTGACTTCACAGCCAAGCCAATCAGGGTTTAGAATTCTGTGGGAGCTTTGTATCTTTTATTAATATTCCTGGCACCTATTTTAAACTTTACCAATATCTCATCCATAAAGTGACCTTTTACAGTTATTTTTAACATGGAACTATTACAAAGATTTAAATGATATCAGGCAGATAATGGAGTGGGCATATATCCTGCAACACAGTGTGTCTACACTAATATTTTCCTTCCTTATTCCACTTTCTTTGATACCTAATACAGCATTTTCAGAGTTTTCACATGATCAAAAACTGAACACAAGCTGAGCACAGTGGCTCACAACTATAATCCCAGTGGCTCAGGAGACTGAGACAGGAGGATTGTGTGTCCAAAGCTAGCCTCAGCAAAAAGTGAGGCACTAAACAACTCAGTGAGACCCTGTCTCTAAATAAAATACAAAACAGGGCTGAGGATGTGGCTCAGTGGTCAAGTGCCCCTGAGCTCAATCCCTGGTCCCAAAAAACAAACAAAAAAATGGAACACAAACTATCTACCAGTACATTCTAGTGAAAAGCTGTCTTAAGATTCCTGACTATGGAACAGATAGATGTAAAGTTCAGTGGAAGAATGTATTCTTAGCATGTGCCATGCCCTAAATTCAATCGCCAGCATCAGGAGGTGAAAAAAAAGATTAATCTAATCCAGACACTGAACTTCAACTTAATAAATATTTATTGAGCAACTACTATATGGCAGGCACTTAGATGCAGAGCTACAAAGATAAATACTCCACTAATTTTTAGTCTAGCAAAGAAATCAAAAGTGTACTGGGTCAGCATATGCAAGAAAAAAGGAGGATGAGCTCTGGGCCAGATTCCTCAATGACACCAGACCAAAATTAGAACTGCCTTGTACACAGTTAAGACAGCAGAGGAGACTGAAGAAATGGGATCAGGTAAACTGCTGGTCAAAGCAGAAGAACTAGAGAAACCTAAAGAACTGAAAAAGTTAAAAATCACCCACGTGTTTGATTTGGCTGAAGTAAGATGACAAAGAAAGTGGATACTCATCTAAAGAAGCCAAATCCTTCCCAAAATTTCCACCACCAATAACTTGCTAAAAATAAACGATGTCTTTCTACTAACATAAAGACTTTTGTTTTGCTTCTTCAAGCAAAAACGAGAAAGAAAAGAAAGGTCAATGTCCCTTCACTGTGCTGTCACTCCCTCTGGGTCAGGGCCATGCTTCCAGAACACTGAGAATAGAAGGAAGCCAGCACAGACAGCAAAGAAGTAACAAAAGTTCTGAGAACAAAAACCAGGAAACCAGGGGAACCAAAGAAGAAAAGACACTGAGAATTTCCAAAAGAAACCAGATAAATGAAGAACCCGTTCATGTGTTCAGAGTTATTTTCTTTTTCTTTTTTTTTTTTAAAGAGAGTGTGAGAGAGAGAGGGGGACACACAGAGAGAGAGAGAGAATTTTAATATTTATTTATTTTTTCTTAGTTCTCGGCGGACACAACATCTTTGTTGGTATGTGGTGCTGAGGATTGAACCTGGGCCGCACGCATGCCAGGTGAGCACGCTACCGCTTGAGCCATATCCCCAGCCCTTCAGAGTTATTTTCTACAGTATATTTATAGAAGGCACAGGTGCCACGGCAGTTTTATTGTGTATTATAAAAAACAAATATTTTTCATTCCCTGAGCTTCTCAAAAGACGTTTTTGTACCTGACCTAACTTTCTGTTTTAAAATCAGAGTTACAGAGGTGTCAAAAACATACATTGGAAAAAAGAGACTTTTCAACAAATGCTGCTGGGAGAACTGGAAATCCATATGCAGAAAAATGAAATTAAACCTCTATCTCCATCATGCACAAAACTCAACTCACAGTGGATCAAGGACCTAGGAATTAGACCAGAGAATCCTCTCCTAATACAAGAAAAAGTAGGCCAAATCTTCATCATGTCAGCCTAAGACCTGACTTCCTAAACAAGACTCCTAAAGCACAAGAAGTAAATCAAGAATCAATAAGTGAGATGGATTCAAACTAAAAAGCTTCTTTACAGCAAAAGAAACAATCAATAATGTGAAGAGAGAGCCAATAAAAATGGAGAAAATCTTTACCACACACACATCTGATAGAGCACTAATCTCCAGGATATATAAAGAACTTTAAAAAAAAAAAAAAAAAGATTAACACCAAAGAAATAAAGAACCCAAACAAAAAATGGGCTAAGGAACTGGGAAGACACTTCACAGAAGATTACAATTGATCAACAAATATATGAAAAAATGTTCAACATCTCCAGCAATTAGAGAAATGCAAATCAAAACCACCCTAAGATTTTATATCATTCCAGTTAGAATGGTAATTATCAAGAATTCAAGGGACTGGGGTTGTGGCTCAGTCGTAGAGAGCTTCCCTACACGTGTGAGGCACTGGGTTGGATCCTCAGCACCACATAAAACTGAAATAAAGATATTATGTCCACCTATAAGTAAAAAATAAATAAAAAAAGAATTCAAACAACATGAGTGCTGGCAAGGATGTGGGAGAAAAGGTACACTGATTCATTGCTGGTGGGACTGCAAACTGGTGCAGTCACTGTGGAAAGCAGTATGGAGATTCCTTAGAAAACTTGGAATGGAACCAGCATTTGACCCAGCTCTCCCACTCCTCAGTCTACACCCAAAGAACTTAAAATCAGAGTACTACAGTGATGCAGTCACATCAATGTTTATAGCAGCTCAATTCACAATAGCTAAACTGTGGAACCAATCTAGATGCCCCTTATAGCTGAATGTATAAAGAAACTGTGGTATATATACACAATGGAATATTACTCAGCCTTAAAGAATGAAATTATGGCATTTGCAGGTAAATGGATGGAGCTGGAGAATATCATGCTAAATGAAGTAAACCGATGCCAAAAAAACAAAGGCCAAATGTTTTCTTTGATGAATGCTGATTCATAATGGGGGTGGAGAGGCAAGGAAAGAATGGAGGAATTTAGGATTGGCCAGAGGAGAGAGAGGGATGAGAGGGTGTATGTGTAGTGGGGGAAGATGTTGGAATAAGACAGACATTACGTACAACCAGAGAAATGAAACACTGGGCACCATTTGTGTAAAAAATTAAATTAAATTTTAAAAAATCAGAGTTATAGTTCTTTCAGGACATTTTGTCCCAAAGCAACAAAGTCTGTGATATTGCTAGCAGTCTAATTCTGTTATTAGTATCTAAGACACATTTATAAAGACCTGATTCTGTGGCTTAAATCCAGCATTTCACCTCTGAAAGTCTTCACTACTAGGCAGGTGTCAGGTGTTGTAAATGTGTGCAGGGTCATGTTTAAATAATGAAGCCATAAGCCCCAAGTCAGTGGGAACCAAGTCTACTTTGTTTAGCTCTAATCAGCAACACCAAAAACAGTCTATGTTGAAAATATGCACTCAATAAATGTCTATTAATGAATGGATTTACAGGAAAATTGGGGAATGGATGGGTGTGTCTGAAAGGATAGCCAAAAATGCAACATAATATGCAAGAATTTGGATAATACTTCTTTCTAGAGAACATGTAGGGTTAACCACTACTTTTTAACTATGGCTTTTTAAAATGAGTCTTGTGTGCATCTTCTTAACATCTTACCTGTAACATTTTTATATTTGCTTAATGGCTAGTTACTTTGTATACTGGAAATTAATATTATTTAACTATTAAATGTGAACTGATATTTAAAGAAGAAGAAATAGAAAAAGGAGAAAGAGTGTAATTCATGACACACCAAGAGATTTGCCCTCTGTCCTACCTACAAGCAATGGCATTACATTGAAGGAGTTTTCAGCTGGGCAAAAACATAATTGGATCTGTGCTGCAGTCTGGCTGGGCACGATTCAGGAGCCACTTGTCAAAAGAAATGAACTTTATTTTTAGAACCACACATGCCAAACAAAACAGCTCCTCAGGAAAATCCCTCAGAGCCCAAATGCCACCACCGGCTTCCCACAAGCCTCTCTCACAAAAACACAAGCCTCTCCCACTCTCACAATCCTCCTGCTCTTGAGGCCAATTGGCTGGGTCACGTGGGCGGAGCCAAAGAAGTCCCCCAATGAGCAGCTCTGTGGTCTGAAAGGGCAGGGAAACAGCCCAATGAGCATCACCATAGAGGAGCCAATCAGCTAGATGTTGCTGGGGCCGCTGTGAGCCAATAATCAGCCGGCAGCTGGAAGTTTGCAGGCAGCTGGAAGTTTGCTCGGACCCCTTCAGCTGTGGCTCTCAACAGATCTGCTTTTGTTTTCGTTCTCCAGTGAGGGGGACTGAACTCTGAGTCTCTCAGACACTGGGCAAGCATCCTACCACTGAGGTACATCTCCAGCCCTCGATCTGCATTTTAAAAACTGGTGGAAGGATAGAGGATGATTGTAGCAGGGAGTCTTCCCAGCAGCATGAGTATGAAGGAGAAGGAATGAACATGAGAAATGTTAATGAGGCAAAATGTGTAAGGCTTAATGGTTGACTGAAGGCAGGTGGAACAGCCAGGATGTCCAGGATGATTCCCAAATTTCTGGTTTTAGGGAAAAAAGGGCCTCATTAACTAGTGTAGGTAATAAGAGAGGTAACCAGCCCCCAAGATGGCACCTGATGATTCAGCCTCCTAGTATTCAAGCCCCTGTGTGAACTTAGGTCAGATGCAATGTAGGTGAGCATGGAAGCAGATTCTCTGGTTCTGCTAAACCTTGAGACGAATGCAGCTCCATTTGACAGCGTGACTGCAACCTGGTGAGAGATTCACAGCCAGAAGCACCCAGCTAAGCCCTCTGATTCTTGCTTCTCAGAAACTGTGTGAAGTAATAATGGTACACTGTCTCACACTCACAGTGCTGGTGTAAATCATTATGTACCAATAGACTATTAACACACACCTCCCTGAAGGTGCAGTGCTGCTATAACTAAAACCAAACTCTGGAGGGCTTTGGAACCAGACAGCAGACTTTGAGTACTGTAATGAAAACCTAAGGGCCTTCAAGATGCTACTGATCAAAAGGCAGGTGAGGATGCAAAAGAGAGTGTTACTAGAAAGCAGAAGAAGGGAAATCCTTGGTATGTAGAAGCATAAAGTTTAAAAACACCAGCCTGCAATTAATGTAGACCATTTACTAAGTGACTTAAGATTTTCAATGAGTGTTCAAAGTGCAGCCTGATTTTTTTTTTTCTTGCTGCTCATGTGAGAGAAGGGATAAACTAAAAGAAGGAATGTTAAACAAAACAGAGTCAGGATGTTGATGATTTTTAAAATGCTCAGCCTCAGCTGGGCACAGTGGTACACGCCTATGATCCCAGCTACTTGGGAGGCTGGGGCAGGAGGGCTGCATGTTAGACATCGTTAGAGTTTAGCTTTTGTCCCCCAAAAGCTAACGCGTTAGAAAATGCAAGAATTTTCAAAGTTGGAAGATTCAATTATGAAAGCTTTACCTTTGGATTAACTGAGTGATAACTATAGGCAGGAAGGGTGTAGCTGGAGGAAGTAGGTCACTAGGGGCATATCTTTGGGTTTTGTATTTTGTCTTCGGTGAGCAGAGCTCACCCTCTGCTTCCTAGTGCCATGTCCTGAGCTGCTCTGCCACAACCTTCCACCATGATGCTCGCTTCACCTCAGGCCTAGAGCAATGCAGTCAACATATGGACTGAACCGCTGAAATCATGAACCAAAATAGACATTTCCTCCTCTAAGTTATCCTTGTAGAGTATTTTGGTCACAGCGACACAAAGGTGACTAAAAACAGACATCTTGTCTTAAAATTTTTAAAAATTATTTTAAAAACGGCTAGACATGTAGCTCAGTGGTAAAGTATCCTGAGTGCAATCCTTAGTACCTACCCCCCCCCCCCCCGCCAAAAAAGTTCAACCTCTCAGATGTAAAACAATGCTACAATTAAGAAATATCTTCTGCCAAGTGCAGAGGCACCTGCCCATAATCCCAGCAACTTGGGAGGCTGAGGAAAGATGATCACAAATTTGAGGCTAGCCAGGGCAACTTAATGTGACCCTATTTCAAAATACATAATAAAAAGGGCTGAGGATGTAGTTCAGCAACAGAATGCCCCTGGATTTAATACCCAGTGTGAAAAAGAAAAAACAGATTTAAAAATTTCTAAGCAAAGAGCAAACCTAAGGCATAAGACAGAATTAAGAGCATAACTGAAAAATGTTAAAGAGTTAGAAAAATCAAAGGCACAATTCATTCAAACAAAAGGTGCTATAAAGAAATTAAGGGTTGGGCTGGGGATGTGGCTCAAGCGGTAGCATGCTCGCCTGGCATGCATGCGGCCCGGGTTCAATCCCCAGCACCACAAAACAACAAAGATGTTGTGTCCGCCAAGAACTTAAAAAATAAATATTAAAAATTCTCTCTCTCTCTCTCTCTCCTCTCTCACTCTCTCTTTAAAAAAAAAAAAATTAAGGGTGTGCCTCAGAAATCCAATTAATCACACAATAGATCTTAATTAAGAACATTGTATGAAGCAAAGTCCAAAGCACAGAGATTTGCAGATGGTAAAGCTTTTGACTAATGAAATGGAAGCCAGGAAAATTCACTAAAGATCCATAAAGTTTTTAGAAGAAATGTACAATCAGAAACATTGCCAGCTTAAACTGAAAGAGGCATACATGACACAAAATAGAAGTATTTGACCCTCAAAATTCTATTAGAGGATGTAGACTGAGAAAATCAATCAGCTGTGAAGCAAATGCTTTCTGGGAATCAATGGGTAGAACCAAGAGCCAAGAGCACAGAGTCATGGAGAGAATTATCCCAAGTCCTGAGACCTAATCAAGAACATTGAACATTTGCCATCTGATTTCAGAATTGCCACAGACTAGAGACTTTGGCTCTTCTATTTTCTCCCCTTTTGAAGAGGAATGGCTAAAGTAGCTATCCTTCACCTGTCCCACTATTGTATGTCAGATGTACCAGATAACTTGGCTGTTGAGTCTCTCAGGCCAAGAGTAAACTGAACTTCAGGAGCTATACTCAGATGATAATATTTTGGATTTTTGAGCAGCTGCTGAAATTAGATGACACTTGTGGTACTAACTCTTCTGCATGTAGGAGAACATGAATTACTGTGGGCCAGGCAGAAGACTGTAGTCATCAGCTATCAAGAAGGGCACCAATGATACCCACCTCCTTAAATACTCCCCCTTCCACACAGAGTCAGGATTAGTCTGTGTGACCAAGTGAATATGAAAAGGGACAGTATATCACTTCCAAGCATTATTAAAAACTGAGGTTTCTGCTTAAGCACTCTCCCATTTATCTGCTCTCTCAGACCTCTCACTCTGGGATGAACAAACTAACATGTTATAAGCAGTCTTATAGAAAAGTCAAAGTGGAAGGAAATAAAGTCTCTAGCCAAACATCAGCAAGGAATTAAGAGCTACCAACAAGCAGTTAGGCAAACTTGGAAGCAGAATCTCCAGCCCCAGTGAGGCCTTGAGATGACTACAGATCTGGCCAATACCTTGACCACAACCTGGTGAGATCCAGAGCCAGAACCACCACTCCTCAGTTCTTGACCATAAGAAACCACACAAAATAACAAATGATTATTGTTCTAAGATGCTAAGTTTTTGAGGTATTTATTACATAGTAATGGACAACTAAATGGTTATTAACCAAACTGCATATAACTATTAAAATATATTGAATCCTAATTATTCATCTGTATTTCATGGGTTTAAATACAAAAGAAAATAAAACAATAAAATCACGTCTAATAATTTCTTCCAACAAAATGACATCTAAGTAACACACAGATGGTTCTGGCAATATTGCCAACCATTACTCCAAGCCAAAATAGGGTCAGAATTGAAGACCAGTGATAACAAATCAGTTAACGGGCATGTATGTGACACAGGAAACTATATGAGCAATAAAAAGGCAGACTAAGAAGATAAAACTGCTCCAAAGTAGGCAGAGGAACCAAGGACCAGATTAACAAAACAGCCAAGAGAGAAGCATCCTTGACTAGAAAACACACCTGAAAGGGGATGTTTGCAACTGGAAGAAACTACAGAATTCAGATAGAAGATAGTCTTGGGAGGAACTGAAAAAAAAAAAGAGAAGAATGTAGGAAAAGTGTGAAGAAGACATTATCCAAGAAAACATGTAAAAGAGGAAAATGCAAAAAAAAAAAAAAAAAAAGAAGAAGAAGAAACAAGATGGGCCTACGTTATTTGGAAACCAGATGCTTTGCTAAACATGCTTTCAAACTCTGACCTCAACCCAATTGATACTTAAAGTTTCAAGAAAGAACACAATATAAATTAATGATGAATATTATTCCTAACTCATTTGAAATACATCTCAAAAACACCAATATTTATTGTCAAAATTTTTTAAAGACCCAGTAGCTAATAAATATTCTCTGTGAAACCAAAAAAAAAAAAAAAAAAAATCAAGCTTACCTGATCATTCACAATATGAGGAAAGAGTGGGGAGGGGTAGAGAATATGGCAAAAAAAAAAACTGGATGGTAGTAAATAGGTTATAAAAAAAAACTTACTTTCCCAACTGGAAACTGATTATAGATGTTTAAAACAAATATTTGCCACCTACCATCTTGTGCCATTCAGATATATCACACACTACTAGTGAAACTGTGGATTAGAAATATACAATATATAAAAAAGAATTTTATATTATAAAAAGTGGTTAAAGAATTAGAGTCAAGTTCAAAATGTGAGGGTATTACCTCTACTTTCCAGGACTTGGAACAGAACCTATGGAGAATAATAGTTCCAGAGTAGGTAATACCTAAAGGTGCTCCTTCAGCCTAGCAAGATAGCACAGGGCTGTAATTTCAGCAATTCAGGAGGCTGAGGCAGGATCACAAGGCTAGCCTGGGCACTTATTTGAGACCCAGTCTCAAATAAATAAATAAAAAAGGCTGGAGATGTAGTTCAGTGGTACCACACACACACACAAAAACCAACACCAAAAATAATAAAAGTACCCCTTCAGAAAGTTTTTGTTTTGTTAAAGATAGGGTCTTGCTACATTGCTTAGGGCGTCACTAAATTGCAATGTTTATCAAACTTGCAATCCTCCTGCGTCAGCCTCCAGACTCACTGAGACTGCAGGCATGTACCACACCTGGCTTATTCAGAAAAGTTTTTTTTTAAAAGCTAGGCTCTGTTTTCACAGTAATGGTAATCTCTTATTCTAAGAAACTGCACCTGCTATTCAATTGATTGGAGCTTTGTTATCATCTTGACATTTAATACCAAACAAACAAAAAACAGGTCTCACAAATTGCTTGCTGTGGCCTCTACACACACTGATAACTACGGGGTGGGGAAAATATCATTTTGACTCTTACAGCTGTGTGGCAACTGATAACTTACTTAACATTTCCCCTCTGTGTGTTTAATGGTGGTGTTTTGGGAACTGAGGAAAGGATGAAGTACAGCGTGAAGAATAAATCCATCCCACATATTCATCATCCAGGTCCCAACTCAGTGCTACCAATCTTATCAAATGCTGTTCCCAGCACATCACCTGCTTTTCTTTCCCTGACAGCACTTAACATTATCCAGAATCATTTTATTAGAGTGCTGGTTAGTTGCTGTCCGCCCTGTTCATCAGAGCAAGAACGTGGACCTTCAGTGCCATGGGCACAGCTGTACTCCCCAAAACTTAGAACACTGCGTGACACTAAGAGCCACTCTGGAAGCATCTAACAAAACGGAGACCGATGGGAATGCCGTCCCCTCTCTTCTGCTCAAACTCCTCCCGCCCCTTTACCAGCCGAGTCAAACAGCACACTACCGTGCCCACGCTCGGGGCGAATCCAGGGGATGCCTCTTATTCTGTACGGGGGCACTAAAGTCGGGGCTAGGCACGCAGAAGGCACTTGATGCCGATAATGACCGAATGACACTGAGAGCTGGGCACGTGCGGGTGGCACACGCGCGGTGAAGCCCCTCGCGACAATCCCTCCGAGCAGCCGAGCCGCTTGCTATGCAGCCTTCCCTGTGGACCCTGACCGTCCTCAAGGCCAAAAGGTGCAGGGCACCTTCAGGGCTGCCACAACGCCCTTTTGGAGGGCGTCCCAGCCCCCGAGGAAAGGCGCGGAGCCCACTCACTGTAGGTCCGTCCCAGAGCTTTGAAGAGCAGATCGCGCTTCACGCTGACAGTCGGCATGGCGAGTCGGGCCCACTGCGCCTGCGCGCGGAGCGGGCCAGGCCTGGGCGACCCAGGAGCGTAGGACCCGGGACTTCTCATGCAGGCTGTCATAAATATAGCCAGTCTACAGACGACAATTTTTTCTCCATTTTTTTGTACATGAGTACAATAAAATTGTCACCATTAGGATGATTAAATCTATTTTTTTCAATGACTTAAACGCTTGGTAAGGAGACATTATTGAATAGAGTTGGCTAGGATTTGATAGGCAATAGAATGGACAGACCTCAAGGTCCCGGATCTAACGTGCTAGAACAAGGGTCACCAAATTCAGTGGGCGGGGCGAGAGAGGGGCGGGTGCCTAGAAAGGCTGGGCGAGAAGGGGCGGAAGTCGGGACGAGCAGGCTCTGCGGTTACAGAAACTTCTCCTGAGGGTTGGAAAAGAAGGAGCGCAGGGTCTGACTTCCTGGATGGAAGGATGTGTAAATACGAGGTTGTGTTTTATTATTTACTTTTTTTTTTTTTTGCGGAAAATTTTATTTTTTAACCTCTTATAAGTGCAGTACCTTATAAGGGCTTGATATCTGGCAGCGGCCACTTCTGGTGGAGAAGTATTGTTAGAGACCTCTTTTTAGAAGAGGAAATATGCGATTTATTAATGCTGCCTGCTGTCGGGTGCTGTGCTCATCCCTCGGCCAGCAATAGAAGATTTCCTCTTTAAAACAACCCCGAGTGTAATTGAAAGATTACAAAAAATATCGGGCCCTAATCCCTGGAGCCTGTAAATGTTGCTTTATATGGAATCGGGCCTTGGTAGATTAAGAATTTTGAGATGGAGAGATTATCCTAGATTATCAAGATGGGCTATCAGTGTAATCACATGTAATCACTTATAAGTGGGAGGCAGAGGTCGGAGTGTGGCAGCCCCAAACCGAGGATGCCAGCAGCCTCCAGAAACAGGAAGAGGCAAGGACAGAGTCTCCTCTAGCCCTTGGAGCAGCCCTATGCACACTTGGATTGTGAGCAGTGAAACTGCTTTTGGGTTTGGAGCCTCCAGGACAATGAATGAATAAATTTTTGTCTTAGATCCACAAGTTAGTGGTAATTTGTTTCAGAAGCCCTGAGAAACTAACACACTCAGGCAGATTCCATTATTGTCCCCATTTTATAGATGATGACAATAAGACAAACTGTCCCACTCACCCAACTTGCAAGGCTCCCAGTTCCTCAGGGGAGCCCTGCCCTTATCCTCTGGGTGAAGTACAATGAAGGCACTTCACTTGAGGAGATAGAAGCTGGGCAGGACTCAGGCCACCCTGTTAATCAAGCAGTCATTGACTATGTTAGTTTTTCTTCATGGCCACAGGAAGTCCCCAGTGAACAACATAATAGACATGCAAACATCATGTGAATGGCAAAACCCTAATGCCATATACAACTTTCTATCCCAAATCGGTGCTTAGAACTCAATTAAGGAATAAAAGACCCAGAGTTAGTGTGTCCTCTGGGTACTCGAGAGTGTTCTGTGGCATCTGAACTTCAGTTACCTCATCTATAAAATAGAGATAATCACACTTTTATAAGGTTTAGAAATAATTCTCATAAATAACTTGTCTGGGGTCTATGGTGTAGCCCAGTGGTAGAATGTCTGGCTGACATGCTTGAGGCCCTGGGTTCCATCCCCAGATTCACAAATAACAAAAAACAGACTAGTATAGTTCTTATCAAGTCATTGGTCCTGGAAATAGGTCTGCTGTCCTGTCCTTGTAGTCAGTTCCTACTAGTCTCAGACCATCTGGGAACACTATGTTCCCATCTCCCGCATCCCCCAATGCATTTATTCTGGTTTTTATCATTGTACACATTGCAGGTACTCTGCACCTTCTCTATGTCTAGCTAAACTGTTAGAAGATTCTAATGGAAAAACGAAAAGTAGGCCATGAGTACTCATCACACTTGACATTAGCTGACTAATAGACAAATCATTGTAGCATTATAATATATTTTTATCTAGAATAGTTGATTTATCTTTGATACTTTCTCTTTCAAAAGTTTTGTGACTACTGGCTCGTGTTATTTTTTTAAGATGGAATTCTGAATTTTTTCAAGTTCTAAAAAACATTCTTTTCATTTATTAGGAATCAAATATAATTCATGGATTATGGAATCTTTAATCCATAATTCATGGATTATGGATTAGGAATCTTTCTATCCAAGAACCATAACTCCATGCAAGTTCTTTCATTGTTATTTCTTTTTCTCTTGCAAGGTGTTGAACATCTTAGGTCTTTGAACCAGAAGTTTCCTCCACTTAAAATCTACTGCATCCAGACTCCATAGAGCTACATTCCTCCGTTCCTTCAAGTATTCTCAAGAGTCTTATCCTTGCTCCTGCAATTTGTTATGGTTATTAGGTATAAACATCTCTCTCTACTAAAACATACATTCTGTAAGAGCAAAGGTTCTTACCTGGCACACAGCAATCCCTTCCTTCAATATTTGAAGTTTTCTTTTAATGACAGGAATACTAGTAAAGGAGATTGCTATCCAGGCTGCTCTGGGACATGAAACCAAGAAAGCAGGTAGGCAGCTTCTCAGTAAGGTGGCTGGAAAAAAATAGGAGTTTGGGGAATTAATACTGAACATTCAACATCCTTCTGAGTCCCTGAGCTGCTTTGAATGTTCAGTATTAATATACTTGTAAATATATACTTCAATAGAAAAAATTAGATAAAGGAAGTGAAAAGCAATTTGTTAACTACAAACAAAATGGGAGGGGGGAATGCAACTTAAAACCACAATGAAAGCAGAGTTATTTTCTCCAAAGGAGATTATCAAAAATTAAATAAACCATCACACCACATGCTGGCAAATATTTAGTAAGTCAACACTCTTAGACACTCCTGTGAGGAATACAAAAGCAGTTTGATAATGTGAATTAACACTTAAGCTTATTCTCCTTGATCCTGAAATACCACTCGTAGAATTATTCTAAGTAAATAGACAGGTAAATATCCTTTTCAGTACAGAAAATTTTGAAATAATCTAAACATTGAACAATTTGTTTTGAATAAAGTATGATACCTCTATGCAATGGAATGTTATGCAAACATTAAACATAATGTAGGATTAGGGGTGTAGCATGTGCAAGGTTCTGGGCTCCATCCCCATGTAGCAGAAATAACAATGACAATAATAATAATAATATTGATTGTTTTATGTATATATGTATTTCTTCTTTTATGTACTTTTTTGTTTGTTTATTTACTTACTCTTGTGGTTCTGGGATCAAACCAGAAACTTTTTCTATTTCTAATGAGGAATGTCATTGGGATTTTAATTGGAATTGCCTTAAATCTGCATTACACTTTTGGTAGTATGGCCATTTTGACAATATTAATTCTGCCTATCCAAGAACATTGGGAGATCTCTCCATCTTATGGTCATCTTTAATTTCTTTCTTTAGTCTTCTATAGTTTTCATTATAAAAGTCTTTCGCCTCTTTTATTAGATTGATTCCCAAGTTTTTTTTTTTCTGAGGCTATTATAAATGGAGTAATTTTCCTAATTTCTCTTTCAGAGGATTCATTACTGATGTATAGAAATGCATTTGATTTATGTGTGTTTATTTATTTTATATCCTGCTACTGTGCTGAATTAATTCATTAGTTCTAGAAGTTAGAAAATCTTTACCTCGTGCACATCAGATAGAGCACTAATCTCCAGGATATATAAAGAACTAAAAAAGCTACCAAAAAAACAAATGACCCAATCAATAAAAGGGCTAAGGAACTAAGCAGACACTTCACAGAGAAAGATACACCCTGAATCAACAAATATATGAAAAAATCTTCAACATTTCTAGCACTTAGAGAAATGCAAATCAAAACTGCTCTAAGATTTCATCTCACTCCAGTCAGAATGGCAATTATTAAGAATATAAGCAGGCACATTGGCCTACATCTATAATTCCAGCAGCTCAGGAGGCTGAGGCAGGAGGATCTGTAGTTTAAACACAGCCTCAGCAATGGCAAGACATTGAGCAACTCAGTGAGACCCTGTCTCTAAATGAAATACAAAATAGAGCTTGGAATATGGCTTAGTGGTCTTTTAGTGCCCCTGAGTTCAATACCCCCGCCAAAAAAAAATGCAAAAAACCATAAGTGTTGGTGAGGATGTGGGGGGAAAGGTACACTCATACATTGCTGGTAGGACTGCAAGATGGTGCAATCACTCTGGAAAGCAGTATAAAGATTCCTTAGAAAACTTGGAATGGAACCAGCATTTGACCCAGCTATCCCACTCCTCAGTCTATACTCAAAGGACTTAAAATCAGAATACTACAGTGCCGCAGCCACATCAATGTTTACAGCAGCTCAATTCACAATAGCTAAACTGTGGAACCAACCTAGATGTCCTTCAATATCTGAATGGATAAAGAAATTGTGATATATATACACAATGGAATATTACTCAGTCTTAAAGAAGAATGAAATTATGGCATTTGCAGGTAAATGGATGGAGTTGGAGAATATCATGCTAAGCAAAGAAAACCAATACCCAAAACCCAAAGGCCAAATGTTTTCTCTGATAAGTGGATGCTGATCCATAATGGAAATGAAGGGTAGGGGCAGGGCACAAGCAAGGGAAGAACAGAGGAATTTAGGACTGGGCAAAGGGGAGAAAGGGGAGGGGAGGGGGTATGTGGGTGGGAAGCATGGAAGAATGAGACAAACATTACTACCCTGTGTACGTGTGTGATTGCACAAATGGTGTGACTGCGCATGAAATACAACCAGAGAAATGAGGAGTTGTGCTCTATTTGTGTATAATTAGTCAAAATGCATTCTGTCATGTATAACTAATTAGAACAAAAAAAGCCTAAGACAACTTAGACTGTGACTCAAAAAATAAAAAGAGTTGGGGATGTGGCTCAATGGATTCAGTGATTAAATCCCCAGTACCATAACAAATAAATAAATAAATAGGCTTAAATGAATGTGACTGTAAACAAAAATAAAACAGCCGGGGCTGAGGATGTAGCTCAGTGGCAGACCATTTGCCCAGCATGTGCAAAGCTCTTGGTTCAATCTCCACTACTATAAAAAGAAAAAAGAAAAACTAGCTGGCATGGTATACATCAAAGTATTATTAATGGCTATCTTTGAGTCCTGAAACTATTTTCGTCTTTGTTCTTTTATAGTCTACAGCATTGCAATTAATAGTTATTGCTTTTATTGTAAGGAAAAAGTAAGGTTATAAAACACAATCACATTCACATCTTTTCCATGCCTGATCAGGCATCAATAGTTGATCTAGTTCTCTCATTACCACGTAGGAACCACATAGGATCAGAGCCTAGATAAGCTGATTGGTTTTTGCTTATAAAATATATTGATGTTTACAAAGAAAGTTGTTGGGATGATTGTGTCACTTTACTATACTGCTTGTGGTTTGGGCAATAATTGGGAAAGAGATGCTGTCAGGTATAAAATTCTTTCTACATAGGACCTAAAATGCAGCGTTCTAAGTGATATTTCATTTATTTTTGATACTGGGGATTAAACTCAGGGGCACTGTACAACTGAACTACATCCCTAGTCCTTTTTATTTGTATTTTGAGACAGCATTTCTTTAAATTGCCGGGGGTGTCCCTAAATTGCTGAGGTTAGCCTCTAATTTGGGATTGTTCTGTCTCAGCCTCCAGTATGGTTTGGATGTGCCTGGCTTGGATGACATTTTAAGGTAAAGCAGCAGGTTCTTTAAAGTGATCTACTGATACTGTTCAGTGCTTTACTCTCCAAAAACATTGTTTACTCCCAGCCTCAGTCTCCTCATCTATAAAATGGAGATAGTACTTCCTCAGATAGTTATGAGGATAAAGTATGTAGAAACAATCTGAAACACACAAAAGTGTATTTGAGTATTAAATATTTACCCTGAAGTTAATAACCCAAGTGATCCAAGACTACAAACTCTCCAGTATTAATCTTAGTAAAACTGGTTATCTCCCAGAGGCAGGTCTATCAATTCAGGTGAGAGATCATAAAATTTACTTTAATGGACATTGTTTTTACTTACTGTGTATCCCAAGCTGGTTCTGATCTATCCAAAGCCATACATGCTTTTCCTATAAATTTTCAGGGACACTCTAATCTCTGTAGATTATCATGAGACTCAGAACAGGACCAACATCTGTCTTCTTGAGTTTCCATTGATAGACCCATCTGAAGCTAAGAAAGTCTGCCAGAGCTACCAGGAATCATGTGGATCAGTACTACTTCCTAGTTGTCAAAACAATGGTGGATTTCAAATTGTATTTTAAAAGTAAGCTCATTCAGCCTTGTCTATTGTTGGTCATTCTCTCATTCTTGAAATTCTCCTTAGTTTTCCTGACTCAGGACTCCTTGGATTATCCTACTATCATTACCTGAGAGGCAAGTCAATATAGTGTTGAATTCAATAAGTTTGTCAGCAATTAGAAAGATGGTTCTACTATTTCTGAGACTTTGGACCCATTCCTAACTACTGACCAGCCTTAAATCCTAATGTGTAAGATGATAATAAAAATACCTTCCTCATAGATATACTATAGGATGGTTGTATGAAGTTTAAGAGAAATGAATTGTCCTAGGGTTTGGCACATCATGAACACTTGATAAACACTAACTTTCTCACTGCCTCTTCTCCCTCCTCCACTATACTTTCCTCTATCCTTTCCTCGGTGCGGGGTGCTCTCCAGAGCTATATGCTTAGTGATATTCTCCTTGAGTGTTATTCTCAGCTTCTATTACCACTTAAACATGGACATGTCCCATTATAATTTTCAGCCTATACTTCTCTTTTGTCACTATTCCTTACCAGCTTCTGACCATCTGCACCTGAATGTCATATTCAATGTGTCAAAAACAGAACTTGCCCCCTCATCCCTGAGGCTTGTTCCTCCCCATGTATTTTTAGCTTGTTCAATGTCACTTTCATTCACTGAGTTACATAAGTTAGAAGTACTGAAGCTATTAACCTAACTCCTCTTCCCTCATTTTTCTCTTCTAATTGTTTTTTTTAATTTCTGGTTGTTATTGGACATAATGCCTTTATTTTATTGATTTATTTTTATGTGCTGAGGATTGAACCCAGTGCATCACATGTGCTAGGCGAGTGCTCTACCACTGAGCCACAACCCCAGTCCTTCTGGTTAGTTTTTTATCACAGAAACTTGACAAAATCTACTTAGCATTTTCTCTCTCAGCCACAGGGTAAACTTAGAGCATGGAACCTTATATCTCACTCCAGTGATGTGGGGCAGGAGTGAAAAACTAATCCAAACTGGATTTTGGACTTGGAAACTAAGTCCATTGAATTTAACGTAATGGTGGAAGCTGTGAGGTGCAGGTGAAGAGTCATTGGCAGCCATGGGTGCCATGCCACAAAGCAAACTAACTTTTGAGCTGGGGAGTAGCTCAATACTCGATCTCATGTTTAGCCTATGCAAGGCCCTGGGTCCTGTTATAGTTAAAGCTTCGTCTCAAGGTTTCATAAACTGACTTCCAGACCACCCACATATAATCGAATCAAGCCTTTATTGAAGCACACCAGTGGCAGCTGACCAGAACATAAAGCTGTTCCCCTGATCATCCCCGAACAATTGCAAGCCTGAAAACAATTATAAGCCTGAAAACCACAAAAGGGATGTTCGGGGGTCTAGCCAATGCAAGCAAGCCAGGTTACAGAAGCAGGACAGTTCAGTCAAGTGGAGGGAAGCCTAACCAATCACAGTTAGCCCAGTCACCCCAGTTACAGAAACAGAGCCCCATTAGGTAGTTCCGTGTTCTTAAAGGTTTCTATAGCAAAAGGAAAAGAACATCTTGCCCCAGTCATGACTCTTCTACTTGGCATGTTGTTTTACAGGATGAAATCATAAAACAAAATGGAGTCACATTTGCTCCTACTATCACAGTCCAAACTTCATTGCAGCCAAAAATAAAACAAGACACCCAAAGCAACAACAGCAACAAAAACAACAGAACTAATTTGCAGCTGGAGGAAATGACTCGTAGAGCAAGGGCGAAAATCATGGAAAAACCTAAAAGTATTTAAATTCCTGGTTGTTTTTGAGAACAAGATATCTTTCTTCTCTTCCTGAAACTTGTTCTTTCAACAGAAAAAAAAAGCTCTATATATGACTATAATGTGAGGTCCAAACCATATTTAAAAGTTCATATTTATCTTGAGAGCAATGGGAAGAAATTCAAGGATTTCAATAAATGACATGATTAATTTGGTATTTTGAAAAAATGGTGTTGAGTGTTGTATTAGCTTTCTGACACTCTAAAGAAATACTTGACATAGGTTACTGATGAAATAAAGACTGGTTTATGTTGGCTCGTGGTTCTGGAGGTTCAAGTCCAGGTTTGAGCAGTCCCGTTTATTTGGTTCTCTGGTGAGGGTGGGAAAAGTGTATGTCAAGGTGACAGGTCACATATTGAGCCAGGAAGCAGAGGGAAAAGTCAGGGGGGGGGGCAGAGTCCCCTAATCCCCTTGGAGGACATGCCCCCAGTACTCAAGGAACTCCCACTAGATAGCACTTTTAAATGTCTATGGACACCTTTCAATAACATAACCCTGGCCACCAAGCCTTTAATATAGGGGTCTTTGCTCATCCAAAATACAGCAGGTATATTGTGGAAAAGGAATTAAAGGTGTTTAGAGGGCAAAATTCATGGCAGGAAGATCAGTTAGAAAGTTGCAATAATATAGGGGAGAAATAACAGGAAAATGGCATGTGTCAAAACTATGACAACAACAACTAATAATAATAATGGGCCAAGGGACTCCACAGGTCATATACCAAGTAGATAAACAACCAGAAACATACACACATGAGTTCATCTACCATATTGTACTATCGTAGTCCATTTGAATAGCTATAACAATATGCCATAGGCTGAGTAGCTTATAAACAGCAAAAGTTTCTCGCAATTTTAGAAGGGGAGAAGCAGAAAATCAGTGTACCAGCATTGTTGGGTTCTTGTGAGGGCCCTCTTCTCTACTGCATATTGCATATGGTCAACATGGCAGAAGGGGCAAATGAGCTCCCTTGGAGCGCTCTCTCTCTCTCTCTCTCTCTCTCTCTCTCTCTCTCTCTCTCTCTCAATTTTGAAACAGATTCTCTCTAAGTTGCTTAGGTCCGCACCCAGTTACTGAAGCTGGCCTCAAACTTGTGATCTTCCTAACCTCAATCTCCTAAATCACCTTGAGTCTCTTTATAAGGGCACTAATCCCATTCATAAGGACTCTGCCCCTGTGATCTAGTCACCTCCCAAACATCTCACCCCTTAACACCGTGACTTGGTGGCTTGAATTTCTAGATGTGAATTTTGAGAGGTCACAAATGTTCAGGCAATAGTGTAGATCTTCTTAGATGCTAGAATATATGCTGGAAGCTGCTTTGCCACCTGGCCAGGGACACTGCTGATTGAGTTGCTGACTGCCTCTTAAAAGCCTGCCCTGGACTAAGGTGAGTTGCACCAGACCATATCTCTCTTCTTGTTTCTGCTTTGATTGAGGTGCTGGTGCCCCAAGTAGGTTCCCAGGCCGAATGAAAATGAAGGTGGGTGGGGTCATGAGAAAAGAGTGATTACCATTATAACTTCTAAGAGTAATCATCATGGTGTCATAATATTCAATTTAAAAGAGCAGTTTGAGAAGCGCATATTTGTACAGCAAACATCATATGTTAACGTTAATAAATTAATGGAAACATAACTGTAAGCAAAAATAACCAAAATGGTTTTTGGCACCATAAAGAAAACACAAATAAGGAGGACAGGAGCAGAGTTCATGGGTCAGCTATGTCTTTTATTCAGCAGCAGGGTCAGATGTTGGACGGACTCACTTTCTGGGTGGAAGATGACCCCTGGTTACAGAAGAGGTCTAGGTTTTTATATGTTACACTGAGATATGACTTAAATCTCTAACAGAATGTGTCAGTTTGATAATGGACACAGGTTGTGAGAATTTGAAACTTGTTTTTACTGAGCAAGGATGGAGAGTCCAGCATTCAGTGTTCCTTTCTCTCCCTCCAGGGCCTATTATACTGTCACTGGGAAAGGATTTTTTGGGGAAAGGATCAATGCTTGTCCTCTTCCCAGGGACTGCCATTTTAGGATTGATGGATATCGCATTCCCAGGGATTGTCTTGTCACTGGGAAAGGATTTATTGGGAAAGGATCAATGTTTCGCCTTCTTCCTGGAGATTGTCATTTCCCTTTCTTGGGATTGTCATTTCCCATATCCTTCAATAACAACTGAAGCTAGATTTATGGAGTGTGCAAAGGAGAATGAGAGGAAGGAGGGTCAGACAGTGCATAGGATGTGAGACCTTGTGAGTATCCAAAGGCAAGAAGAAAGTATGGAGGGGAGGGCAGCTTGAACCATGATCATGGAGGCTACAAAGCCTATCTCAAGACTCCTGCAAATCTACCCAGAACAAACATGCCTGAGCCCTGTCAGGTTGATAAAGACTTTTAAAGAAAAACAATAAGAAAACAGAGGGATGAGAACAAATTTCTTGAGCTTTCTCTAAATTTCCTGAAAACAGAACTTCTTGTAGGACATTCTGCTGAAACTACCAAGGTAAGGTCTTTCTAGCTGACTTGAACAAGAGCTGGTCATTCTCAATAAGTTATGGTTGGTGTCTCTCTCTCTCTGAGAAAAAGAATATTACTTTCATGATTAATGCATTTTGTGAAACTCAGAACAGTGACTTATGTCTTAAACTATTCCTCCTAAAACCTCTCAGTCTAGAAAGATTTTCCTTTTTTACATAGCAGTAGGACATCTTACTTACAGTGGAATGTCATGATTTAGAAAAACACATCAACACCTTCTTGGTACAACGCACAGGAAAAAAATAAACAAGGAGTAACCTTCATGCATTTGCAAGAGAAGGCTTTCATAATCTGTGACACAATTTGAACTGTCCACTTCTTATTTCTTAAGTCAAGAGTGGGCAAGTAGAAAGAGGAAACCATATTTAGTCAGTGAAATCTCAGAATCTTTTTCTTTCTTCCTTTTTTTAGTACTGGCAATTGACCGCAGGGACACTCTACCATTTAGCTACATCTCCAGCCCATAGCAACAAGTTCTGGCTAATTTGCTGAGAGCCTCACTAAGTTGCTGAGGCTGGCGAGGAACTTGCAATCCTTCTGTCTCAGCCTCCTAGGTCACTGGAAAAAATATTACTTTCATGATTAATGCATTTCATGAAACTCAGAACAGTGACTTATGTCTTAAACTATCCCTCCTAAAACCTTTCAGTCTAGAAAGAATACTGTTTCCTTTTTAACAGAGCAGTAGGAACATCTTAACTCACAGTGGAATATCATGTTTTAGAAACGTGTTCTGGGTACATTTGCAGTAGTCTTGAGACAGGCTTTGTAGCCTCCATGATCATGGTCCAAGCTGCCCTCCCCTCCATACTTTCTTATTGCCTTTGGATACTCACAAGGTCTCAGGCATGCATGTAATCAGGCATGCACCACTGTACCTGCAATCTCAGAATCTTTAAACAGGATCCTATTGGTTTTCAGTATCCTCTTTCCCTCTCCAGGATTCATCAGAGCATTGTGGCTTGATATTTTGTTTTTTGTTTTGGGGTGTTTTTTCTTTTTTTGTACTAGAAATTGGACCAAGAAGGCACTTTCCACTAAGCTATATCCCCAGCCCTTTGTGTTTTTAGTTTTGGAACAGGGCTTTGCTAAATTGCTCAGGGCCTCACAAGTGGCTGAGGCTGGCGTTAAATGTGAGATCCTCTTGCTTCTGCCTCCTCAGTGGCTGGGATTCCAGGTGTGCACCACCACATCAAGTTTGATACTCTTTTATTTAATTATTATAAATGTATGTACATATTCTTCATGCATACCTAGTCAGTGCCAAGCACATCGGAACAAAGCTAACCTTTGTGCCATGTGTAATTTTCTTTGATCATTTGCTAAAATGATCTGATTGAATGAATCACTAGTCCCAAGCCAAACTCACAAGTTTAGACTTTGGCATTCTTCTACCCAGAGTCATTAAACAATGATTCTGTTTAACAACACCCACTTTCTTCCTTGTATTATTTGAAAAAAAAAACCTTAGTATTACAGCTACCTGCTTTGGTTTTAGGAACAGACATACTGATTAAAAAAAAAAAAAAAGAAACTCAATTCTACTACTACTTACTATGTGAATAATTTGACTCAATTTCTTCAATGATGAAAGGAATAATAGTACCTACCCTGCAGAGTTCTTGTGGGGTTTGAATCACCATAGCACACAAGGCATATAACAGAACCTGGGAGTGGTAAACTCTCAATAATATTGATATATGTAATTTCTACCTGAAACCCTGCTTTGGACTTTGTATTTCTCCAAATGTTAGACTGCCCCCCAAAAACAAGACCAAAAGCAAAATAAACAGTGTTTTTCTAAGCTGGGTTTTGCTGCACCTCAGAGGTGCTAGATATGTCTTTGACTATTTGATGTCAATTTCATTTTGTTAAAGAAACAGTCAACTTGGGAAGGAGGAGGATGTGGAGTTAGGCTGGAGAAGTCAGGGTCCCTGTCACTTTTCAAGTAGAGCTGCTTTGGTTTGGCTTGCTGTTTCATAGACTGGAGGTTTTTGAAGATTAAAAAAAGAATTCCTCTGGAAAAAAATTAAAACCATATCTTAAACCACATTGCTTTTTCTTATCTGTTTTGTTTCTTAATATGAAAAGTTGTCAATATTTACTCCTTAACAATAATTGGCGGGATTGTTTTAGGAAAAATCACCCAACTCTTTGCTCTCAGTTTCCTAGTCCATGAAATGTGTAGTTTGGAGAGATAATGTCTAAGATTCCTGCTTTCCTATTATTTTTACTTCTACAGATAAGTGGCATTCATATAGAAGAGTTGTTTTGAATGGCTTAAAGTGTTGAAGCCTTCTCATTATGTCAATCCAATAACATGGTACATGATGTGTGCACAAATAAATGCATGTTGAATGTCAAAAGAATGTGTAAATGATTTAATTGTTCATGCAAATAATGATGGATTTTTTTCACAGACTGGACCCTTGTGGGTCCATGTTTTGCTTTCATGGGTTGTGGAGATATGATGGTTCTTTTCTACCAGCTGAGTGTTCTGGGAAAGTGACAAAAGCATTATTAAGTACACCCTAGGAGATTAAGATAAAGAGTTCTGGGTGTTTTGCTCTTCTTATTTGCCAATATATTATGCATCTAGTTGATCAATCAGTTCTACCATTTATCTCTCTATTGCACATCCTGGATCCACGTCTGTTCTCCTAGCTTTCACAGGAGGTCAAGCCACTATCCTCTACACTCATCCTATAGTACTTCCCTAGGACTCTTTCTGCTTCATTCTTGTTTCCTCCAGTCTGTTCTAACTAGCTGACCATGTTCTCTACAATGGAGCCCATACGTTTCTTTTAAAACAATATTTTACACACACACATACACACACATACACACACACATACACACATACACACACTTACTTTCTTTTCCTCGCACTATACCCTGAGCCCAGGAGGACAGAGACGTCTCTTATTTTCCATTCCCACTCCCTTCTCAGAGCCTAATACGTATGAGTAGTCAAAAAGTGCATGTAAATTCTCAAAAACACAGAGACCACATCTTGGTTTACCTTTATGTCATCAGCACCAGGGACCATGCCCAATGCATTCAGGTACCCAAACCCATGTTTACTCCATGTTTGATTCCATTGATGAAGAGATGACTCATCTTTCCAGGTTTTAGAGAAAACTGCATTTGAAACTTCTCTACTCTGCCTCTTGTCAGCTGTGTGACTTTTGAATCCAGCTTTTTTTAGATGAAAAACTGAAGCTAATTCTCATTTTGTAGAGTTGCTACAGAATGAGTACATGCTTAGGAAGGAGGGATCCACACAGTGTCTGACGTAGTACCCCAACCTAACACTGGTGGAAGATTCAGAGAGGAAATCTGAACAGAAAGTGACTCTTAAAAGAAAAAAAATCCCCAAACTTAAAATTTGTATACAAAAAGTTATAAACAACACCCCCATCCCGGCTTTTAGAGGACCTTTATGCAAGTGCTTCCCTTTGCCTTTGACCACCTCAGTGTGTTAGGTAGTAGTCAGTAATGAGCAGTGAAATGTGAACCAATAACATAGCGAGGTCACAGAGTTGCTTTGAATTGCTTTTAATGAACAATGAAGTAACTTGTAGGACAATAGCAAGTGCACCAACCCTGAGAATAAACAGGTGGAAACAAAGGGCATCAATCAAGAAAGAGAAACCGATGGGGCCAACTCCTGGCAGGGTTTACTAAAGTGATTGTAAAGTTAGGACTCATCACCGGCACAACTGGCCCAGTGGCCCGCAGCGGGGCAGAGCCGTCCCCGCGCCTGCAAGGTAGGCGGAACTGCGACCACCAACACAACAGGCCCAGCGGCCTGCCGGCATGGTAGGCACATTGCCCCAATTGGAGGAGGGGCAGAGCTGCTGCTCGAGCCTGCGAGGGAGACTTTGCAACTATACAAGAGCAATATAAATATATAGGGGGAAAATTCAATAACACAACAGTTTCACAAAGCAGAAAGAAACACAAACATTATGAAAAGACAAGGAAAGAAAGGACCACAAGCAATGCAGGTCAACTCAACATTAGAAGAGGTAATATCTGCAGTAGATGGAATGTCAGGTAAAGAATTCAGGATATACATGCTTCAGATGATCTGGAGTCTCAAGGAAGACATTAGACAGCAAAATCAGACAATGAAAGATCACTTCAACAATGAATTACATAAACAAATCCAAGAAGCAAAAGATCAACTATACAGGAAGATAGAGGTTATAAAAAACAAACAAACAGAAATCCTAGAAATGCAGGAAGCAATAAACCAACTTAAAAACTCAATTGAGAATACTACAAGCAGAGTAGAACACTTAGAAAATAGAATATCAGACAATGAAGACAAAGTATTTCAACTTGAAAAGAACATAGACAGCTCAGAGAGACTGTTAAGAAACCATGAGCAGAACATCCAAGAAATATGGGATAACATAAAGAGACCAAACTTAAGAGTCATTGGGACACAGGAAGGTATAGAGGTCCAAACGAAAGGAATGAGCAATCTATTCAATGAAATAATACGAGAAAACTTCCCAGACTTGAAGAATGAGACAGAATCCCAAATCCTAGAAGCCTACAGGACACCAAATGTGCAAAATCATAAGAGATCCACACCTAGACACATTATAATGAAGATGCCCAACATACAGATAAGGAGAGAATTTTAAAAGCTACAAGAGAAAGGCAGCAGATTACATTTAGGGGTAAATCAATCAGGATAACAGCTGATCTTTCAACACAGACTCTGAAAGCTAGAAGATCCTGGAATAACATATTTCAAACACTGAAAGAAAATGGGTTCCAACCAAGAATTGTGTATCCGGCGAAATTAAGCTTCAGGATGGAAGATGAAATTAAAACCTTCCACGATAAACAAAAGTTAAAAGATTTTGCAGCTAGAAAACCATCTCTCCAAAAAATCCTCAGCAAAACATTACAGGAAGAGGAAATGGAAAATAACAATGAAAACCAACAGAGGGAGGTAGTACAGTAAAGGGGGGAAAATAATCAATGAGGAAAACAAACCATGTTTAGTAACATAAATAAACAAATATGGCTGGAAGAACAACCCATATCTCAATAGTAACCCTAAATGTTAATGGCTTAAACTCACCAATTAAGAGACACAGGCTAGTAGAATGGATCACAAAACAAGACCCAACAATATGCTGCCTACAGGAGATGCATTTGATAGGAAAAGACATACATAGACTGAAAGTGAAAGGTTGGGAAAAATCATATCACTCATATGGACTTTGGAAACAAGCAGGAGTGTCCATACTCATATCAAATAAAATAGATTTCAAGCCAAAGTTAATCAAAAGGGATAAAGAGGGACACTACATACTGCTCAAGGGAACCATACACCAACAAGACATAACAATCATAAATATATATGCCTCAAACAATGGTGCAGCTATGTTCACCAAACAAACCCTTCTCAAGTTCAAGAGTCTAATAGACCACCATACAATAATCATGGGAGACTTCAACACACCTCTCTCACCGCTGGACAGATCTTCCAAACAAAAGTTGAATAAGGAAACTATAGAACTCAATAACACAATTAATAACCTAGACTTAATTGACATATATAGAATATACCACACAACATCAAGCAGTTACACTTTTTTCTCAGCAGCACATGGATCCTTCTCAAAAATAGATCATATATTATGTCACAGGGCAACTCTTAGACAATATAAAGGAGTAGAGATAATACCATGCATCTTATCTGATCATAATGGAATGAAACTGAAAATCAACGATAAAAGAAGGAAGGAAAAATCATGCATCACTTGGAGAATGAACAATAGGTTACTGAATGATCAATGGGTTATAGAAGACATCAAGGAGGAAATTAAAAAATTCTTAGAGATAAAAGAAAACACAGACACAACATATCGGAATCTATGGGACACACTGAAAGCAGTTCTAAGAGGAAAATTCATTGCTTGGAGTTCATTCCTTAAAAAAAGAAAAAACCAACAAATAAATGATCTCAACTTCATCTCAAAATCCTAGAAAAAGAAGAGCAAAACAACAGCAAAAGAAGTAGAAGGCAAGAAATAATTAAAATCAGAGCTGAAATTAATGAAATCGGCAAAAGAAACAATTGAAAAAAATTGACAAAACTAAAAGTTGGTTCTTTGAAAAAATAAATAAAATCGACAGACCCTTAGCCATGCTAACAAAGAGAAGAAGAGAGAAAACTCAAATTACTAGCATACAGGATGAAAAACGCAATATCACAATAGACACTTCAGAAATACAGAAGATAATCAGAAATTATTTTGAATCCTTATACTCCAATAAAATAGAAGATAGTGAAGGCATCGATAAATTTCTTAAGTCATATGATCTGCCCAGATTGAGTCAGGAGGATATAGACAACCTAAACAGACCAATATCAATTGAGGAAATAGAAGAAACCATCAAAAGACTACCAACTAAGAAAAGCCCAGGACCGGATGAATATACAGCAGAGTTTTACAAAACCTTTAAAGAGGAACTAATACCAATACTTTTCAAGCTATTCCAGTAAATAGAGAAAGAGGGAGAACTTCCAAATTCATTCTACGAGGCCAACATCACCCTGATTCCTAAACCAGACAAAAACACTTCAAAGAAAGAAAACTACAGACCAATATCTCTAATGAACCTAGATGCAAAAATCCTCAATAAAATTCTGGCGAATCGAATACAAAAGCATATCAAAAAAATTGTGCACCATGATCAAGTAGGATTCATCCCTGGGATGCAAGGCTGGTTCAATATACATAAATCAATAAATGTTATTCACCAAATCAATAGACTTAAAAATAAGAACCATATGATCATCTCGATAGATACAGAAAAAGCATTTGACAAAGTACAGCATCCCTTTATGTTCAAAACTCTAGAAAAACTAGGGATAACAGGAACATACCTCAATATTGTAAAAGCAATCTATGCTAAGCCTCAGGCTACCATCATTCTGAATGGAGAAAAATTGAAGGCATTCCCTCTAAAATCTGGAACAAGACAGGGATGCCCTCTCTCACCACTTCTGTTCTACATAGTTCTCGAAACACTGGCCAGAGCAATTAGACAAAAGAAATTAAAGACATAAAAATAGGAAAAGAAGAACTTAAATTATCACTATTTGCAGATGACATGATTCTATACCTAGCAGACCCAAAAGGGTCTACAAAGAAACTATTAGAGCTAATAAATGAATTCAGCAAAGTGGCAGGATATAAAATCAACATGCATAAATCAAAGGCATTCCTGTATATCAGCGACAAATCCTCTGAAATGGAAATGAGGACAACCACTCCATTCACAATATCCTCAAAAAAAACATAAAATACAATACTTGGGAATCAACCTAACAAAAGAGCTGAAAGACTTATACAATGAAAACTACAGAACCCTAAAGAAAGAAATAGAAGAAGATCTTAGAAGATGGAAAAATATACCCTGTTCATGGATAGGCAGAACTAACATCATCAAAATGGCGATATTACCAAAAGTTCTCTATAAGTTTAATGCAATACCAAGCAAAATCTCAACGGCATTTCTTGTAGAAATAGATAAAGCAATTATGAAATTCATATGGAAAAATAAAAGACCCAGAATAGCAAAAACAACTCTAAGCAGGAAGTGTGAATCAAGCGGTATAGCGATACCAGACCTCAAACTATACTACAGAGCAATAGTAACAAAAACAGCATGGTACTGGTACCAAAACAGGCGGGTAGACCAATGGTACAGAATAGAGGACACAGAAACCAATCCACAAAACTACAATTGTCTCATATTTGATAAAGGGGCTAAAAGCATGAAATGGAGGAAAGATAGCATCTTCAACAAATGGTGCTGGGAAAACTGGAAATCCATATGCAACAAAATGAAACTGAATCCCTTTCTCTCGCCATGCACAAAAGTTAACTCAAAATGGATCAAGGAGCTTGATATCAAATCAGAGACACGGCGTCTGATACAAGAAAAAGTTGGCTGCGATCTACATATTGTGGGGTCGGGCTCCAAATTCCCCAATAGGACACCCATAGCACAAGATTTAATAACTAGAATCAACAAATGGGACTTACTCAAACTAAAAAGTTTTTTCTCAGCAAAAGAAACAATAAGAGAGGTAAATAGGGAGCCTACATCCTGGGAACAAATCTTTACTCCTCACACTTCAGATAGAGCCCTAATATCCAGAGTATACAAAGAACTCAAAAAATTAAATAATAAGAAAACGAATAACCCAATCAACAAATGGGCCAAGGACCTGAACAGACACTTCTCAGAGGAGGACATACAATCAATCAATAAGTACATGAAAAAATGCTCACCATCTCTAGCAGTCAGAGAAATGCAAATCAAAACCACCCTAAGATACCATCTCACTCCAGTAAGATTGGCAGCCATTAGGAAGTCAAACAACAACAAGTGCTGGCGAGGATGTGGGGAAAAGGGTTTTCTTATACATTGCTGGTGTGACTGCAAATGGTTGCAGCCAATTTGGAAAGCAGTATGGAGATTTCTTGGAAAGCTGAGAATGGAACCCCCATTTGACCCAGCTATTCCCCTTCTCGGTCTATTCCCTAAAGACCTAAAAAGAGCATGCTACAGGGACACTGCTACATCAATGTTCATAGCAGCACAATTCACAATAGCAAGACTGTGGAACCAACCTAGATGCCCTTTAATAGATGAATGGATATAAAAAATGTGGCATTTATACACAATGGAGTATTACTCTGCATTAAAAAATGACAAAATCATAGAATTTGCAAGGAAATGGATAGCATTCAAACAGATTATGCTAAGTGAAGCTTGTCAATCCCTAAAAACAAATGCCAAATGTTTTCTTTGATATAAGGAGAGTAAGAACAGAGTTGGGAGGAAGAGCATGAGAAGAAGATTAATATTAAACAGGGGTGAGAGGTGGGAGGGAAAAGGAAAGAGAAGGGAAATTGCATGGAAATGGAAGGAGACCCTCATGGTTATACAAAATTACATACAAGAGGAAGTGAGGGGAAAGGGGGAAAAAAACAAGGGGGAGAAATGAATTACAGTAGATGGGGTAGAGAGAGAAGATGGGAGGGGAGGGGATGGGGGATAGTAGAGGATAGGAAAGGCAGCAGAATACAACAGAAACTAGTATAGCAATATGTAAAACAGTGGATGCGTAACTGATGTGATTCTGCAATCTGTATACAGGGTAAAAATGGGAGTTCATAACCCACTTGAATCAAAGTGTGAAATATGATATGTCAAGAACTATGTAATGTTTTGAACAACCAACAATAAAAATTAAAGGAAAAAAATTAAAAAATAGAAAAATAAAAATTTCCAAAGAATAATAAAAACAAAGTTAGGACTCATGGCCAAAGATTTCTCAATGTATTCCAGAAGGGAAATTTCATCAACAGTGTAGGTATACTCAGATGAAATCCCCATGGTCATTGATCTCAGCACCCACATCCATATAGAATGGATTTGTAGATGAAGCCCCCTCTCCCCAATAGGAGGTTGCCATGAAAGTTCTGGAGAGGAACAATTTTTGGAGTTAAAAATTCCCCTCGCCAGATGTGAAGGAGGAGATAGACATCTGATTGGTGAAGATGGCAGAAGGTGGACCCCAGTTTTCTTGGTGAACATCAAACAACATTAACTTTGGAAGCAGCATTGTTTCCTTTCTCGTTCTCTGCTTGAGAGTGCTTTTGCTTGAAACTGACCTTACTTTCACTTACAGTAGAGTTATCTTGCTTGGTTTTTCATGTTTGACTTTAAATTTTCTTTTTTTGGAACACAAGAACTGAGATTTGGAGCTTCAGTTCTCCACTTTCCTATGACAAATTAACACAATCTGTTGTTAAACCTCAAGTTAAGGGAGCTTCTTCAGATACATCTCTAACCCTCCAATCTAGACTCCTACAATCTTCTAGTTATACACAGTAGGGTCATGCTTACAATTATACATCCAGTTGTACAGTTACTTTACTTATATCTGTCTTTGCTTCATGAGACATACTCTGAGAAAAAGACAATGAATGACATGTGAGAACTGAAGTTCTTTGTTAAAAATCCTGCAGACTGTTTGACCTGGCTGATCACGTACATGGGAATTGTAGAGAGATGGAAGGTTGTAGGTCCAAAGCCAAAATTATCTTGGGCTATTTTAGATCCTTTAGTACCCATTTACCTTAACCTCTGTATCTGACCTAACATTCCTGTAACTAATTGATCAACTTCCAGATAAACTTCTCAGAACATATCAGGAAGTTTAGCAGACCTCTAGCCCACCAACCCTAAAGCCAAGAATTTTAGAAGGTAACATTTGGAACCTACAGGAAAGCCTTCTCTGCTTTGCGGAAGCCTGCTGTCTCTTTGATCATGGTCAATGTATTGACTTAAGACTTTCTTCGAGTAACTTGAATCCTTGTGTTCCAAGACCATGATCATTCATATTTGGCCCAGAAAAAAAAAAACATTTTATTTCCCTAAAGCAGAGTTGTTATTTTACACCGATACTTGGTTATCCAGTGTATCCCCAACACCCAGAGTGGCTCCTGGCAAGTGGTGGGTTCACACTAAATGCGTATTGAGTGAATGAACAAATGAAAGGAGTCCAGGATTTTTGCAGGGATCTGAGGACACAAAACTGAGAAAGCAGCTCCTATGCTTCCCCACAGAGTTTGGGAATACTATGGGGGCACAAATCAACAGACTTAAGACCCCCGACTTTCCCCAGCTGAACTGAGATTCCTTGAACTCTACCATTCATTCATTCCAGAGAAAGGAGAGGGGTGAATTTAAGGGCGGCTGCTGAAGCAATTGCTGGTGGTCCATCAGCTTAACAATGGTCAGATCCGGGTGGAGCCGCTAGGTCCTAGCCAAGTCAGCGAGAGCCCGCGCTGCTGAGTTGGGGCCGCCAGCATCTGTCCCTTGTGCCTTCTCGCGCTCCTCCCGAGACCCCTGCGCGCCAGCCCGTGCGCGGGTTGGGCGGCTGCTGCTCTGGGCCCGCGCCGGAGCCGGGCGCCAGTGATTGGCAGCCCCCAGCCTCAGCCCTGGTGCGTCCCCCAACCCTAGGCGAAATTCTGTCCCCGCCTGCTCCTCTCCGCCCAGTGGGTGCTGGCTTGAGGCGGGATCCCGCCCCACACTTCCTGCCGGCGCCGAGGAGAGTACAAGTGGCTGCGGTAGGCGCGGTTCTCGCCGAGAGCGATCATGAAGATCGAGTTCGCGCCGCGCAACATCCCGCTGGCGCGGCGGCTGCAGACGGCGGCGGTGCTGCAGTGGTTGGTGACCTTCTTACTGCTGGGTAAGAACGACCCCGCGCTCTGCACGGGAAGACCAGGCAAACGCCGCGGGGCCGGGGCGCGCCACCTCGCCCCGGACGGTCCCCGTCCGACCGCTGGCTTCGAACCTTCCAACTCGGCAGGCCTGTCCTCTCAGAGCAGGCGGGTCAAAGGAGGGCGTTGGGAGCTACTGTGGGACTCTCCTTTGGCTTCTTTCTCCTAGGAGAACCTCATAGCAAATAACTTATTTACCAACTGTATTTTCTTTTATGCTGTTTTTTTCTTACCCACATTAAAAGTCATAGATATAAATATAAATATATAGATAGTCATAGGCTATAAATATACATATTGGTGAATTTTTGCTGAAGGTAACCATGACCAATCAAGCAATACAACTTTGCACTTCAGTCCCTCAAAAGTTGGTAAACTCCTTTCTGGAGCTGTTGATTCAAATGCCTAGACTTTTGAAACTGTTCTCCACACCTTTAGGGCAAATAGCCTCCTTAACTTTTCCGTGTTTATTATCTTCTGGGGGTACAAAGGCGCCTTTCTACAAAGAACTCACCAGACGTTGGGTTAATTGAGTGTTATATCTGAAAATCATCTGACCCAGGAGTGTGTTCCAGGTGTGTCCAAGTTAAGCCCACAAATGTGTTAAAGGGCAGAAGCCAAACCCCCAGGTGGCCCAGGAAGGCTTACCTGAGGCTCCTTAATGTTTATTGTGCTCTTGGAATAAAAGGAGGTGGGGGAAGGCAAAAGGAATTATTATTTTTTTTAAACTGTTACACACTGTTCACATTTATATTTCAAGTTTGGAAGTGCATATTTGCAAGCAGCAATACAAAAGCCAAAGGAATTAGTGGGAAGCCCTTCTATGGGAACTTAAACTCTTCTGAAAGCAAAAAATCATCTGTGTGGTCTAAGATCATGACTTGTACACTGTTGGGACTGAATAATAAGCTCATTTCATTATAAAGAGTTTTACACTTTTGAAATGGTATTTACATGTTGAATGTCTGGATCAGTGTTTTTCAACCCTGGCTGCACGTGAGAATCGCCGAAGGAACTTCTGAAAAATAGGGACACTCAATCTCCATTCCTAGCATTTCTAATTCATTCACTTCAGAACAGAGCTTTTGCATCAGGGCTTTATAAAGGAATTCTCTAAGTGGTTGTAGTGTGGGCCTAGGAAAAAAGGTAGTTTAAAATATTAACTCATTAGGCCCTTAAAGGCAAAACTATGGGGCCAGGCTGGTAGCATTATACTCCATTTAGCTCTGTATCAAAGGACCAATAATAAGATAATAAGAAATAATAAGACAACCTCATTTAAGACAACCTTATTTAGTGCATAGTGTTTGCTAGTTGCTGTTCTAAGCACCTTCCACTATTATCCCTGTCATCCTCATCAACAACCCTATGAGGTAAGGACTATTCCTGCACTATTGTACTGATGAGGGAATTAAGAGGTTAAGTAAATTGTTCTAGGTTACATAGCTGGAAGAGCTGGATGTAAGTCCAAGTATTCTTCCCAAAGTCTCTATTTCAACCACCGTGTGCCTGCTTCATTGCATTGACACTGGAGCCTGACTTCCTAACTGATCATGCAGCAAATCTCTCACAACTCACTGTCCTTTTCTTTCATAGTGCTTATCACTGATTGTTTTTTTATGTTATTGATTGTATTTGTATGCCATTGATTGTATTTGTCTATGCTTGTGGCTATTTGAGAAAGGCCTTTCTGGCTATTTGACAAGCTCAGTGAAGGAGTACCCAGCAGCAGAAGATATGCAAGATGTTCTTGTTATGACTGTTTCCACTCTATGGCCCAGAATAGCAGCTACCCACCCTGAGAGTATTAACTCACATAATCCTCGTTGTGATCTTCTGAGGTAGGGACTATCTTTTCCTCATGTTACAAGGAAGAATCTGGAAGGTGAAGTAGATTGCACAAAGTCACATGGCTCAGTAGTAGGTGGTTCAACCAGATGTGCCACATGTTACTGGCTTAGTGACTGGAATGTGACAGGAGCTCAGGAAGCCAGGCCAAAGTTGAATCAAACAACAGTGACTCTGCAGACAATTAGTTTAAACATTTTTCTATCATACATTTGACATTTGTGGTACTAGAAACATGTTATTTTGGCAATTGTATTATGGAATTCATCAGAAACGGAGAGACAGGGCATGAATTCTCATAGACCCGTTACCTTTGTTTATAGTGATTTAATAATTTGTTCTATTATTTTATCTGTTGTTTCACAAAAATATTTAAGAATGTATTAAATTATGATGCTCTTAAAGTCATAAATACTTTAGTATATATTTTTTAAAAGTGTTTTATATATAGCCATTGGTACTGTTGTCACATATTGTGTAGTTTAACAAATCCTGCTTAAAATCATCTAAGACAATTCATATTCAGATATCCTGCATTGTGTCAGAAATTCATCTTTACTGGCAATTTGAACCTGGATCCAAACAAGACCCACGTGTTGCATTTGGTTTTATATCTTTCATGTAGAACCCCGCTAACAAATTTGCTTTCTTGTCAGGAATGCATTGAAGGATCACTTTGTGGACTTATCTGATTGCTTCTATGTAGTGTTAACTTGTTCTCCTATGCCCTGTATTTCTTTTAAAATGGAAGACAGAGCTAAAGGTTTGATTAGATTTAGATGAAACCTTTTTGGCAGGACTTCTTCCAAGATCCTGCTATGTGTTTCACATTCCACCTCATCAGGATGCATGTGGCGTCTGGGTGACCCATGTTAGTGTCTGAGATTGATCAATGGGCCCAAGAAGGAATTAAGGGTGACAGTGCTGTGAAGGAACACTCCGGCTGTCGGTTGGCCTTTCCCTTAGTGGCTTAAGCCATGATCCTTGCCTGAATTGTTTTGATACTACAAAATGGCAGTTTTTCTATTATTCTTTCTTCATATATTAGCTAGAATTTCTGCAAGGATAATTTTTTTCCCTCATCTTATGGGGCCGTTTAATTATTCTACATTTCAGTTCTTACAGGAAAGATAAATGTAACTTCTTTCCATTTAATTGTGAATTTCCAAGTAAGGAGTTGACATGTAGTTACTTCTAGTCACAAGAAGAAGTCTTTTATTAACTATATATTTTAAGATCTCTAATTCAAATCCTGGAATGTGCTTTTCTTGCCACCACCAGAAAAAAAAATAGTTTAAACTTGGGATATATTTTAAAAGAGCAAAATGTTTCATTTAATTATGAAATCAGATACTGTTGCATTGAGTTAAATGTTAAATACCTGTTATCCAATCTTAATATCCAAGAAATTGAAACATGCTTATTAGCTGGTATACCACTAAACTGTAAATTACAAAGTGGAAAACTGAAATATTTATTGACCATCTTCTACCCACAACCCCATGGCAAGTATTATTATATTTTTTATTTTAATTTTCTTTTTTTTTTTTTTGGAAAAACTAAAGCTCAAGAAGTTTAAGTCCACATATAAGTAAGTGGTGAAACCAAAATCTTTTACTGAATGGGTTTGCTTGCTTATTTAAGCAGCTTTCTTGAGATATCATTAAAATACACATTGCACATATTTAAAGCATATAATTTGGTAGGTAACCAATACCACAATTAAAATGTCAATATCACCATCATTCCCCCAAAGATTTTTCATACCCTTCCTTCCTGGGCCCCCATCCCAGGCAACCACTGATCTGCTTTCTTTCACTATGGGTTAGTTTGCATTTATGGAGTTTTATGTAAATGGAATCTCATGTGTTCCTTTTTTATTGGACTTCTTTCAACTCAGCATGATGATTTTGACACTAATTTTTATTGCTGTGTATTTCAATAGCTTATTGCTTTTTGTTTCTAAATAGTATTATGTTGAAGGGATATATTGGGAATTGTCTCTTCATCTATTGAATATTTAAATTGTAGCTTTCACAAATGATATTGCTGTGAATTAACTACCATTGCCCAGCCCCTGGATCTTTAGTCTGCACCAAAGATTTATTTATCTGGATGCCAGTAGCATGCTATTTTGTTTATTATAGCTTTGTGATTTCTGAAGTCAGGTAGTGTTAGTCCTCAAACTTCTATGCTTTTTTTCCAGAGTTGATTTGATTAGTCTAGATCCTTACAATTTTCATATGCATTTTAATATCATCTCAATTTTCACATACATACAGATAGACACAAAGCCTGCTGGGACTTTGATTGAGATTACATTTTTGTTTGAGATCAGTCTATAGATTAATTTGGAAAGAACTGACATCTAACAATGTGACTTTTCTACTGTATGGGTTTATCATGTTTTCAAATTTCAGAGCCCATTTCAGTATCACCTAGGGATTTTTGTCAAAGTGCACATTCCCAGAGGTTTTGATTCCGTGGATCTCCAGAAGAGCCACTAATTTTTTTTCTACCCTTTAGTTTGAAATAATTTCGGAAACTTTACAGAAAATAAAAATTATATAAGTTACAAAAATTCCCATATTCCTTAATCCAGATTCCCTAAATGTTCACAGGTTGCCGTGTTCCCCCTCCTCTGCTCTTGTCCTCTGTTCCTGTCCTCTGTTCCTGTCTCTTACTTCTTCTTTCTTCCACTCCCCATATTCTTATTTTCTGAATGCTTTTGGAATAAGTTGCAGACCTGGTTTCCCTTTGTCCCTAAATACTTCAGAATGTATTTCCTAAAACCAAGGACTTCCCTTACATGGCCACAATACAAATAGCCAGATCAGGAAGATGACCCAGATGCAGCATTGTGACCTAATCCAACCACCTTATTCGTATTCCAGCAATTGCCCCACTAATGTCCTCTTACAGCAAAGGAATCCACCTGTTTTGCTCTGTTGTCATTGTTTTTTTAATCTCCTTTAATCTGGAAAATTGGGGGGGGGGCATGTTAACATTCCCTTGATTTATTCGAGAGTCCTAGACTTTGATGCACACTCATGCGCCCCCTGTATTATGGACTATCTCCATGGCTTTCAGGTGGTGGCTATACTTATTCTGCCTTTAAGCTTGGAGACTTTCTGAAATATTCAGACCATGGGACAGTGTTAACATATCCTTGTTAGGATTTGTGTGCCTTTTTTTTTTTTTTTTTTGGTGGAACTCAGGGGCACTCAACCATTGAGCCACATCCCCAGCCCTATTTTTCGTATTTTATTTAGAGACAGGGTCTCATTAGTTGCTCTTCATCTTGCTTTTGCTGAGGTTGGCTTTGACCTAGCAATCCTCCTGCCTCAGCCTCCTAAACCGCTGGGATTACAGGCGTGAGCCACCACAGCCAGTTTATGTGTCTTTTTTAAGGCAAAGAAGTAGGTCAAATGCTGGATTTGCTGTAAAACAAGAAAAATGCTGTTCCCTTTAGTAATGCTTTTAAAATTTTGTGTGGATTAGACCCACCTATGAGGAAAATGATGCTGCAGAATTCTGCAAAGGGATCTGAAATCTTTTAGCACCATCTGGACAAACACAGGGCCAGGTGCAGTGCACACAACTGTAATCCTGGCTATGCAGGAGGCTGAAGCAGGAGGCTTATAAATTTGAGTCCAGTCTGGGCAATTTAGTGAGAACTATCTCAAAAAGGGGTTGTGATGGTGCTGGATATAGTTCAGTGGTGAAGAGCCCCTGGGTTCAATCCCCAATACCACTTCCTCATACACACATACAAACAAACAAACAAAAAAAAAAAAAAAAAGAAAGAAAAGAAAAGAAAAAAGAAAGAAGGAAGGAAAAAACAAAAAACAACTCCAGAAAATAAATTCTCTTAATTTATCTTGGGCTGGGTTGCTCACTGATGCTTGTCTTGCATTTCAAAAATTCAGGGCCATCTCCTGCATTCCATGGCTCATGGGTGCTTCCCTCCCTCTCTCTCTCTCTCTCTCTCTCTCTCTCTCTCTCTCTCTCTCTCTCTCTCTCTCGCTCTCTCTCTCTCTCTCTTAAAATCAAATTATTTATTTATTCTAATTTGTTACACACGATGGCAGGATGCAATTCATTTCATATTACACATATAGACCACAATTTTTAAAGTCACTGATTGTACACAAAGTATTTTCACACCATTTGTGTCTTCATATATGTACTTAGGGTAATGATGTCTAACTCATTCCACCATCTTTTCTACCTTTTCCGCCCCTTCCTTCCCCTACCTTCTTTTTTTTTTTTTTAAAGTTCCTGCATTCCTCCCATACTTCCCCCATTGCCATTATGAGTCAGTATCCTCATATCAAAGAAAACATTTGGCCTTTGGTTTTGGGGATTGGCTTGCTTCACTTAGTGTTACATTCTCCAACTACATCCATTTACCTGCAAATGCCATGTTTATGGGTGCTTTTCTCTTGAGATTCAGTCTGTCTTTCTTTTTCTGTACCCCTAAGTTTCTATCTCAGGATCACTCTTGGTTTTTTACATTCTATGAGTCTGAATAACTTAGAATGACAAGTACCCTCCCTGTAGCACAATTCACCTCCCTCTTCCCTAACCTCTGGCAACCACTTACATTTTTAATGCCTCCATAGTTTCACCTTTCCAGAATGTCATGGAATTGGAGTCCTACAGTATGTAGGCTCTTCAGCTTGGCTTCTTTTACTTTTTAATATGCCCTTCTTTTACTTTTCAATATGGTCCTTTCATGGTTTGACAACTCATTTGTTTTCATGGTGAAAAATATTCCAATGTCTGATCTACCAATTTATTTATCTACTCACCTACTTTTGCAGAGCAATTATTTTCAATTTTTGATCAAATCCAGCTTCTTATTAGTTCTTTCATTCATGGATTATGCCTTTGGTGTCATATCTAAATACTCATTGCCAAACTCAAGGTCACCTAGATTTTTGTCCTATGTTATCTTCTAGGAGTTTGATAGTATTGCATTTTATATTAGATTTGTCTTCCATTTTGAGTTAATTTTGAGAGCGGTGCAAGGCTGCCTCTCCCCACCCCACCTTTCTTCAGTTCTCCCCGTGCCGACTGGACATCTACAGTTCAACTCAGGCACTTTCTCCCTGGAGTTAGTGATAGATCCTACAGGCTGAGAGCTCAGTCCACTAGGTTGCACTTGCTTCCTTTGTCAGTCTCAAGTTCAGGTTGTGACCTCTGCTTCTGACTGGCTACAGATTGGGGCTTCCCACAACCCTCTCCCTGAACTCAGCATCTGGTGTGCAGAAGGAAGGGAAACATTCAGCTTTTGCCAGTTTATTACAGTGGATGTGGAGCTGGACTGTGCCATCATCTCAGCTTGCATGTTGGATGTGTTCACCAACCTGGAGGCTCTCTAAGCCCAGTATTTGGGGAATTTTCTGGAGACTTGTCATGTAGGCACGATTGGTTATTAACTCCATTTTCAGTCCCTCTCCCCTTACTTGAGGGTAGGAGTAGCGCTAAAGGTCCTAAACTTTTAACCATGGATGACCAACCCGAACCAGCAATCCGCCAACTGTTGCCTCCTTAGAATAAAGACATTGCAGTCACCCAGAAATTCCAGGGCATTAGGAGCTCTGTGTCAGGAACCCAGGTCAAAGTCCAAATATTAGAAGAAAAGATGCACTTCGCACCCCTCTTAATCAGGAAATTGCAATAGTTTAAGGAGCTCTATGGTAAGAGCTGGACACAAGACCAAATATGTATATATATTTTATTATGTCACAAACATCGTACCTATTGTTACCAATAGAGAATTGTACACTTAGAAATTTGTCAAAAGGTAGATCTTATGTTGAGTCCTCTTACAACAATAAAATAAAAAATTAAAAAACATTCTTGTTGCCGGGCGCGGTGGCTCACACTTGTAATCCCAGTGGCTTGCTTGGCAAGCTGAGAAGGAGGATTGCGAATTTAAAGCCAACCTCTCAGCAATTTAGCAAGGCCCTAAGCAATTTAGCAAGACCCTGTCTCTAAATAAAAATTAAAAGGGCTGGGGATATAGTTCAGTGGTTAAGTGCCCTTGGGTTCAATCCCCGGTACCAAAAAAAAAAAAAAAAAAAAAAAAAAAAACCAAACTAAAAACAAACAAACAAGAAACATTCTTGTTGAACATTTCATCATTTGCTTTTCTTGTCTGTCTCTCTCCTCTCTCCTTCTCCCTCTCTCCTCTCCTTTCTCTTTCTCTCCACACATACAAGACATCCAGACCAGACACGCAATGCTGACAAAAAATTTGAAAGTAAGAAATTAAATTGTTAATTGCCGGACACAGTGGCGCACACCTGTAATCCCAGAGGCTTGGAAGACTGAGGCAGGAGGATGGTGGTTCAAAGCCAGCCTCAGCAATTTAGAGAGGCACTAAGCAACTCAGTGAGGCCCGATCACTAAATAAAAATAGAAAAAGGGCTGTGGATGTGGCTCAGTGCTCCGTAGTTAAGTGCCCCTGAGTTCAATCCCTGGTACCAAATAAATAAATAAATAGAAATTAAGTTGTAATCATCATGGCATTTCATCTCTAAATTCTGTACTATGTCCTTGAACACAAGAATTTTTCCTCATAAATCAAAATCATTTGGGCTGGGGATGTAGCTTGGTGGTAGAGCATGTACTTAGTATGTGCAAAGCCCTCAGTTTGCTCCCCAGAAACACAACACACACCCCTATTATCATGCCCAGGAAATATATCAGTGATACAATTGTCTCATTCAACCTTTACTTTATAACTAGATCAGGCTCTACACACTATATATATATTTTTTAATTTTTTACAAAGCTACTTTCCTTTTTTTTTTTTTGGTAGTGGGAATTGAACCCAGGGACACTTAATCACTAAGCTACATCGCAGCCCTTTTTATTTTCTATTTTGAGACAAGCTCTTGCTAAGTTGCTGAGGGCCTCACTAATTTGCAGAGGTTGGTGTTAAACTTCTGATCCTCCCGCCTCAGACTCTGGAGCCACTAGGATTACAGGCCTATACCGCCATGCTTGGCAAGTTTGCTTTCTTTAAACAGCCTCAGCCAATTATCTTGTAGAAAGACCCATAATCTGAGTCAGGCAGTAAACCCAGCTCTCAGGAGGCTGAAGAAGGAGAATGGAAGATTCAAAGCCAGACTAGGCAACTTGGCAAGATCCTGTCTCAAAATAAAAAATAAAAAGGACTGGAGAAGTAGCTCAGTGGCAGAGTGTTGCCTAGCATGTGGAAAGCCCCAGATATGATCCCTAGTATGACCAAAAAGAGAGAGAGAGAGAGAAGCCCATTCTTGTTTAGATGATTGGGTATATTAGAGAGAGAGAGAGAGAGGGGGAGAGAGAGAGAGAGAGAAGCCCATTCTTGTTTAGATGATTGGGTATATTTCCCATTACAGCATATCAAGAGGCATATAATTTTGTCTTTTTGTTGGTGATACTAAATTTAATGATGACACATAGACTTTGGCTGAGCCTTATTTGTTTGAGACTTTTTGCACTGTTAAAGTAATTGGAACATTGTAGCATTATTCACAATAGCCCAAAGGAAGGAACAACTCAAATGTCCGTCAACAACAGATGAATGAATAAGCAAACTGTTAACATTCACACACAGGAACATCGTTCAGCCATATAAGGGAAAAAGGTGCTGATACACACTACCACCTGGATGAGCTTCAAAAACTTGATGTAAAGTGAAAATTTTAAAAGCTCACCTTATAATACTGTTCCATTTATATGAAATATCTGAAATAGGTGAATCCATTGGATTGTTTTTCTTTAAAGTGGTTAATTTCATGCTATGTGAGTTACACCTCAACAGAAATTAAGTGAAGCAGAATCTATGGGAGTTAAGTAGCATGTAAGTGATTAAGAGGCTGCTTTATGATTTTTTCATCCAGTATATATCACGTCAACCCAGCTAAAATACAAGGGTTCATTTCTACTTGGTTTGTGAATCTGGATGATTTCGAATGGTATCAACTGGAGGATTCATAAGTGAAATAAACCAGACTCAGAAAATCAAGGGTTGATTGTTTTGCTCTGTGGAAGCTAAACATTAAGATCAGGGAAGATCAGTGGAGTAAAAGAAGGAGGTAGAGAGGAAGGGAAGAGGGAAGGGAAAGTGGAGGCACCTGGGGCTGAAATGGAGACGATCAAATTCCATGCATGTATGATTGGGTCGAAATGAACCCAACTATTACATATAACTACAATACACTAATTAAAAAATGGTGTCAACTTGCATTTTTAAATTGTTATTGATGTATTGTTCTAATAGTGGGATTCCTTGTTACATATTCATACATGCACATAACCTAATTTGGTCTATTTTATTCTCTAGTGCCTCCCTTTTCCCACCTGCTTCCCTTACCAGACCTCCTTCTCTACCCTATCGCTCTCTCTTCTGGTTTCATGAGTCCACTCCTCATTTTTTTCTTTTTCTTTTTTTCTTTATAGCTTCCATATATGAGATAAAATATATGACTCTTGACTTTCTAAGTCTGGTTTTCGTCTTAACATATTGCTCTCAAGTCCAATTCATATTCCTTCAAATGACAGTTTTGTTCTTTATGGATGAATAAAATTCCATTATACATTATAAATTTGTCTACATTATAGATGTATACCACGTTTAAAAATCCATTCATCCATTAATGGACACCTCAGCTGGTTCCATAACTTGGCTATTATAAATTGTGCTGCCATAGACAAAGGCATGCATCTGTCTCCGTAGTATGATGACTGTAACTCTTTTTTTAAAATTTTTAAGTTGTTAATGGATCTTTATTTATTTATATGTGGTGCTGAGAATCGAACCCTGTGCCTCACACATTCTAGGCAAGTGCTCTACCACTGAGCCGCAAGCCCAGCCCAACTGTAACTCTTTAGGATAAATACAGAGGAGTCGATAGCTGGGTCAGATGGTGTTTCCATGCCTAGTCTTTTGAGGAACCTTCATACTGACTTCTACAATGTATTGGCGTTTACCTCTTCACCTTCTCTTTGACTTCCAATCTAGAAGAATCTTTTTACCTTGGATTGCTTAATGAGATAAAAATAGGATTAAATAGAGGTTACCAAATCATCTAGTTTTTATAGCATTTTCTTCTTTCAATCCAATTTAGAATCAAGGAATTTCAAAACCTATGTTGGTTCTGTTTCTGATATGAACTATAAAGGAATGAAGCAATATGTGGAACAGGAATTTATTAGGACAATTCTAGATACCAGAGTGTCAAAGCACATCAAGTGACAACGAATTTTCTGCTTACCGACCCAGTATTTACTTTTTATCTCATAAAGTATATTAAACTGTGAGGAAACTTTATTTGGAATGACATTTATAGAGATAATTTGTTAGAAGCTCAGATGTTCAAAACTAAGAGAATGTTGATTAGTCATTAAAATAACATTTAAGGGCTGGGACTAGGGCTCAGTGCTAGAGCACTTGCTTAGCATGTGTGAGACACTGGGTTCTATTCTTAGCACCAATATAAATAAATAAAATCAAGGTCTATCAACAACTAAAAATTTGTTTAAAAATTTAAGAAGAGATTATAAATACCAAATTTATAATACCAAACAGCTAATGCGACGAGATCACAATAATTGATAAAATGCAGAATGAAAAATAATGTTTGATCTGCTGTGTTAAAAAAACATAATTTGTTCATATGGGGGAAAAAAACAAAAAGGGAAAAATTTAACAGGAATATAGCTGTTAATCTGTCTGCTTCTAATTTTGTGCATTTTTCAAATGTGCAATAGTAAACAAGATTTTTGTAACAATGGCTCCAGGCTGCAGAGTACTAGCTGTGCCTTGTCATTTAATCTCTCAGCAGCTTTGGAGATAGATGCTGTCATTAGATAAAGGAGTGAAAGTGGAGAGCTAAGAAAAGTTGCTCCAGCCAAATTCTATCAAAGGCGGTTATTATGGTTTCTGTGTGAGGTGTTCCCCCAGAGCCCATATGTGGACAATGCAGGAAAGTTTATGGGTGAAAGGATTGGGTTATAAGGACTTTAATCTAATTAGTGTTATTAATTCACGGATAGGGGTTAACTGGGTGGTAACTGTGGGTAGGTAGGATGTGGCTAGAGGAGATGGGTCACTGAGGTAAAATGGCAAGAGATGGTCCTCACTCAATGGCTGACCTTTCCCTCCTCGGTTCCACCTTGGCTCACCTGATCTAGCTTTAAGTACAGAAGACTGTATATGTTTCTTGTAAATTCTTGGCACACCTTCCTAAAGTAAACAGAAGATGAACCAACACTGGTGAATCATGTGCACTCAGACCCGGGCAGAGAGAAGCCAATGGAATGGAATGATCCTCCTAGGAATGGGGCCAAGGGCACTCTTTTGGCCTTGATTCTGGACTCATGGAAACTTTCTTGGAAGTCCCAAAATGCAATAAAACACCCCACAGAGGTATGGAGGACACATACTTCCTTGATCTTCTGCTCACTCTCTTACCTTTAAGACATGGTGGAAGGAGTAGCAGAGAGTAGCAAGTCAGTCTCCTGAGGTTCACTTACATATGTTGTTAAATCCATACTGGAAAATGTACCGACTTCTATGTATTGAGACATATAAATACATGTCCTGCTTTGGATATATATATACCCATATGTATATACATATATATATACACACACATATATATATAACTTATTATAAAAATTACTTATATATAGAATCTCAATATGTGTTTATATCCAGTAGTTCCTTCTTATCCACAGTTTTTGCTTTCCTTGGTTTCAGTTACTTCTGGTCAACTGCAGTTCAAAAATATTAAATGGAAAATTCCAGAAAGAAACAATATGTTTTAAAGAACTATTACAATATTTGATCTAATTGTTCTATTTTATTATAATCTTTGATAATCTCTTACTGTGCCTAATGTATATATTAAACCTTATCGTGGGTGTGTATATATAGGAAAAAGCATTTATATCTAGGGTCAGTATTAGCTGCGGTTTCGAGATGCTGTTACTCAGCTACTCGATGGGTCATTTGACGACAGAAGGGACAGGGAGTGGGTAGGAGTTGGAGACAGAAACAGCATTAGATTGGAGACTGTAGCTCCTAATAGAAGAAACAATCAAAATGGCACTCTTTAAAGTCGTAGTTGTTTAATGAGCACTTGCAGTATACCTAGCTTTGTGTCTCCATGTATTCTCTCTCACACTGATGTATTTCCTTTTATAAATATTTTCAATTGTAATACATAATACAGACATTTTAAGAAGGTGTAACTTAAGCCTAGTGGATTACTTTAAGTGAACATTCTTGTCACTACTACCCAGGTCAAATTTAGTCAGTTTTTGCCCCATTTATTTTTATTGTCATTGCTGTTGTGCTGGAGATCATACCCAGGGGCACTTTACCACTGGGCTGCATCACCAGTCCCTTTTTCATTTTTTTTTTTTTTTTTTGAGACAGTGTCTCCCTAAGTTGCTTAGAGCCTTGCTAAGAGGCTAAGGCTACCCTGGAGCTTGTGATCCTCAGCATTGTGAGTTGCTGGGATTACAGGTCTGCGCCATGATGCTGGGTGCCCATGTATTTTGAAGCTGTAATATTAAGTGGGAAATAAGATTTGAATTGCTCTTTCATTATAAAAGTGGCAAGAAGTCACATGCACTGATATATAAAGAGTTTCTCATATGCTATTTTTGTCTGTGAGAATAAAATTCCTGAAAATGAAGTTTGGTACTAAAATGTGCCCTCTTTGAGGACATTTGAATGAAGGTGGCTCAATCAAAGTAGTATGACAGGATTTTTTTTTTTTTTTTTTGGTACTAGGGATTGAACCCAGAGGTGCTCAATCACTGAGCCAATCCCCAGCCCTCTTTTCCTAAAAATTTTTTAGTTGTAGATGAACACAATATACCTTTTATTTATTTTCATGTGGTGCTGAATATTGAACCCAGTGCCTCACATGTGCTAGGCAAGCGCTCTACCACTGATCCACATCCCCAGAACCCCCTTTTTTGTTGTTGTTGTTATTGTTGATGGACCTTTATTTTATTTATTTATATATGGTGCTGAGAATCGAACCCAGTGCCTCACACATGCTAGGCAAGTGCTGTACCACTGAGCCATAACCACAGCCCAACCCAGCCCTGTTCATATTCTATTTTGAGACAGGTTCTCGCTAAGTTGCTCAGGGCCTTGCTAAGCTGCTGAAGCTGGCTTTGAACTTGAGATTCTCCTGCCTCAGCCTCCCAAGCCACTGGGATTACAAGTGTGTATCACCATGCCGAGCTTAACAACAGGACTTCTTGTGTAGGAAGTCTCTGCACCCCTCCGGTTTTCATGTTGGAGAGGTGGTGACACAGGGCCATGGCTGCGGGTATGGACCTTGAATTCAAACAGATCAACCTGGTGTACACTGTGTGACCTGGGAAATCTTCACCTCTATTAGCCTTTATTTCCCTTTCTGTAGAAAGACCAGTAAGCGTATAATGACCAGGGTCAGTGATGCACACCTGTAATCCCAACAATTTGGAAGCTGTGGCAGGAGGATTGCAAGTTCGAGGCCAGCCTCAGTAACATAGGAAGACCCTGTCTCAATAAAAAAGGAATGGGGTGTAGCTCAGTGGTAAAGCATCCTTGGGTTTGATCCCTAGGACCAAAAATATTAAAAAAGTACTATGATCACCGTGTTGGTGTCGTGACTTCATAAGGATACCCAGGCAGAGTTCCTGTTTGGTGTATAGTAAACATTAAATAACACTGTATTATTTCTGTCTTGTTGTATTAGCTCACTTGAACTAAGGCTCAGTGTGAGGTACCTGATTGCAGTACAGGGAACAGGTACTAACTGATCCTGATTCTATGAGCCGTTTCTCTTTCTTACAGCTGAGGTGTGTGTTGGCATCTTTGTGATACTGATTATATACAACTATTGGTTCCTTTACATCCCTTATTTGACATGGCTTTACTTTGACTGGCGGACCCCAGAGCAAGGAGGCAGGAGATCCAACTGGATCAGAAACTGGCCTCTTTGGAAGTACTTTAAGGACTATTTTCCAATTCATGTGAGTAGAACTGTTTTTATAAACTATTATATTGAGTTTGGAAGGTGGACATTTGTTTTCGTCACCTGTATCAAGCTCTTTCCTTTTCAGCGGGAGTGCCTTAATTCACTTTGTGTTCCTATCATGGAATACCAGAGACTGGGAATTTTATAGAAGAAATGTATTTCTCACAGCTCTGGGTGCTGGGATATCCATATCAAGGGGTCAGCATCTGGTGAGGGCCTTCCTCCTACCTCATTCTGTGGCAGATGCCGAAGGTCAAGAGGGAAAGAAAGAGCAAGAGGGGGTCACACTTATTCTTTCAGAAGGAACCCACTGCAGCAATGATGGTGTGAATCTCATCACCTGACCCCCTGGCCCTGCCTCCCAGTGCTGTTGCCCTGAGGACTAAGTTTCCCACACACGTGCTTTTGTGGAGGACACATTCAAACCTAAGCAGGGAGAAAGTCTGCTGTTGGGCTCAAGTTGCTAAATGAACTTTAAGATGAATTGACACAAACTTGAAGGCTGTATATGAAGGGACTTAGGCTCAGAGGCTATTTTAGAAAATTCAAAACAATTCCAAGCCAGGGAACAAAAATGAACCATGTTCTCCATTTTTCTCTTGACACAAAAACTAATCATGTGGTCTTTTAATTTCTCAATTATTGCTTTATTGTTTTATTGCTTTATCTCTGTGTGAATGTGCTATAGCTCATGAAAACTTGGGATTTGGATCCCAGTCACAACTACCTCTTTGGATTTCACCCCCATGGAATACTTTCGGCTGGAGCCTTTGGAAATTTTTGTTCTGCCTACTCGGACTTCAAGGAGCTGTTTCCCGGCTTCACTGTGTATGTTCACGTGATCTCGTGTTTGTTCCGCTGTCCTCTCTTCCGAGAATATCTTATGGGTTATGGTAAGTGGTGCCAGGTCATCGTTTCTCCAGCGCACTAGGATGGCAGGAACACACAGGTCGTTCACTTGGGTTTTACTTGTTCTTAGAGTGAAATCCTGTGTCCTTGTCTCCATCTGGCACCTCACAGGCTGCCTGCACATCCCTCACCTCTGCTGGACTGCAGGGACACAAAGCCTATTATCTGTTCTGTCGCAAGTGTCTATCATGGTGGCAGAGACATAGGAATATTTGATATATTTTAATCCAAGGAAAGAATAAATTAAAGAATGCATTTTGTATATCCAGATGTGTGTGGTGGGGGAACCATAGGGCAGATAAGTGGTAAATCATACCCTTGGAGAGGTACTTGGCATACTTTAATGAATATTAGAAATGGAAATCATCCTCCACCGTGTCTTGAAGTAATGGCAGTGATACAGATCAACATACTCAACTTGCTTCTTTGTCTTCCCAGATTAACTGTTACTTGGTTCAGAAATAGCAGCTCTTGGGCTGGGGGTACAGCTCAGTGGTAGAGCATTTGTCCAGCATACTCAGGGTCCAGGGTTATATCTCCAGCACTGTGGGAAAAGAAAGAAAGGAAGGAAGGAAGTGAAAGATAAAGGAAACAAGTCCATTCTACTCTGCTACTTTGAACCAGTAGAAGGTTCAATTCTGAGAATAAAATTAATCTGAAATATCATAAAGATACTATATACGTCTATGTAAAAGTCAAAGTTTGTGTCGCTAAATCTCATTTCAACTTAAGAGGTTCAACTTCTTTGTTTTTCCAACTTTATAAATATTGAACTACAACTGTGAACTACAGTAACTAACAAAATGTTTCATATTTGTGGACATGGTATAGGATAATTATTCTTGTCTTGGTAGTTTCTGGATCCAAAGAAAAATGGATAATTTTTTTGAGAAATTATTTCAGGATCAAGAAGGGACATAATTAAGATATAATTTTCCATGACTTTTCAGAATTTTACTACTTTCTATTATTTTTTGAGGTTACTGTTGTCATTATGTATCTTGTAGCAAATTAGTTCAAGTTGTTTCAAGTTGTTCAAGTTGAGTCCCTAAGAAGAAAGGTGTCCAGTGTGGGCTACTGAGCACACTAGAGGGCGCACTAAACTCCCAAATTACCGGGTGATCTGACCTTTGGTCTCTAGGGGGCGCACTAACCCCTTCCAAACACCAAAGAAGTGGGGTGCCTTCTTTGCTTGTTTGGCAAACATTTCCCTAGAGTTTTATAACAGGAAGAAAATTTAAAAGGAATTTTTAAACTAAAAAAAATTTAAAAAAAGCACAGAAACGTATTTACAGTACACTGTTAGCTGATTAAAAGTATAACCACAGTTGAATTTGAGTAGTGTAGTTAGGAGCAGGTTTGGCAAATTCCTGGCACCCCACCCCATTATGGCAGTGTCAGACACAAATAATCAATCTCAGAGTCTCTCCATGAAGTGACCCACAGCCTGGCTGTTTCTATAGTTGATGGATGAAAGGAAATCTTTCTGCTGTGCTGGTTTATATCATGACATCTTCATTTTTGCTATAACCTTCAATCTCTTAAGCCAGTGGAGGTTTAGGCTTATCTCTGAGTAGATAGTCCCCAGTACATCCTCCAAGAACCTGCTTCTTAGGTCAGCACAGGGCTAGTTCCCTTCTCTCAACCTGCTTGGTGACTGCCCTGTAAGATTGTGAAAGACAACCAGACATGTACCCCAGATCTCGTGTTATAAGGAACCAGTGGGGCTTCAAAGGTCCTTTGCTACAGGTGTCTTACTCAAGAGGTTACTGTGGCTACAAGTCCTTTTCAGTTCCACCTCCAACCCTTTCCTCTTGGCCCATCTTGGTGTGTCTATACTCACTTCTGCATTTCAAAGCTCATGTCCTTTTGGGCTAACCATTAAGTCTGGGCAGGTATCTGGGATCTGATCACAACGGCCTCATATGTCATGGAGAGGACTTTAGATTTTACCTTGTAGGTAAGCCACCAGGAACTTGTCAAGGATTTTGAGCAAAAGAGGGACCTGATTGAATTTTGTGTTACAAAATTCACCTGATCATTCAGGTGGTAGCTGGGAGCTAGGTTGGAGGGTATGAGGCTGCAGACTGTAATGAGGAGAGAGGCCTACTGCAGTGACAGAACGGAACTGATAAGGGCTAAGCAGGGACTGTGACAGAGGAAATGCAGGAGAGGAAGTCAATGTGAAAAATAGTTGATAGTTGACAAGGATAGATGATCAACTTACCCTGATGAAGGCAACTCTATTTTGCTGTTATTATCAGCATCTGGCACAGCACCTGGCCTGAAGCACCTGTTTGATAAATGCTTTTGAATGAATGAATGAGCCACCACTTAAAGTGGTGGCAAACAGAGGGGAACACATCTGGGAGGAGCTGCATTTCTAGCCTGGGCTCTGGATAGACAAGTCCCATTCACCTTGATTGATGATGTTGGAATTGGAACCACATGGGAGGTTTAATTTAATAGCTTTGGTGTGAAGGCTTGAAGTTGGAGGAGTCTTGCAGCTGATAAGGTAGAGATATCCATTGGAAACATGGGCCTAGAGGCTAAGCAGGAAGATCTCGCAGAAGATAGATTTGGGAGAACTCAGCACACACAGTAATAGTTGAGTCCATGGGTGCAGATGAGGTTAGAAGACAAGAGAGACAATGAGAGAGCTGTCATAAAGCAACCTTGAAGGATGCAAGGTAGGAGCCACATATCTGGGACTCTAGAGGCCCTCTTTGCAGTGGAAGAGAAACCTCTGTTGTCACTCAGGCCACCCCGAGCAGATGGGGACACCTTGAACTCTGAGAATTCACCCCATCAAGGCGGGTTGGCTTGTTTCCTCCAACTCTACATCCTCTGCCTCTGACATCATTTTACATCGACCAAAAGGAACCCTAGTAAAATTAGCATATCATTTTCTTTAAGAGATGAAGTATACTATGTCTTAATAAAGCTTGTCTGACACATTTTGTTTTGTCTAAATGGGTAAAACCTGCAAGGAGAGGAATCTTAAAGCATTAAAAAGCAATTATCTCTGCAATGTGAGTCATGACTGGTTTGTGTTTTCATCTCTATTCCTTTCTGTGTTTTCCTCCAAGAGCCCATAGGACATTTAAAATCTGAAAAGAAATCTTTAGTTTTTAAAAATTACTTGATATGTAGACTGAACAACTATCTGTCTTAAATGAACTATGTATATTAAAGACTGACTTTACATTTAGAGTCAAATCTACATATTTTAAAATTATTTTGAGATCTGGCAAGTAATCTAGGTTACTAATCTAATGTCTGAATTTTTAAAGTGATTTGCTATGAATTCAGGTTTGGAAAATAAGAATCCATACAGAATATCTGAAAACAGCCCATTGTGTGTTCTGAAGGTCCAGTGCAACCTCTTGGAAGAGTTCTGTGCAAGGACCTGCTAGGGCAATGATCAAGGCCACCACATTTAGCTCTGCAGCTTGTACATTGAACAACACCCCCGGCAAGGAGAACTGTAGAGTTTAGAAGTTAGTGCACAATCAGTTCAAACAAGTGGTAGCCTTCCTAATGATCGGTGACATTTTGAAGAACAAACCCATCACCTGCCTAAAGGTAGATCTCATTAATGGAATGAATACATTGCCAAGGATTTGGCTATGAAAAAACTTACAAACTTTCAAAGTGCCCCCGAAATAGACAGCATAGGAAATGTTGTTAAATGTTCACTGTTACCCCACAATATCATAGACATTTTTTAATTTTTAAGAAGAGACAACTAATTACATATTTCCTTTTATTCATTAAGGGGCTGTTTCGGTGTCGAAGGAAAGTCTGTCTTATGTGTTGAGTCAGGAGGGAGGTGGAAACATTTCAGTCATTGTCCTTGGGGGTGCCAAAGAATCACTGGATGCCCATCCAGGAAAATTTACTCTGGTCATCCGCCCAAGGAAAGGATTTATTAAAATCGCTTTGACTCATGGGTAAGTGGCTTTTTGTTGAAGGTAACTGGGTCAAGAAGGTTAAGACTCTATGAACACAAAGAAGGAAAGTCATTTTTCTAGCCCTTAAGGACTTCCTCCAAGTTGATCTTAGAATAAAAGCAGGTGTGGTGTTCTTGGGGACCATAACACAGCCTTTCTGTGGAGGTTGCTTGGTGCCATGGCGTCCAGCAACTAACAAAAAAACAAAATGTGCACACAGCGTAAATTTCCCACCAAAGGAACAAAACCCAATGAAAAAGAAGCTTCCCGAAACCCTGAGTAGCTTGCCGAATCACTCTCCTTCAAGTGTAATGCAGTTTCAGTCCTTTGAATAGGAAGTTACCTATATAGTACCAGGAGGCCTGGGCACATTCAAGAATTTCTAGTTTTTTTCATTGCAAATGTCAGCTGGACCAAAGAAATTATCTACATCTTTCATCTCAAATTCTTATCCTTCCCCTTTGTTATTTGCAGTGCCCATTTGGTCCCAGTGTTTTCTTTTGGTGAAAATGATCTGTTTAAACAAATTAACAACCCTGAGGGCTCATGGCTTCGGACTGTTCAAGAAAAGCTGCAGCAGGTCATGGGGTTTGCTTTGCCACTGTTTCATGCCAGAGGAATTTTTCAGTACAGTTTTGGCTTCATTCCCTATCGGAAACCTATCCACACTGTTGGTATGTACGGAAAATGAAACAAATTGTTATCTCGCTTTTAAGCAATATTAATGTTATTAAGGTGCCCATGTAAGACAAGTGGATTTGGATAAAATTTCCTAACATAGAAATTTGTAGGTGTTATTTGAGCTTTAATTATCATATCCATTTTATTTATGAAATGGCTGTTTTCCAGTTGAATGGGGATTGCTTTCAAGAACACCATTATTGAACTACAGGTAGAACCCAGTTTCACGCCACTGAGTCACACAGAAATAAAGTTGCTAATACTCTGTAATGAATCATTTTCTCTGTACCAGCTGATGGCATGACAGTTCTTGAACAAGTTCCATCAGCATCTACTAAACAGAAGAAAATTTCTATGTAGAAGATATTTTCATCACATTTCACTTAAGCATCCATTTCTATAGCAAAAGCATTTTTTGCGCATGTGCAATTGGCTAAATTTATATGTATTCTGGTATTGACTGATTTTATTTTTAAAAGTTACACATTTTGGAGAATTGAGTTGTTAAGTGGAGGGTAAAGATCTAAAAGGACAGAAGCAGAGCCAGGTCCTTGCATCTGGAAGGCTGAGGCAGGAGGATGGCTTAAGCATAGGGATTTGAGACCAGCCTGGGCAACATAGCATGACCCTGCCTTAAATAAATAAGTAAATAAATAAGAGCATAATGAATGAGCTCCTCGAGTTGGAGGGAGACTGGTGAGTAAAAGGGAAAATGAGCCATAGCAGAATTAACCAAAACTAGATATTTTATATGAAACTGGAATAATATTTGCACCATGGATTAAATGAAATTGAAATATAGTGACTTTTTTTTTTTTTTTTTAAAAAAAGATCTATTCCACTAGAATAAGATTTTCCAGTAACTGTTTACATAGCTTTGGGGTTTCCATGTTGTCACATGATGCCATCTTTAACTCAAATGTAACATTTACAGCCTGTTGGATAGTGTTTCAGGAGCACTGAAATAAGTTTAAGGTTACAACTGTATCCTTCAAGATCAGATGGCTACATTTCTTTGGTATAATATTAATTGATCATTTTTGATCCCTATGTACAAAGTCCTATTACTGGTTTTGGGGTGGGGGGACTATAAAGGAAATTTTAAGGCATGCCCATATGTTCACATGAAGTTGTAATTGCTGGAAGCAAAGGGTATTCTGTTGACTTAAGTGATCATGATTGGGTTAGGCTTTTTTTTAAGTAAAGTGGTTTATTGTTTGATTTAAGCAGATTACGCCCTTATTGACAAATAAAGGATTGGTCAATTGGTCAAACGGAATTACTGAATCAGAGCTAATTGTCAAGACTGGAAAGCTATAGCTCTTGCATTCATTCATGTTTTTCCAGTGTACATCTTTTAAAGCTTCAGAATAAGGAACAATTCCTTTGATGTGTCTCTCTACTTACCCTAAAACAATTACTAGGCTGTAGCATCCCCAGTATCCTATTATAATTTGGAGCCCTTTGAAAATCAAGTTAAGAATATGGGGGCTGGGAATGTGGCTCAAGCAGTAGTGCGCTCGCCTGGCATGCATGCGAAACTGAAAAAAGTAAATATTAAAAAAAAGATTCTCTCTCTCAAAAAAAAAAAAAAAAAGAATATGAACATTTCATGAAAACTCAGCTGCCATGGTCTTAGAGTCTGAGAGTGAGATGATTGACAGCAGCCAGCTGATGAAAAGCCAACCCTCCCTCCCCACCATGTGCACCTAAAGGATTTTGTTTACTCAAAAAATAGCAGAAGTTGAGGATAGGCTATTTAGAATCACAAGCTATATACCAAATGCCACCGAGAATAAAACACAATATGAAAACAATGTTTTGAATTGTGTGCATTTCTGTTTTATATCAATGCACTTAACTCAGAGGTCTTTTTGTGCTGACTCCATGAAAGAGCTCTCTCTGTCCTACCCCTTGGGGATTCAGGCAGCAGCCAGAATGTCAAGTTATTTTGTAGTCCCTTCTCCTTCTAGTGAGTTAAGAGTTCATTAACTTAAGTAATCTCTGCCACACATCGTAAGAAATATTATTTGGATTTCATGTTTCCAGGAGTGTGCTGATGTTAATTGCTTTTAAACTTTATGCTAAAACTAGAAAGGTTTCATGAGTAGTGAAATCCCTGCCTGTGTTCCTTTCTCCTGAACTTCACCAGTTGTTAACATTTTACTATGTTTTGATTTCTCTCTCATGGTGTAATAAATAGGCTTTCTACTGTTACTACTATTTGAGCAAATGGGCAAATGCAGACCTCACGCCCATTTGCTCCTAATTACTTTCATGTGTATCTCTTAAGAACAAGAATATGTTCTTCCATGACACAGGACAGCTCAGGAAACCTAGCATTGCTGAAGTGCTACTAGTCTACAGTCCATGTTCAGATTCCACCAAATGGCCCAATAATTTTCTTGCTAACAATGGCTTTTTTTTTTTTTTTTGGTTGGTGAAGTACAATATTTTTTTTCCCTGAGAGGATTAAGCATGCCACTTAATTTTCATTTCTTTTAAACTAGACTTAATTTTTTTTTTTTTATCCTTATCACATGAACAGTTTGGACAATTCCAGCCATTTGTGCTGTAGAATCCTCCACTGGGGAATGTGCTGTCATTTTGTCTCATTCTTGATTATATATATATATTTTTTGTATCAAGTTTCAAACCCAGAGCCATATCCCCACCCCACCCCCTTTATATATATATATATTTTTTTTTTATTAGAGACAGAGTCTTGTTGAGTTGTCTAGGGTCTTGCTAAGTTGCTGAGGCTGGGCTTGAACTCACGATCCTCCTGCCTCAGCCTCCCACATTACTGAGATTACAGGCATATGCTACCATGCCTGGCTTCAGTTGAATTTGTTTTGATCACTAGGCAAAGTGTTTCTCTGATTTCTTTAATGGAAAGAGAATATTCTTTTTTACTTTATTATTAACAAAGACCCCAAGAGTGGTGTTCCTCAGAGATACGTAGTTATCCTGCCCCTCGCCCAGTTTAACTTGGTGGATTTAATATCCCTTGATAATTCGTGCTTGGGTCAGTCATTATAGCCACGGCTACAAACTGATGATTTTCAAACTTGAGTATTCCTTCTGTATTTATTTGTTGGCATTTTACCACAGAGAAGAGCTTGCCCTCCTCGCAGGGCCCCCCTCCCCTCAGCCAGGCTTCTCTACTGTGTTAGCGTGTGCCACAGAAAGGGCTCCAGACCCTTCCCCAGCCTCCACGTCCTGGCTTCTAAGAGCTCCGGGCCTATCTTCTGAGTATGGATGCGATAGAAGTGTTTATTTTATTTTTATTCTGATAGCAACATTGGAAAAATATAAACAGTGCCATTAAGAAATTGGTTCTTTCCTTTGGAGGACATGCCCTGACTGTTTGTTGAACACAGACCCCTGCTACTCACAGATTGACAGTGACTTTAGGAAGGCATTTATTATGCACCACCGAGACATACAGAAGGAAGTGGTGTGGGCTTGAGGCCTAACTCCAAGTGACTTTGAATGCTTCCTTTATCTTCTCTGAGCCTCAGATTTTTCAAATACAAAAGAGGAGATAAGTATAATTGCCCTGCCTTCTTTCAGGGCTCTTCTGGGGATTCTATGTCATGATGCGTGGGAAAGTGCTGCCTAACTCCAGTGCCCGCAGGTGTAGGTTGGTGCCCAGAGCAGGAAGCTTCCTGACCAGCTTGTCGAGAGCTTTCAGATGTGTTTGGCTTTCCCTGTGGAAGTGTTCTTGCCAAAATGTTAATCCGAATCAAATCATGAGGAAATAATCAGACTAATCCAGATTGTGGGACATCATATAAAACATCTGGCCTGAACTCTTTAAAAATATCAATGTAATGAAAGACAAAGAGGAGGGGATGCTCCTGAAACACAACAGCTGTCGTAGATTGGGGGAGAAAACAACCGTAAAAGATGTTGAGACTGTTGAGAAAGTTTGAATGTGGACTAAGTGCATAATAATTTGCGTGGAGGTTCAGATTCTTGGGCATAATAATGGTGCTGTTATCTAGGACACTGTTCTTTTAGGTAAGGTAGCCTGAAATATCTAGGGATGATTCACATGATTGAATCATTGATGCCCACAACTTACTTTCCAACACTTGGACAAAAATAAAATATATGTGTATATATATGTATATGCATATATATATTTAACATGTATATGTGCTCATATGCAGAAAATGCTAGAAATTGTTGGATCTAGATGGAGTATGCAAGTGCTTATTATAATGTTCTTTCCACAAGTTTGAATTTTTTAAAAAATAAAAATGACAGGGATGTGTTATGGTTTGGATATGAGGTGTTCCCTACAAAGCTTCTATAGATGCAGGAATGTTCAGAGGTGAAATGGTTGGACTGTGAGAGCTGTAACCTCATCAGTCTGTCCTCATGTGATGGACTAACAGGGTGGTCATTGCAGGCAGGTGGCATGGCTGGAGGAGGTGGGTCACTGGGAGTGTGCATCTGTCCTGTGGCCTCTTCCCCTCTGTGTCCTGGCCCCGCCATGAGCCCTTCCGGCATGAAATGCTGCCTTACCTGGGGCCCCACTTTTGGGGTCTGCCATCTATGAACTGAGACCTCTGAAACTAAGAGACCCCCATTAACTTTTCCTCCCCTAAGTTCTTGTCAGGTGTTTTGGTCACTGTGATACCAAAGCTGATTAAAACAGGATGGGAATGTACTTTGTTTATATAAAACTGACTTGGAACCACGTGAGGACAATCATCGCTCAGGTTCATTATCGCTCAAGTCATCATATTCTGATGGGGAAAAGTAGGGTAAGGGATTTTCTGAACCGGAAGGAAAAGAAGGGGAACTTAATTTAAGCCTTAATGATAAAATGAAAGGGATAAAAGGAGATAATATATGTGAAAAGGACTTATTAGAGGAGGCAAGACTTTACCTCCACCTTCTTAGGATCTCCAGCTGGGCCTGAGAATTCCCTTGAGATGAGTCAGATAACAGAAAAACATTCAGATTTTCACATGTACCTGGGAGCGCCTGTGGAGGCCCACCAAGTGGCTAGGCCCGCATGCCTGTGTGCAGCTTGAACAAAGACAGGCGATTGTGGCAACTAGCTAAAACAGATGCAGAGACCAAAGGAAGGTAAGAGTTATGTTCATAAGGCCTGAACCGATTTCTCCTGGCCCGACTCCCACTCTGGTGATAAGAATATTTCTTCTTGATATAAGGAGCGCATCCTTTACGTAGCAGTTTTATTTCCTGCTTTGGGGAAGGAAAGGAGAAGTCGGAATGCCCTTTTTATAACGCAAAAACACCTTCTGTAGTGTTTTTAAGTGTTTCTAGCTCAAGATAATCCATATGCCAAAGTGACATGTTCAGGGTGCCCAGTACAATATAGAAGCGTTCAGGGAACGTACTGTGGATGTGTACCGTACTGACACACATTGGGCACACATTGAGCTTACTTCAGGTGTCTTTTAAGCCTCCACCATGAGCCAGAGGTTGGGTTTGAACTCAGGTCTCATCTAGCTCCCAAACTTGTGCACAAGCCCCCTGCCCATTCTGTCTGCAGCCACACAGCATCTTAAGAAAGAGCAGTCCCTACATAAGACAGAGTCAGAAACTCTACAGAATCTTTTAACTACAGAAATTCAGACAGGATTTTTTTTTTTTTTTTTTTTAATTGTGGAAGACTTACTCTTTGCCTCCATGGGAACAAACTCATCCCCATTGCCAAGCTCTTGGCCAGCTGTGGACACTGAGGCCCACCAAGTTTCTCATTCTCCATCTTAGGTAAATACGGAGCAGCACTGTGGACCCGGGAGCAAGTCTGTTGCAGCAATGCTGCAAACTCAGACTAGTCTTGAGGTGTTAGATGGAATTGGAAATGGAGGAGGTGAGCATGCGAGCTGTACAGAGCAATGAAACAGCAACAGCTCTGCTTCCTGGCTCTCCCACAGTAGGCATTGGCTGGTTGTTCCAAGGCAAGGAGGTCCCACTTCCAGGAGCAGCCTGGTGCAGCTGTTTTTCCCTTTGTGTTTCTGGGAGAGATTTTGCAGCAGTTTGCAAATAACTTAAGTCAGTGTTGAAAGCTTTTTTTTTTTTCCCCCTTCTCCATAGTAGTAAACAGTCTACTTTTTGCAAAGAGAGAGAATTATGGTCTTTTTTAAAAAATATTTTTAATTGTAGTTGGATATAATAATTTTATTTTATTTATTTACTTTTTTGTGTGGCACAGTGGATCACACCCCATGCCTCACACGTGATAGGAAAGCACTCTACCACAGAGCCACAACTCCAGCCCAGGATTTTGATCTTTTTAAGGGCTTCAGGGACCTTTCTTGGAATATCCCAATATGTGATAATTCAGTTCAGAGCAGTTTCAGATTAATCTTTTCATTGGATCCTCAGCACTAAAGTTAGTAAGAACGGAACTACGATGAAACCTAGACCACACCAGCTTCTCAAGATACTGAGGCCCTAAGACATTCAGTGTTGCTTCTAAAAGCTCAGGGCTAAGTCACAGGAGAGCTAGATCTGAAGCACCATAGGGGCCTCAGAGCCAAAGCTTTGATCAGCTATTCCCTCCACCTGCCCTCTCTTCTGCAGAAGGCAGAGTGACTCCACTGAGGCCTATGGAGGAGGGGACACGAGTGTCCCAGCTCATTGCCTTTTGGCCAATCTCTCAAGTTTTAGATTTCTGACACTGTTATTTGAGTTCATGATGTTTTTCTTCGGACTAGCTAACAGCTTCATTGTTCTGTTTTGTGCAACAGGGACAGAAGTGGCAGCTCACTCAGTTGTTCATGGAGTCAGTTTAATGCCATCTAGTAGACCCACCTTAAATAATAGCTCTGTGTCCAGTACAAGTGCAATTTAGCTTCAGAGCAGCAAGAGTGGAATTGACCTTAGAAAGGAAGTTATTCCCACTGCTCAGAGTTTGGTGGTTCCCAACCTCTTTTCTGCATGATAGGCTGCCTTGAGTTCCTCAGTCAACATGTGATCATGATGAGCAAATTTTTGTTTTGTTACCTCTGGTTTTATCCTTAAAAAGCAATTGAAAAAGAGTTCTTACCCTATAATCCAGTTTGGGGTTAGTTTAGTAATAAGAGGCAGGAGTGCTAGTTTTAAATTTTTTTATTATATTGATTTTTTAAAATTTGTTCTACTTAGTTGTACATTATAGTGGAATGCACTTCAAGTCATTGTACACAAATGGAGTGCAACATTTCAATTCTCTAGTTGTACAAAATATAGAGATGTACCATTTGTGCAATCATACATATACCTAGGGTAATGATGTCCATCTCATTTCACCATCTTTCCTACCCTCATAACCCCTCCTTACCCTCCCATTTGCCCAATCCAAAGACCCTCCATTCTTCCCATGACCCCCTCCCCCATCATCAGTCAGCATCTATTAATCAGAGAAAACATTCAGTCTTTAGTTTTTTGGGATTGGCTTACTTTGCTTAGCATAATATCCTCCAACTTCATCCATTTACCTGCAAATGCCACAATTTTATTCTCTTTTAATGCTGAATAATATTTCATGGTGTATATATACCACAGTTTCTTTATCCATTCATCTATTGATGGACATCTAAGTTGGTTCCACAATTTAACTATTGTGAATTCAGCTACTATAAACATTGGTGTGGCTATGTCACTATAGTATACTGATTTTAAGTCATTTGGGTATTAATCGAGGAGTGGTACCTGGGTCAAATGGTGTTTGCTTTCCAAGTTTTCTGAGGAATCTCCACTCTGCTTTCCAAAGTGGTTTCACCAATTTGCAATCCCACAGCAATGTATGAGTGTACCTTTTTCCCCACATCCTCTCCAATACTTATTATTGCTTGTACTCATGATAACTGCCATTCTGACTGGAATGAGATGAAATCTTAGAGAAGTTTTGATTTGCATTTCTCTAGTTAGTAAAGATGTTAAACACTTTTTCATATATTTGTTGATCACATGTATATCTTCTTCTGAAAAGTGTCTGTTCAGTTCCTTAGCCCACTTATTGATAGGGTTTTTTTGTTTGTTTGTTTTTCTGGTATTGTGATGCCTCCTGCTTCACTTTCCTTGCTGAGGATTGCTTTAGCTATTCTGGGTCTGTTATTTTTTCAAATGAATTTCATGGTTGCTTTTATAGTTCTATGAAGAATGTCATTGAGATTTTGATAGGAATTGCATTAAATCTGTATAACAGTTTGGGTAGTGTGGCCATTTTGACAATATTAACTCTTCCTATCCAAGAGCATGGGAGATCTTTCCATCTTCTAAGGTCTTCTTCAATTTCCTTCTTTAGTGTTCAGTAGTTTTCATTATAGACGTCTTTCACCTCTTTTGTTAAATTGATTCCCTAGTATTTTTATATTTTTTGAGGCTATTTTGTATGGGGTAATTTTCCTAATTTCTCTTTCACTGGATTCAACCCCTTATTCATAGAAATGCATTTGATTTACGGGTGTTTATTTTATATCCTGCTACCTTGCTGAATTCATTTATTAGTTCTAGAAGTTTTCTGGTGGGATTTTTTTGATCTTCAAAATATAGAATCATATCATCAGCAAATAGTGATATTTGACTTCTTCTTTTCCTATGTGTATCCCTTTAATTTCTTTTGTTTGTCTGATTGCACTGGCTAGAATTTCTAGGATTGCATTGAATAGAAGTGATGAAGGAGGGCATCCCTGTCTTGTTCCAGTTTTTACAGGGAATGCTTCCAATTATTCTCTGTTTAGAGTGATGTTGGCCTTGGGCTTAGCATAGATAGTTTTTACAATTTTTTTTTTTTTGAGGTATGATCTACCTCAAAAAATATTGATGTATGATCCTACTATTCCCAGTTTTTCTAGTGTTTTGGACATGAAGAGGTGATGTATTTTATTGAATGCTTTTTCAGTATCTATTGAGATGATCATGTGATTCTTGTCTTTAAGCCTATTGATGTGCTGTATTACATTTATTGATTTCTGTATATTGAACCAACTTTGCATCCCTGGTATGAACACATCTTAATTGTGGTGCACTATCTTTTTAATATGTTTTTATATGCAATTGGACAGGATTTTATTGAGAATTTTTGCATCTATGTTCATCAGGGATATTGTTCTGAAGTTTTCTTTCCTTGATATGTCTTTGTCTAGTTTTGGTATCAGGATGATGCTAACCTCATAGAATGAGTTTGGAAGTGTTAGTGTTCCCTCCTTTTCTATTTCATGCAAAAATTTGAGGAGTACTGGGACTAGTTCTTCTTTGAAGGTCTTATAGAACTCGGCTGAGAATCCGTCTGGTCCTGGGCTTTTCTTGATTGGTAGGTTTTTGATGGCATCTTCTATTTCCTTGCTTGAAATTGATCCATTTAGATTGTGTATGTCCTTCTGATTCAGTTTGGGTAGATCTTATGTTTCTAGAAATTTGTCAATGTCATTGAGATTTTTTATTTTATTGAAGTATAAATTTTCAAAATAGTTTCTAATTATCTTCTGCATTTCAATAGTGTTCATCATGATTTCATCACTAATTTTAGTAATTTAGTTTTCTATCTCCTTCTCTTTGTTAGTATGGCTAAGGGTTTACCAATTTTATTTATTTTTTCAAAGACCCAACTTTTTGTTTTGTCAATTTTAAAAAATTATTTCTTTTATTTCAATTTCATTGATTTCAGCTCTGATTTTAATTATTTCCTATCTTCTACTGCTTTTGATGTTGATTTGTTCTTCTTTCTCTAGGGCTTTGAGATGTAATGTTAGGTCATATATTTGTTGACTTTTTATTCTTTTAATGAATGAGTTCATTGAAATGAACATTCCTTTTAGCACTGCCTTTATACTGTCCCAGAGATTTTGATATGTTGTATTGATTTTCTCATTGACCTCTAAGAATTCTTTCATCTCCTCTCTGATATCTTCTGCTACCCACTGCTTATTCAGCATCATATTAGTTAGTCTCTAGGTATTGGAGTAGCTACTATATTTTTATTTTATCATTGATTTCTAGTTTTATTCCATTACGATCTGATAGAATACAGGATAGTATCTCTATCTATCTATCTATTTATTTATTTATTTTGTATTTGCTGAGAGTTTCTTTGTGACATAATATATGGTCTATTTTAGAGAAAGATCCCTGTGCTGCTGAGAAGAAGGACTTGATGATGGATGAGATACTCTATATATGTCTGTTAAGTCCAAGTCATTAATTGTATTATTGAGTTCTGTAATTTGTTTAGTTTTTGTTTGGACTATGTATCCAGTGGTGAGAGAAGGGTGTTAAAGTCAATCAGTATTATTGTGTTGTGATCTATTTGCTTCTTGAAATTGTGAAGGGTTTGTTTGATATATGTAGAACCTCCATTGTTTGGGGCATAGATATTTATGATTGTTATGTCTTATTAAGTATGGTTTCCTTAAGCAGTATGAAATGTTCTTTTTTTATCTCTTATGACTAACTTTGGTTTATCTGATATTAGGATGGAAACCCCTGCTTGTTTATGTGGCACATGTGAGTGATATGTTTTTTCCCATCCTTTCACCTTCAATCTATAGGTATCTTTTCCTATGAGATGAGTCTCTTAAAGGCAGCATATTGTTGGATTTTTTAAATCCAATCTGCCAGTCTATGCCGTTAAATTGATAGATTTAGACCATTAACATTCAGGGTTATTATTGAGACATGGTTTGTATTCCCAGTCATTTTGGTTTCTTTTTGGTTTTTAACTTGACTTGGTTTCTCCTTTGATTGGATTTCCTTTAGTGTCGTTCTTCCCTTTGTTGATTTTCATTGTTATTTTTCATTTCCTCCTCATCGAATATTTTTCTGAGAACATTCTGTAGTACAGGCTTTCTCATGGTTAATTCTTTTAATTTTTGTTTATCATAGAAGGTTTTTATTTTTCAGTCAAATCTGAAGCTTAATTTTGCTGGATATAAGATTCTTGGTTGGCATCCATTTTCTTTCAGAGCTTGGTATATGTTGTTCCAGGATCTCCTAGGTTTGATGGTCTGGGTTGAGAAATCTACTGAGATCTGAATTGGTTTCCTTCTGTATGTAATCTGAAACTTTTATGGCTTTTAAAATTCTATCCTTATTCTGTATGCGAGGCATTTTTATTATAATATTCGTTGGTGTGGATCTGTTGTAATTTTTGTACATTTGGTGTCCTATAAGCCTCTTTTATTTTATTTTCCAATTCATTCTTCATGTTTGGGAAATTTTCTGATATTATTTTATTGATTAGATTGTTCATTCCTTTTGTTTGTATCTCTGTGCCTTATTCTATGCAGTAATTCTTAGATTTGGTCTTTTCTTATCATCCCATAATTCTTGGAGGTTCTTTTCCATGGTTTCTCACTATCTTCACTGTGTGGTCAACTTTATTTTCATGATTACATATTTTGTCTTCATTGCCTGAAGTTCTGTCTTCCAATGATCTAGTCTGTGGTTGATGCTTTCTATTGAATTTTTATTTGTTTTTTTTTTTGTTTGTTTGTTTCCTACATTTCAAGGATTTCTGTCTATCTCTTTCTTTAAGTAATATTTTGCTACCTGTATTCCCTCTTGTATCTCTTTGTTGGAGTGGTCAGTTGTTGCCTGTATTTGTTCTCTTACTTTATTCTTTGCTTTGCAGATCATTTTAACTATGTACACTCTCAACTCCTTCTCTGACACTGCATCTACTGTGCTGTCAGTGGAATCTATTATCGTATCAGTTTTGGGCACTCTCCTCCCTTGTTTCTTCATGTTGTCCCTGTGCCTTCCTCTCTAGCAGTGTAGATTTGAGGTATTATAGTTGCTATCTCATAATCTTGTAGTGTCCCTGCAGGTTACCAATACCTTTCCTGCAGAAACCTGGAAGATGGTCCTGGCTGTTGCCACTAGGTAGAAGCCAGTGGGTAAAGCCACCCCACGTGTTGGTAGATGAAGCCACAGAGCAGTTCCCATCTTCCTACCCCACAGTGGGCCAGAGTTGCTCTCCTCCTACCATGTGGTGGGCTAGGGTCTCAGTCATCTGCTCCTCCTCTAGTTTTAATATTAATTTTTTTGTATGTAGTTAGTAACTTTTAGCACCTTGGTTTCTCTACAAATAAATAAGAGAAAGGCAAGTAGACTCTGTCCAGCTTACAGTTTAATGGGAAAAGTCTTATATTAAAGTCACTATATATGGCACAGTACTTGAGCTTTTTGAAAATATCATCTGAGATACAATAAAAGTATTAATAAGAAAAGAACAGAACTGGAATTAACTGCAGGAAAGCTCCTAGGAAAGATGACTCACTAATTCAGAATGCACAGCTCCTAATTAAAGTAATCTGGGAGCAACACATTTCATCCTCTTAGACCACCTGTCTCTCTGTTAATCCCCACCCACCCTGAAGCCTTGCAAAGACCTCTCACTGGGATAGTTTCACTAAGAATAAACCAGCTATTTCTATAAAACCACAAATTTGCTAGTAGATTTACATGGATATTTCTCAAAATCTTTTCCTCAAAGTTCAGAGCTGGAAGGATGCTTCCAAATTAAGTTCTACTCTTTTATCCCAGACATGTGAATATTTAAGAACAGAGAGAAAGTTAGTTGCTCAGCGCACTTGCTGATAAGCTAAGAATAAACCCAGACTCACCTGGTGCTTGTCCGACACCACCTCCCAATTCTACTCCCTTACCACAACAGCCTCTCCTAGTCCATATTTCCAATCACCACCAACAGCAAGATGGTTGTTTCCGGTTCCTTATGCTGAGTTAACCATTGAGTTCCAAGTTTTCAATTCTCGACTATTTCAATGAAATTGACATGGTTGCATTTAAATACTTTGGAAATCATAATCCAGACTTTACATATTATTATTATATTATATATTATTATAACATAATATATAATACATATTATTATAAAATATAAAATATATTATATATTATTATAACATAATTATTATATGATTTATTATAATATATTATAATTATATAATCATCATTATAGAATTGTATTATCTTTAAAAATACATATGTTTTTAGTTGTCGATGGACCTTTATTTATTTATTTATATGTGGTGCTGAGAAATGAACCCAGTGCCTCATGCTTGCTAGGCAAGCGCTCTACCACTGAGCCACGACTCCAGCCCCCTAGAATTATATTGTATACTCTAAGTTTTTGAAGGTGTTCCACCTCTGGATTGATGAGTAGTAAAGGACTGATGACTACTATTATAAGTTTGACTTACAAACTATGAAAAAAAAATTGTTTATAAGCTTCTGGTGGCTGTCTCTGGTGAAATCTTTAGCAGTTTGAGATTACTGATGCTGCCATTAGGGTGTGTGTATCACTCCTTTCTCCATGTCCATGCTAATGTCACTAATCACTTTCTTCCTGCTCCATTACTTTTGCTCAGTTTTTATTAACTACCCACCTTCTATTACTGGCATAGACCTGTGCCCTGTATGTAGCAAGGCATGACTCAGGGTAACATAAAAGAACCCTCTCCAGTGTGTGTTAACTTCATTGCTTACAGCCTCATGTTTGACTTCATGCCCGAGTTAACCAAAGGTCAGAAATAGCAGTTTGCTGCTGGCCCTGCGGTTGACCATCTTGCCATCTTCAACCCTTGACATCAGTAGCAGCATCAGACCAGTAGGGGGTGGAGTAAGTGCAAGCACCAAAGTCTTGTGCATTTTTATATTCTCTACAAGTGAGGTGTAAGTCACTTATTATATAAACATCTTTTAAAATATGTATAGAAGCTACAAGATTTATTTTGAATTAATTACTGTTTTTAACTAAACAGGCAAAACACAAATATTTTGTTATTTGTAATAAATTCATAAAATACAAGTAAAATGGAAGTTCCCCCATCTCTACCTCCTCACCTACAAGGAACTGTTAGCATCTTTCCATAATTTTCCCCCTATGCACTAAAATCATTAATGTACTTAGAAATATGAATTGCTTTTCATAAATAAGATCATACTTTATCTTACAGCTTATTTTTTCCACTTAACACATTTTATGCTTTTGTGTTTGTTCACATATTTCATATTTATATTATTTTCCCTTTTAAGAAGTTGATGTCTAGGATTTCACTGAATGAATGTTGCATGGCTTACTTAAGAATTTTTTTTTCTGTTGAAACTTAGTTGCTTTGTAGATTTCCACTATTACAAACAGTGGAGTCCTTATGACTCTGCGTTTCTCTAGTGCAGGACTTAACTCTGAGGTTAGGTACATTTTCATTATTTAGGAAGACATTAACGGGAGGCAGAATAGAGAGATGCCACATGACTTGAGGATTTCTTGCTCAGTAATAATGACAGCACTGTGGTCTGGCTGACAGCTGTGCCAGAGGGACAATGCTGGTGACGTGGACACACAGCTATGCACACTTACCTCACAGCTGCAGTCAGCACAGTAGCTCCTTTGACTCAAAGTCAAAACCACAAGGAGACTGACAACCCAGTGTCTGCTGGGAAGGAAAGTCCTGCATTTGTTAATGAGTGGGATGGTGTGACCGCTGTAGGCAGCCAGTAAAATGAAGGAAGGATTGGAGTGAGCCGTTGTGGGGCTTCTGATTGGCAGGTCTTCCCACAGCTGTCCATTAGAGGCAGGAGGCTGTGTGGAGTGCTTCTGGTTCCTCACGCGTGATGTATTGTCTATTTTTGCAGTTGGCCGCCCCATTCCCGTTCAGCAGACTCTGCACCCAACGCCGGAGCAGATTGAAGAGCTGCATCAGACCTATATGGAGGAACTAAGGAAATTATTTGAGGAGCACAAGGGGAAGTACGGAATTCCAGAGCATGAAACTCTCATTTTTAAATAATTTTACTCTTGTAAGGCATTAAGGAGCACAAGAGAACTTCCCTTGAGAGAATAAACACTTTAAATAAGTTTATTGTTATTTTTTTGTTTTTTGTTTTTACCTTTGGACAATGGAATCAAATTTGCAACTGGAAAATATCATTTATGGTGACCCATGTTGATGTTTTATCTGGGGTAAATAAAAATGTGGTAGATGACTGTGGGAAAAGGTTAGAGAGGACTAAAAGATTTAATAATCTTCCTCATTTAGGCAGAATAAATCATTTTACAGGTTATGAAAAGGTTTGGAATTATTCATGTATTCAAAAGAAAAAAGAAAAAAGTGACAGCTTCAAAATGTCATTAGCTCCTTTCACTAATGATTACAATTATCTAAGGTGGTGTTTTTACTAAGTCTAACAGCTGTGGTTTAGCACAGCTGGAGCATTTAGGATACAGTGCATAAAAAATTTGCCATATAAAGAGGAAATTTTTTTTTTCTGTTTGAACAGACCATTTGTTAGTGAATAATGTCACTTTAAATGCTTAGATAATTTGATCCTTTAGATCATTTTTGTATAACAGTCCAACACTTTTTTGCCATTTTAGAAATAGGATGAGTTTACCCCAAGGAAACCTATGTGGACATGAGCCTTATCTTCTCATTTCTATTCATGCTTAGAATGTTTACTTGCTATAAACAGGGACATTTGTTTGGGAGACATGATTTTATATATGTCTGAGGACACTGGAAATTCTAAGACATTTTCATGATAATAGAAATGCTTTTAATTTTCTTCCCAAATGGACTCTTCATTGTACAACAAGCTCTGGAAGAAGGCTCCCTCTCTGGTGAGGGGTATCCAGTTCATAGCAGATGGGGGCTTTATCTTCTCTGAATCAGATTGAGCAAGGACCTTGTCCTTCCTGCCTCCTGGTGTCTTCCTAGTGACATTTAGTAGACACAAAATATATACTTGTTTAATGAAGGTATTTATAGTGGAACATGCAAACAAATTCTTTGCTATGATGTGAAGAAGCTCTAAAGCTATTCCATAGAATGAAACCTGCTATAAGAAGATCATTTGCCCTCTGATTTTCCTGCACCAGTAATCAACGGTGCTTTGGGCTGCTTAGAAGGGAGCAGGTCAGAGGAGGATTTTGATAATTAGCCACTAAAGTGTTAAGGAACTGGGCAGCAAGGAGAATGCTTTATTTCCACATGATCTTCCTTCCTCGACCTTGCTTCTGTACCTTCTCTGTCCTGGGTGTTCGTAAGTAAGCTTGAGTTGCCTTCTGTCGGATTGGGAATGCATCTTCAGGTTCCTGATTGTTAAGACATTAAGCTCTGAGCTGGAACCTGAATGGGGCTGCCTTAAGCAGGGAAGCATTTCACACACAAGAAAGCAAACTTTTTCAATTGTTCTGTTGGGACAACAACGGTATTTTGTCCTGAATTCCTTTGACTTTACACAAACCGAGCAAGCCAGGAATCCATTGACCCGTGGCCTTGAAACCAGTTCAGATTTTTTGTTTTGTTTTGTTTTGTCAAAGCAGGACCTTTAAGTTAATTCAAACTCATGAATTTCGCCCCTTTGAAGAAGTTTATTAAACACCCATGACGGTGATCACAGAGGTATGATTTTAATCTCACACTGAACATCAGGGAGGCACTGACCACCCTTCATAGATGGCTTATCTAGCAAGCAGCTGAAACCCAGGCTTAGTCAGTCAAGAAGAGGCACTACAAGTTCTCTCTCATGAATTTATCTAGATTTTACCATTTAAAAAATCTGGATATGGCCAACTTTAATTTTGGCTTGCATAAAATGTTATTTTTCAGTAAGTACATATAGCAGGGGGTGGGGTTGTCCCTTCACTTCTTAGGGTGTCCAGAAGTCCTAGTCCAGCCAATGCCAGGAGTCATTTCATATACTCAGGGGGTAGGAGTAAGTTCCAGAAAGTCCCACAGATTGCAAGTGAATTTTTAATAGGAATTTTTGCTATTATATGACGGTGAGCCGTGTTTTATATTTGCTGGTCTGCTTTGATAGAGATCACTTCTGCTAAAAAGGTTCCCATCCACTGTGTATTGGCACATAAATTTTAAACAGCAAAGCAAAACAAACACAACAACGAAAATAGCCCCAGAGTACCGTCAGGGAATCTGGGCCTATTGCCTTGGGAAAATATGCATGTGTACTGTTTGATTTGGACTTTTCTTTCCCCTCTGTTGTCCTTGCACACTGGGGGCAGGCTGAGTCATTTCCTTTGTCTTGCAGCTAGGAGTTTCTGAAAGTGTCCCTGGCCAGCTCTGTCTGTTATGCTCACGAGGAAAGTTGCTGCTTCAGGGCTTCTGAAGGGCAGCCAGTTTTGCTCATTACAAAGGGGCACCCCTGCAGGAGTGCTAGGTATTTTCATTGCACCTTTTGCCACCGCTGTGAAAACAAAGTGTTTATACATCAGGGACAAGGGTGAGCCTTTGTCACGTGTAGGGTTAACCACAACATCCCTCCTTTCAGCAGGAGGTTATGTCTCAGTCACTGAACCATGGAGGTGGAATCTGGTTGCAATATCCACTTCTGGAACTTTCCATGTTTTCCAGAGGTTGTGATGACTATGAAAATGGTTTAGGGTGCATTTGCTCTACATTCCTTCCCTCTGACAAGATGTGCTATTGACGGGTTTTGTTAATTTGTGGTTTGTTTTTGTTTGTTTCCACTAGCCCCAAATGGCATATTGGGCTACTGGAATAGCCTGTATTCTCATATTTGCATTTTTAACCTAAGGCACCTAACATGTGCTTGTGGGCCTGGAGGAGTCCTTTCAAGTAAAGTGGGAATAGCATTCTAAGGAAAAAAGCAGGGCAACTTCTAAAATAACCAACCAGCTGCTCTTTCTTCCCTAGGATGGCAAATACAGAAGCAGGTATTTAAAACAAAGAGGTATATTTAAAACAAAGAGGTGTATTTAAAACAAAGAGGTTTCTTTAGTATCTTGTATTACGATTCTTGAAGTTAATCCTTCCCAAACACTTCCTGCTTAATGCCTTAATGTCTTCCACTCAAAGAAGAAAGTCGATCTCAATCCATAGGTAAGTTACAGGACTATGAGTTTCTCAGTAGCCAAATTTGTGTCTGGTTTGCATTTTGATCCTGTCCCCAGCAGTGCAGGCCTTTAGCAGTCTCTTGGTGAACACTTGTGGCACCAACCCAGACACTGGGGTGGGTTGTGCCAGTGCAGCCAAGTTTTAGAGCTAGAAGGCACTTCCTGGTCTAATTACTCTGTCTGCAGATGCAGCAGTTGAACCCCTGTGAGGTTTAATGCAGATTCACACTGACTCCGGTTCCTATTACAGTATCCTGGATTAAACAGGAAGAACTGCTATGTTGTGGCCACTGCTTAATAAACCTAAGAATCCTCCTATTAAACCCAAGTGTCATCTAAAAGCAAGGGATTAAATGACTATAAAGAAAGCTCTGTCTTCTTGGTACTGAAAACATTTTTCACTTTTGAGGCCAGTATACCACACTGTTGACTTTTCGCTTTTGCAAGAGCTATTTTGGTGATGTGAACTGGGCAAAATCCAAGTTTTCAGCCGCATCTGTGGCCACTAGAGCCTGATGTATTGGAGCAGTGGGTAAGGCAAGGTGCCGCATGCCAGGGACCACTGAAGGACCCAGGAAAGGGTCCTCCCGTGTGGCGCTGTCATGGTTAGTGGGGGCCACAGCCATCCCATCATTCAGACAGGAAGTAGAGCTTCTGTCATCTCATTGACAGCCCCAAGCCCACGGGTGAGTCTGGCTCCAGCCCTTATCCAGCTGGATAATCACAGCTGCCTTTGTATAGCTCTTAGATCCTGGTTGAGAATTATCTTGGGCTTTCTTGAGAATAGAGGTAAACCTGACGTTCCTGGTATTCTCTCCTATTCCAGTTCCAGACCAACTTGGAGCTGTTTCTCTTTCTGTTTGGATTCCAAATCTTGCTGTGTGGGTGCTGGTGATGTCGGGGTACCCAGAGACTGTTTTCTACTCTCCAGGCATTAGTTGCAGGTGGTCCTTTAAACTCTGGTCTCTTACTACCTGGCTAGGGACCTGGGCTCTGTCCTTCCTATGTAAATAGGAGTGAATGATCTCAAGGTCTCGGCTGCCTTTGCTCTGCGGTCTCTGCACGGCATTTTACTGACATGGTAATAACATCTGGTGGGGGATGCAGGCTTATCTGACCACTCTGCCTTTTCCATACCATTCCTGTTCTAGGGAAGCCAGTTCTTGGTGTTGCCATTGAAATTTCTCCAGGATCACAGTAACCTTTAGTCATGTGTTTCTAAGAAATAATTTAATCCTCTAAATAAAAATAAGAGAAATTTATCTAAGAGGCGTCCTCATTTATATTACTCAAGACTACAGAATAACGGTTTATCGCTTGCTACATTTTTTTAATAGGAGATGGTGAACTTTAATACTTTCTATATGGTGTGTTTCTTTGTGCCCTTATTAGCTCTCATTTTCTAAGAGTTTTGACCCAAGCTATACATGTATGGAATATAGTTTTTAGCCTGGATAAAATGGTTTTCATTTCCCACACCTTGGTAAGGCTGAATGAATTTAGGCTTGAGTATGAGTATCAGGTTGCAAGAAAAAATATGAGCAATGCAAATTCTCACACTGAAGAGTCAATGCTTTCAAGTCTTTGGATGGAATAAAAGAAAACAGAAATGGGGGTGCAGAGCAACTGAAAACAGCAGGTGCACAGGAATGAAACAAGAACAGAGACGGCAAGAGGAAATGTAGTCAGGAAATGCTGGGTCTCGGCTGTTGGCCATAAGAACAAAGCTTCTCTGATTCAGAATGTTCAAAAGCTTGTAAACCAGTGATCGGTTACAAATCAAGTCAATCACTGCTGAAAGGTATGGGCTTGCTTTCTTTTTCTTTTCTTTTGTACTGGGGATTGAACTCAGGGGTGTTTAACCAGTGATCCACACCCCCAGCCTCTTTTACATATTTTATTTAGAGACAGAGTCTTGCTGAGTGGCTAAGTGCCTTGCTAAGTTGCTGAGGCTGGCTTTGAACTCTCTTGATTCTCCTGCCTCAGCCTCCCAAGCTGTTGGGATTACAGTCGTGCACCATGGCACCCGGCTAGTGTGGGCTTTCTTTATGAGTAATGAAAAATATTCTAAAATTAGCCTTTGGTCATGGTTACATAATGCTGTTCAATATGTTGACTGTCTATAATGTGCCAGATACAAGGCTACATGCTTTACATATGTTATAGTATTTAGCTCCTAAGATAGTCCTTGAGGCCCTTGCTATTTTTTTCCTATAGGCAACTGGGGCTCAGAGGGCTTGAGAACTTTGCTTGAGGCAAGCCTGATAGTGGCTGGTGGAGCTCAGACACAAAGCCTGCCCCTGTACATGTATGGAATATAGTTTTTAGCCTGGATAGAATGGTACCTGTAACCAGGTACCGCACTCCAGGTGCAGAACTCAGGGGGGTCTTACTAACTTGGTAATCACACAGTAACTGGGCAGTCGCACCCTAAGTTGGCAATTGCACACTAACTTGGTAATCACACACACTAATTGTGTGGTCCTGGGTAGGAAACCTCATACCTGTCACCTATCAATGACAAGGTGAGACATGAATGTCAAGGTTCTTGATGGGTTCATCTGGCTGTGACGCTCTCCTAAAGCCATTTCTTTTCTTTATATTTTTAAAAAATTTCTGCATGATAGTTTCATAGCCAGTTTCAGAACAAGAAATAGAAATTAGCAATGATACATGTTGCTTCGTGTTTCTAAATGATAGAAATGTCATTAATATTTCTCAAAAACAGTTCAGCTTTGGAGATCAGCAGGCTTCTTGATTTTTACTTCTCTCATAAAACAAGGAAACAAGAATATAATTTTAACCAGAAGAAAATGCTGTTGTTTTAGATTTATAAGTGTGTGGAATTCAGAGGTTGTTTCAAAAGCAGGAGGGTAGAAAATGCCTTTGAAATTAAGCATATTATTCCCCAATGCCTGATTTTAATTTCCAATTATCTACTCCAAATATTTAGGAAAAAAAGTATTGTTATGTAATAATATAGTGGTTGGCAGAGCTACACATGGGTGCCGGTTATTTTTCTAGTGCCAAGAATGCTAGCTATTGAGAAGTTATCGAAACATAGGAATTCAACCCCAATATTTTAAATATTGTAAAAGTAGTACCTGTTTCTTTATAACTATCAGTGTGTTAGTAGAATACATTATAATGCAGAATTTGATCTATGGAGGAAAAATATGCAAAATTTCTCCTTTTTCAGGAAGAGCTATTTTTAAAAAATTTAAATTTATTTTTAAGTTCTATATAAAAACATAAAGATTGTACGTATTAATGGGGGGTACTACCTGGCTAGGAGCCTGGGCTCTGTCCTTCCTATATAAATAAGAGTGAATCATCTCAAGGTCTCTTCTGCCTCTGGCTCTGTGGTGTTTGGATACATGTATACATTGTGTAAAGTTTAAATCAAGTTAAACATATTTATCTCCTTAAACATTTAGCTTTTTTGTGTGTGTGGTAAGAACATTCAAGCTCCTTACTTCCAGCTTCATGAGATATACAGCACATAATTGTTACCTACAGTCAGCCTGCTGTGCAATAATAGGACACCAGCACTTCTCGCTCTTCACTGAACTCAGTACCTGCTGATCAGCTGATCCTCATCTCCCCTCCCGCACCTTTCACCACCATTTGACCCTCAACTTCTGTGGGATCGACTTTTTAACATTCTGCCTAGGAGTGAGGTCACGGGTCCTTGTCTTTCTGTGCCTGGCTTGCTTCACTTAGCATCCTGATCTCTGCTTCCATCCAGCCCATTGCAAATGACAGAATTTCATTCTTTTTTTTTAAAGCTGTTTCTGAAAAGCTCCCTGACCCCATACCCAGTGGACACGGAGGCCATTTTCAGCACCAGGAACACTTGCTGTCTCTTTATTCAGTGGCAAAGTGTTTAAAGAACAGAGCAAAAAATGTTTCATAATTGGACTAATTAGTTCATTGTCAAAATTAAGCATTTAAAAAGGGCAGCAGTTAGGTGGAAAGTCTTGATTTTTCTGTAGCTATAAACAGCATTAGCTGGGTTAAAAAAAAAAAACTTCAAAACAACACATTATTATTGTCTTTTTTTTTTTTTTAATTTTATTGCTTTGCTGAGAGTCGAACCCAGAGCCTCATGCATGTCAGGCAAGCATCTTACACCGAGCCACATTCCCAGCCCCAAAACAGTATTTTAAAATTCATTTTATTTCTCATGTGTGTATTATATGTTTGCATTTCCGTGTTAGTCAACCTTTTGTCCCTATGACCAAAATACCTGACAAGAACAATTCAGAGGAGGAAAGATGTATTTCTGCTCACGGTTTGAGAGGTTCAGTCCATGATCAGCGGACTCCACTGCTCTGAGCCTGAAGTGCGGCAGAGCATCGTGGCAGAAGGGTGTGGAGGGAGAAGGCTGCCAGCTCATGGCACTGGGAAGCAGAGAGAGGCACAGAGCAAAAATATAACTGCAGCGGGCACGCCTCCCTCGACCATGCCCCTCCTGCCTGCGGTCACCACCCGAAGTCCACTCAATCCTCAGTCCATCCATGGATTCCCCCACAGAAGTGATGCAGCTCTCTAACCCAGTCAGCCCACCTCTGCACATTCCTGCATCAGCGGGCAGGAGGGATACCTCATATCAGAACAGTAACACTTTCCAAGTATCTTTGAAAATTTTTTTCTGCATAAGTCAAATGCCACATGTTCTAAATTAAACAACAAAAACAACAACAACAACAACAAAAAACAAACAAAAAAACTCCCCGTTTGACATCTCCTTTCCACCTTCTGCTTTACAATAGCTGCTGTAAAAATTCTGGATGGAAGGAAATTCAGTTGACCTGGCATGGACACGTTTTTGTGATGCTGAACATCAAGAATGCTGTACTTTATCTTAGATGGGTGGATATGAGGATTATAGAATTGCTATAACTTGAAATTGTTATAACTTTGAAATAATAATAATGAATCCACAGATGTAAAAGTTGTAGTCAATCAGGATTTAAGCAGGATTTGCATAAAGACTTTTTACATTAAATATTTGTTTATACATTATATAAACATATTACATATTTATACATTATGCATACTGTTATGTACTAGTATATACTATAATGTATTCAATATGATAAGGATACAGATGGAGATAGATATGGATATAGGTAGATAAGAAATATATATGTAAAAATATATACATTTTGTATGCATTTTCTTTACTGTTTTCAAGATAATACCAAAGAGCCGGGTACAGTGGCACATGCCTGTAATCTCAGCAGCTCGGGAGGCTGAGGCAGGAATATTGAGAGTTCAAAGCCAGCCTCATCAAAAGCAAGGCGCTAAGCAACTCAGTGAGACTCTGTCTCTAAATAAAATACAAAATGGGGCTGGGGATGTGGCTCAGTGGTCAAGTGGCCCTGAGTTTAATTCCTGGTACCACAAAAAACAAAACAAATCCAAGAAAAATTTAAATCACTGGGAATAAAAACAAATGTGATTCATTTAGGAACCGACTGTACCTTCAGAGATGAATTTGACTCATGTTGTGATCACATATGGCCGATGACCCAGTGACGCTTGGCAGTGTTGCCATAGCAAGCAGCACCTTGCTCTTTCCAGCAGGCCACCAGCACACAGGCGCCCTCGAAGCTCTCCAGCTCTGGGGGCGGGGGGAGGGGGTGGGGGGGGTGGATCCGCCTCCCAGCAGGGAGGACTGGGGTGAGACCCCACCTACACTGCTCCTTTCTTTTCCTTTCTCCATTGCTTATTTTTTTTTCTCTTTACGTGGCTTTCTGTTCTGTCCATAATCTTGGATAAAGAGAAATTAAAAGGAAGAAAAGGGAAAAGGGGAGAGTTGAGTTGCAGAAGCATCTTAGGAACGCCTATTTTCTGTCAGAGGAAGATGAAGGACAATGAGAGCAGGAAAGAGTAGAAAGGAGGAGATTGGATGCACTGAGAGGGGAGGACGGAAGACAAGAAGAGGAGGTATCTTATCATCGAATATTTTATGTTAAACATTGTACACGAGAGTTCTTTCCCAGCCCATCACAGTTCATGTGTCCTGACTCAGGTGACAGGAACTTCTTTGGTGCTGCCTGAGTGGAATGTTATTTCAGAACTAATTCCCCATTGAAGGGAGGCATAGCCTCTCACTGCCCTTTCCTGGCAGTCTGAGGGAGCGACTTCTGCAATAGATACTGAAACTCCCCTAGCCATCCCAGGCCACTGTGATGAGCATCTGCTATTTACCTGATGTATTCGTCTGTTTTCCATAACTATAAGGAAATACCTGATGCAGGGCAACTTTTTAAATAAAAGAGGTTGATTTAACTCACAGTTCTGGAGATTCAAGGGCATGATGGCAGCATCGGCTGGGCTCTAGTGAGGACCTCATAGAAGATGGCAGGAGCCTCACACAAGTGAGACAAGATCACATCTTGAAACAGGAAGTCAGAAAGTCTCTCTTACCTGCACAGATGAAAATTATAGGAGATCCTTAAAGTTCATTTTCACCTGGTATTATGCCAAGTTGACAGGTGACATTGTAATAATCAGTCCATGGGCTAAATAGTCAAGTGAAAGCAGATTAGTAAAATTATCTTTGTTCAAACCTGTGCAGGCAAGGTGACCTTGAGAACCATTGGTTGCCACTGTTATTATTGAGAGTTTGTGAAACAACCATCAGTTGAGATAATTATATGACAGAGCTTATGTGAAGCAATGTGTCCCAATTGTCATTTGTGGCCAGAGAAAACACTTCTCATAAAGAACTCTTGATACTGACCTTTGGAATGGCTCTGGAGCTCTTACCACATCCTTTTGGCCTGACTTTATTCTAGGGTTGTTTCCCTCTCCACATCTTGATAGGCTTAGGAACTTCCCCTGGGCCATTATTTCAAAGAAGAATTTTTCTTCTATCTAGCCTGAGATTTCTCTTCGCTCTGGGCTCTCAATTTTGTGAAACACAGGGACACAGTGACTTCAGACGGATCCCCTATCTGAGGTATGTAATGTGTTTTCGGATGATTCCCTGAGTTCCATCAGGGATGCTTCTCTGCCAGAATTATTTGGCAGGAATCCACCGAAGAATTACTTTCAGCTTTGTTTGTGGTTACTGGATTCAATTGGAATTTCCTGCATCTTCAGGCGATTCAGGGCTTCTCCTGGAGGGAGAAGGTGGGTCTCTGCCTGTGAATGCAGCAAGAAGTCTGGACGTGGCGTGGAGAAGGTGCTGAGGGCCCTTCTGATCGCGTTCCCAGGGGCCTTGCAGTCTGTTATCAAGCACTGACTCCATGCAAAGACCCAAGGCAAGGAGCGCATTGCTACCTTCTGGCTCCAACGTCGGGGAGCATCTTGTAGGAGAGGGAAGCAAGGTCCTGTGAGCAGGACCAGCCCAGTGCTCCGGGCATGTGGAGAGGTTCATCCTGGCTGGGCATCTGGAAAGGAGTCCTGGCCTGGACTTGCAAGGAAGAGGAAGACTTTAGGTGAGTAGTGAGGGAAGCTCAGGCGAAGGAGTCGGGAGGGAGGGCCCCACCTGGGTTTAGCAGGGAGAACTCGTGTCCAGAGAACCCTCTCACTCTCAAGCAGAGAGGATTGATTGGTCACTCTACGCATGAAGACATGGCCCTGGTATCCAGCGGCCAGCTGGCAGCCCTCCCTGTAACTGGGAAGGCTGGCAAAGATGTGGGGTAGCTCTTATTATTATTTTAAATGAGTGATTCTAACTTAGCTCTCTATCCTGTGAGACCCCCAAATCCCCCAGTTACTGGGAGTTCAGTGTGAATGAGGGGCCCGCATCTCTGGAAGGGCCCCATACACTTGAGCAGGTTTGGTTGCTGGTCCAAGTGGCCCTCATGGTCCAAGTGGCCCTCAAACTAATGCAGTGATGAGGAGTCAGCGTTCTTCTGTGGCTGTGACCATCTTTTCTGGGCTCTAGTCTCTCTTTTGAGGTCTCCTCTGCTGGATTTCTAATTTTTTTTTTTTTTAGAAATGTACGCAGACCTTGTGACTTTTGAAACTTAACATGTGCTTAGAGGAAATGTTAGGAGATGCCCTAGTCGTTACATATAGCATTGACTCTAAGATATATTTTGTTTTGTTCTGACTTTTCCTTGTTATAAAAATGTATTTACATCTTAACTTATTTATATTTTTTCCCCCAAAGGACCAAAGATACTTGTCATTTACGAAACTGAGTGACAGTGAGAATCGAACATAAGAATATCAAATTTCAATTGCAGATTCACTCACTCATGTTCAATAAATTCTCCCTCCTATACCAAAGATCCTCTGAGCAGAAGGAGCTAGCCATCACTGGTGCTTCTGAGTCTTTGCCACACTAAGCCAGCAGGCCTAACCCTGGAGCGCAGCTCCTCAAACTTGTTCTCATCTCCCTCTCGCTCCAAGTACCTCGGCAGCTTCAGTGTGGGCTGAGGTTGAATTCCCTCAGTTGCAATCTGAGGTTATGTCGCCACAGTCAAATTCCTAAAGAAACAGACAGTGTCCCACGAGAAGCATCTGTTCAAGTGGTCTCTCTCCAGTGACCACTGTTGAGACTAGGTTTAGAAAAACCATAGATCACTGCTTCACATCAATTCCAGCTTCAGCTTCAGAAACCATGAAGCACTGGGCCTTTGACCAATAAGGCCAGGCACGTACGGGATAGGATACTGCAAAAAAATGTCACCACAGCCCTGGACGTCACCTCTGGGTTTAGGGCAGGGAGGAGAAGGGAGTTGACTGTCCCTTGGCACTTGATCAGGAAGCCCTGTCTTTCCCACGTCACTCTGGCAGACCGTCCTTGACATCTCAATGGTTGGAACTGGGTCACATGGGTCGTCCCAGGCTACCAATATGGCTGGGAAGGAATGTGGCTTCCCTCTAAGGCAGCCAGCTTTTTCTGTAATGACTAAATAGTAGAGATCCCAGGCTTCGCAGGCCATTCAGTCTCTTAGAACCACTCAACTCTGATATTACAGTGCAAGAACAGCCATGCGTAAAAGATAGGTGAATGAACATGGCTGTATTTCAATATAATTTTATTCTTGGGCAGTGAATTTTAAATTTCATATAATTTTCATGAAATATTAGTATTATTATTATTTTGGTACCAGGGATTGAACCCAGGGGTGCTTAACCACTGAGCCACATCCCCAGCCCTTTTTACTTTTTATTTTGAGACAGCATCTCCCTAAGTTACTGAGGCTGGTTTTGAAATTGTGATCCTCCTACCTTAGCCTCCCGAGCCAATGGATTACAGGCATGTGCCACCATGCCCGGCTGAGACTCTCCTTCTTAACAAAAGTAGTTTATTGAGATACATAATTGAGAAGCCTAGGGAAGCAGGCCTGGTCCAGATGCTTGGATGAAGCCGTTGGAATGCAGTATTGCTCCAGCCCTCCTCCCTTCTCTCCCCTGTGTGGACTTCACTCTCAGCCTCCTTCATCGTGGTAAGAGCGTCCCCAGCAGCTCCATTCCTGGAGGAAGAGTCACTCCTATTTTTTCCTGAGATTGTGTCTAACTGATCTGGATCATGTATCTGCTCCAAACCTCGGTATGGTCAAGAGATTGGAATACGCTGACTGGCCTGGCCTGGGCAGTGTGGTTGAGTGCACCCCGAGAGCTGGGGTATGTGGGGCTTGTTGGTTTGTCTGAACCACGTGTACTGAGAACAGAGAAGTTGTTCTGGATGTACACAATTCTGGAAAGACAAAAACAGTCATCCTCCATGATTATATTTGTATTTTATTTTAACAAAGGAATGAAGAATATGAAATTAAAAAAAAATGAATGAGGAATGAAAATAATGGAAATGTAAAGAAAACATTTTAAAGTGGGAAAAGTCAGTGGTTCATAATCTTGACAAAGTATCAGAAAAATCCAGAGGTTAAAGAAAACTTTTTTCTACCCATACCCCAGACTGAGCTGGATCTCTGAGAGTGGGCTGTGGGATACTGAATGTTTTAAGTCACCCTGGGCAACGTTCAGAGACTCACTTTAAGAACCACGGAATGGGGTTCCATTAAAGCACAGGCTAAGCTGCAAAGAGGCCTCAAACTCCAGAGGCCTCACCAAGCTCGGTTTCCACAAAAGGGTTTTGTGTCCCTCCACAGGGCATTGCCCTGGTCCTTGTGGTTGAAGGGACTGTTACCACAGGCACCTTCCAGTCCAGGGGAAGCAGAGAGGGCCAGAGAGGCCCCGAGCCTCAGGTTAAAGCTCAGAAGTGGCAGGCACCAATTCACTTTAGTGATTCTGAACTTTGTCACATGGTGAAGTGCTGTGGTTTGGACGCATAGTCGGAGTGAGTACCTCACGGATTTGTGTACTGGGAGCTTGGCCTTCAGGGTAGCAGTGTAAAGAGGTAGGGGACTTTAAGAGGAGGAACCTAGTGGGTCGTTTTTAGGTCATTGGGGGTGTGCCCTTGAAAGGGATTTGCGCGCTTCTTTTGGGATCCCTAGTTAGTTCTCATGAGAGAGTTGTTGTAAAAGAACAAACCTGCCATGCCCTGGTCTTTTTGGCTTCCTGTCTGGCAATGTGATCTCTTCCTACTGAGGCACTCCTACTATGAAGCCATGGGGTCCCTTACCAGGACTGGAATCATGCAGTTTGCTCTTTTAACTTTCACTTCTGTGCCAAAATAACCTCTTTTCTTTGTATGTTCTCAGCTTCAAGTATTTTGTTATACTAACAGAAAATGGACTAACACCCACAGTAAGCTGTAAGGGAGGCTAGAAAGTATAGTCTTTCTCTCATCTAAGATATATTTTTTTCTCTTGTCTCCAAACACATACCCATAAACAGATGCACAAAAAGCAAAGGGGTTGTATACAAACACCTAGATAATATTAAACCTCCATTACTTTCAGTTAATCACCGTAAATTGAATGCTTGCATTAGTGTTTATGCTCTCTTGAAATCCCACCAAAACGATAATAAAGGAATTAAAATAATAAAAATTCAAAGAGAATAGGAGAGGAGTAAAAGGAGAAAGGGATGTTAACACGATTTTGCAAAAGGGAAAACAGACAGACAAGAAGAAGCTGCCTTGGCAGAGCAGAGAAAGCAGACACTTAATGAGCTGAGAGGAAGGTCCAGCCAGAAGCGAGCTGGACCTTGCAGAATGTCAGAAGGACTGAGTCCTAGAATGCGCCACCTATCGCTGATGGCCAGGGGTGGGGAGACCCGAAGCTGCGAGGAGTGGAAAGTCTCTTTAAGTGGCAATCAGACCCTAGCTCCAGAAGCTTGTTAGTCTCCTATCTCAATAGAACCCCGGAGTCCTGCTCTGGGAAAGTCTAGGGGACCTCTGAGCTGTGGGACACCAGACGCAACTGGGAGGTGTGAGGTGACTTTAATGCAGATTGACATTGAAGGGTGAGTCCCAAAACTCCCTTGTGATACTAGGCTCCTGGACAGTTCTCTTACACGCCCATGATCGAAGACTGGAACCAACCAGCCCCAGGCAGAAGAGCTGCAGCATGACCCCTGTGGGTCCTCATCTGCCACCCAACAACCAGGCCCACCAATGGACAGGCTCTAAGTGCCATTCTGCCTTTAGGGACAGTAATGGACATTCGAGAACACCAGACATTTCAGAAAACCTCCAACAGGAAGAGGAGGCTTTAAACAAGGATAGAAACAGCCAGAGAAAAACATTAAAAAAAAATTAGCAATTTATATTTTTTTGAGAGATAAGAGAAAAATTTTGTAATAGTCAAACAAGAACAGCATGCAATATAAAAAGGAGCACTTAATAAAATCAAAGTGACATACCATAGGAAGATAGTGGGCAGAGAAGGAAAACGGGCGCATGAATACTTGTGGGAGCCAGATCCTCATACCGCACGAGCAGAAGGCCAACAGATGATGTCTGAAATAGAAAAGTCAAGAAGAGGGCTGGGCCGTAGCTCTGCGGTAGAGCGCTGCCTTGAACCTGTGAGGCACTGAGTTTGATCCTCAGCACCACTTAAAAACAAGTAAGTAAAGATATTGTGTCCATCTACGACTAAAAAAATCTTTTAAAAAGTCAAGAAGATGCAGTTTCAATTGGGCTACTTACAAACATAGGTAAAAATACATAAAAAGTTAAATGCATTGGAATTTATTGACTCTGGAAGTGAGAACTCAGGGTGAGGTAGAAGACTGGTGCTTTCCTGATAAACCAACACTATTTAACTTATTACTGCATGAACAATATTAAAATATATTTTAATATTTTTTTTTGGTGGTGGTGCCATGCATTGAACCCAGGGCCTTGTTTATGCTAGGCAAGCACTCTATCAACTGAGCCATATCCTCAGCCCATATTTTAATATTTTTATTGGTTTAACTATTTTAAATATATATGTGTATACGTGTGTACACACACATACCTATACTTGAATGAAATATTCATATCCCATGTCTCAAAGACTAATTCCCTATGAGATGTGGACAGATAGAGTAAAATCTCTTTGTGAAGTCATTAGAAGAGTACCACTAATGCAGTAGGGAACTCAGTTTACAAGGAAACTTGTGGAATAAAAATGCGAAGGCATTTTAAAGAATTCTGGCACTTTCAGGAGAGAAGGGGGAATTCCTATTTCAAATACTCTGTCTGGAGGAGGTAGTGCATGCCTGTAATCCTAGAAACTCTAGAGGCTGAGGCGGGAGGACTGCAAGTTCAAGCCAGCCTCAGCAACTTAGTGAGGTCCTAAGCAACTTAGCAAGACCTGTCTCAAAATAAAATGCAATAATGAAAAAAAAATGGAACTAAAGATATGGCTCAGTAGATAAATGCCCCTGGGTTCCATACTTGGTCACTGCCCCCAACTCCCCACAAAAAGGAAGAAAGAATTCTGTGCAATGGCAGATTCCTATAATCCCAGCAACTTGGGAGGCTGAGGCAGGAGGATTGCAAGTTTGAGACCAGCCTCAGAAGCCCTATCATAAAAAAACAAAAAAGGTGGGGGGAGTGGTGGTCAGCTGTGTGACTCAGTCATAGAGTGCCCCTGGGTTCAATCCTTAGTACCTAAAAACAAACAAACAAAAAACCTGAGCAGATCCTTGTAGACCGAGCTGCCAAAGGTCTACAGCAGCAGATGTTGCAGAAAATGCAGATACTCTATTTCTTTTAATTCTGTCTGTATTTTGGTAATAAGAAGTCATGTCATCTGGGTGATTTTGGAAGTGGAGCCTTCCTTTAATTCTAGGTTACCAGTAAAGCTTTGCAGGCTGTGTCCCCCACTGTCTGGAATCCCGTTAAACAGGTCGACACTTTTCTCTGTCTTCCTCTCAGTTCAGAGCACCCATGCTCCTCCCCGTTTCTGGCCAATGAGACATAGGGGAGTCTGCTCAGGGGTTCTGGAAGGTGATTTCCTCCCTGCTAAATGCACAGGGCGAGAGGTTCTGCCTCCTGCCTTTGAACAGGGCGATGATGTGACTTTGGAGCTCTCTGGGGCCATCTGGCAACCCAAGAGGGCGATTTCAAGGAAGGGACAAAGACTGATAAACCCCAGCCAATACCTGCCTCGAGTCTCCCTGTTGTGCTAGAACAAGAAACCCCAGGTCAGTCTGGTCTTCTGCTTTCTGATCTTCTCAACCACCATCATTTCTACTTTCACCCTTGGTCCAAATACGTGGTGGATAACTCAGGGGCACTCGCCCACTGAGCCGCATCCCCAGCCCTCCACGGATACATTTTTATGAATGAAACAGGCAGTGTCCCCTAGAGCAGTGGAGTGAGGGGAAGTAAGATGTGTCATTCAAGGGGACACCATCATTTTGTGACATTGTTATATTTGTATGAAAGTGTAGCATCTTCTCGAGAGCTGTGCAGAGCTGCTCAGGGGTGCAGCAGAGGTGAGGGGTTTCTGACCACCTCATCCTTGGGGATTACCCAGAGAGGACGCGGGTAGCTGCAGTCTCTGGGGCAGAGAGAACTCCCCCAATGCACCGTGAGTGCCAGCCAGTAAAACATACCAAGGAGCCGTGCTTTGGGATTTCTCAGGGTGTCTATGTGCATCGTCTTTCTTGATTTCACAGGAGCATTCCAAAGTGATGGTTTTTTATTTCATATCCCAGTGTAGAAACTGAGGCTTCGAAAATGGAGCCCCCCAACTGGCACAGCCGTACGGTGACAGCGTCAGAACTTGGAACTCGTTCTCCAGGCTCACTCCCTTCCTGCTGCAAGGACAATCAGCACACTGACTGTCCCCAGCGCTCCACGCTCACTGGGCACCTCCCTCCGAGTCCTGGTGACAGTGATGGACTTCACTGCCGAGCGAGGTGGGAGGAGGCAGCGGATGGGGTGATGTGATGTAAGGATGGTTCGGTGGCCCCAGAACCGGAGGCTGGGAGGAGGGTGGCTCGGCCAACGCCAGTCTCTTTTTCTGTGGTCTGTGAAGATGTGACAAGACCTGACGAGCCAGGCCGAGGACAGTGGCCGCATTGTTCTGCTGGACGGAGGCAGGACGCACTTCCTCGGCGTGTTTCCTTAGCCTCCTGAACTCCAGTGGGTGGCACGGCTCTCGTCCCCGGCCAGCTGCTCCTGTGGGGAGCAAGGGCGAGAGTGTGCTGGGGTTTTCACTTCTAGGGCTGGTGGCGGCTCTGAGCTCTGGGGCTGTCGCCCGGCAGAGTGAACCATTTGTGAACCAGAATCCCGGGGCTCTGGGGGAGACACAGAGGCACTGGAGGGACACAGGGTGGGTCCATCTTTCTGCTGTCACAGACATGAAAAATGAAGCACAGGACTAGCTAGGGACAGACCCGGGCAAGGGATGCCATTGTTTCCAGGCCAGTTGAGCCAGCTGGTATGAGGCCGGCCCCAGAGCCTGCCACGGCTGGAGTGTGTGACCTTGGCTGAGAGGCTTCACCTTTCCAAGCCGGACCTTTCTCATCCCTAGAGGGGAGCGCGGGTCCTGCAGAGAGCAGAGAAGCCACTGGGTTATGCACCTAAAGGGCTCCACGGCCTGGGCACGCAGGTCAGCGAAGCGATTGCTCTGTGCTGGGTACTGACCTTAGTCTGGTTTTCTCCATTGAGTCTGCAGCTCTGCAGTGTGCTAATAGCTAACTCTTGTGAATCACAACCAAGAGCCCTCCATCTGTCAAAACTCATGGAACTGGCCACTAGAAAGGAGGGGCCTTACTGTCAGTTAGTATTTAATAAGCCTGAGTTTTGTTTTTTCTTTTGAAGCATTTGTCCTCTGAAAGCTATCAGTGCTCACGACCCTGACACAAATTACAACTGTCAACTTAAAACAGGAAGGCCAAACGGGGCACGGTGGCTCATGCCTCTAATCCCAGTGGCTCCGGAGGCTGAGGCAGGAAGATCTTGAGTTCAAAGTCAGCATCAGCAATGGCGAGGTGCTAAGCAACTCAGTGAGATCCTTTCTCTAAATAAAATATATATAAAAAAAATAGGGCTGGGGATGTGGCTCAGTGGCAGAGTGCCCTTGAGTTCAACGTGGTACCCACCTCCCTCACCAAGGAAAAAAAAAAAAAAAAACCAGGAAGGCCAAAGGTATTAGTTCAAAACCCTGGATGTTTTTTTTCTAAATTGAGTTTTCTAAAAGCGCTTTGAGTGTAGATATACAGAGGCCAATATGAGCGCAATTGTAGGTCGGTGCCCAGAGTGTTGGTTAAGGGTCCTAAGATCTCAGCAACTAATCAGAAAACAAAAACCAGCCTGTGGTTCAGCAAAGCTAGTTTGTTTGGGGGCTTTAAGGGGAATTGCTACTCTTCCCTTGTAGCTTCTGTGCTTTCTGATGCCAAAGACTTCGGCAGTTTCCACGAACTCTCGGTGTATTTCTCAGAAGCGTGGTGAGGATTCACTTTCCTTTCTCTTGGGCAGACACTGCCTGCCCCCTCTGGGGCCTGGTGACAGTGGGAACACTTTCACGGTGTCCTCAGGAGCTACCCTCCCTCACCATTACTGTGAACCTAGCTATTTCCTTCTCTAGATGTTTGTCCTTTCAAGGTCAAGGGCTGGATCCGAATGATGTACGCATTTCCTAATGGTTCCTAGTACGGATGAAAAACCCATCAGCCATTATAGGCAACTGGTAAGACAGAAGAAGTGGTGCATCTTTTTTTTTTTGCAGAGAAATTGAATAAAACCTGGAGAAAAAAAATATCATGACCCAACAAACAAATGCTGTTCTATTCTTTCTAACCAGTAGAAACAGAGCGGAGAACTAATAGAGTGAGGCCCAGGGCAGATCGGGGTTGGCAAATAGACAATCTTCCATTCATGTGTCAATTATTTTTTAAGTGAATGCTTCTGACTGGACCTGTCACGGGGCACCTGGACTGTCCTTGCGTCCCTGTCTGGCCTGCTGTGGAGACTTGGCCGCATCCCTTCAGTCTCTGATTTTCCTTTCTCAGAACAACGGAAGGACAGAAGTCCTTACTACATCACACCTAAGGGCCTTCTAGTTTCAACACCCACCAAAGGCCACCTCTCACGGTGGACCTCAATGCGTCAGGCACAGCGAGCCCTGGGAACTGCCTGTGAGATGATTGAGGAGGTCGATTAAGTGATTTGACTTGACATGGCTTATTTCCTAATTTCTTTTTTTTAAAAAAATTGCTCAATATGCACGTAAATGTCAGCCAAGCTCCTCTTGAGCACACGTTCCAAGTTCGCAGTTTCCAAAGTGGCAGGTATTGCCTGTTAATTGGGAGTGTTTTCCACTTTCACATCTTTGATACCTGTTCTGTGGGTTAGGCAGGTTCTTCCTGAGGTAAAAGGGAGGTTTAGAGGTGATCTTATCCAGGACCCTAAACCTGGGGTCTCTAACCCTGTGAGCATTAAGTGCTCCGGGAACCGCCGGTGTGGCCCTCAGAATCCGTCACTCTTCACTGCTTTCTTACCTTCTTTTCATGGAAAGCTGTGTCGCCACTTGAGATGGCCACATGCGTTACCTATGCATTGCCATATGCCCTCGATTCTGTGCCGGAGCTTCCCACCCTGCGGGAGCGTGTGCATGTGCACGTGCAGGACCCTAAATTCCAGGAGGAGAGCACCTGATCCTGCTGTGTCCACCCATGCACCCCAGGGTCACAGAACAGGGCCCGGCACTCTGTAGGTGCTCAGTAAATGTTGGTTGACTGAATGAATGTGTGAACCCAAATAAGTCTCGGTTCAGTCTCACGTTCCCGGAATCCCCAAGTCAGATGCCTGAATCCTTTAAGCATATGTAATTTCTGAAGTTCCTAGAATAAAAACCAAAGGGCATGGGGTTGAATCCTAAACACACATCACACTTCCTAGAATGTTTACCCTTTCACGTCTCCACATCCCATACAAGGCAGACGCCTGGAGCTGCCCTCCCTCATTCTTCCCCAACCTTCACGCTGGCCCCAGTATCACCCCCATTTCTTCCCTTCACTACCCCTCCCCATCTGTATTTTTAGTTGACATATATGATTCATGCACATAAAACTTATCTCTCTAGAGGGTGCAATTCAGTAATTTTTAGTATATTCACAAGATTGTTCATCTGTCACCACTAAGCACAGATCATTTACATCACCCCATGAAGAAACCCACACCTCTTAGCAATCCCTCCCCATTATTCCTCTCCCATCCCTGGATACCACTTATTTACTATCTATGGCTATGGCTTTGCCTATTCTGGACATTTCATGTAAATGGAGTGACAAGATTTGTGACCTTTGTGTCAGGCCTCTTCCACTTAGCATAATGTTTTACATTGTACCGTACAGAAGTACTTCATACCTTTTTGTGACTGTATAATATTCCACCATGTGGATTTACTGTGTTTGGTTTATTGTTCATTAATTGATGACATTTGGGTATTTCCAGTTCTCAGCTATCATGAACAATACTGCTATGAATATTCAAGTCCAGATTTTTCTGGGAACACGTGTTTTCAGTTCTTTTTCGTAGGCACCTAGGAATGGAATTGCTGGGTCATATGGTTACTGGATGTTGAACTTTCTGAGGAACTGCTGTACCATTTTCCAAGCAGCTGAAAGAGATTTACATCCCCACCAACAATGTATGAGGGCTCCAGTTTCTCCATATCCTTATCTAATGTGGTTTTCTCTTGTTGTTGTTGTTTTGTGGTAGTGGGGATTAAACTCAGGGGTACTCTACTGCTGAGCCACATCCCCAGTCTTTTTTATTTTTCATCCGGAGACAGGCTCTTGCTAAGTTGCTGAGGCTGGCCTTGAACTTGTGATCCTCCTGCCTCCGCCTCCTGAGCAGCTGGACTAATAGCTGGACTAATGCTGTGCTGAACCCTGCTCAGTCTCCACTTTCCTGTTAACACCCCCTATTGTCCATCTTTTTTTTTCTTTTTTTTTTTATTGGTTGTTCACAACATTACAAAGCTCTTGACATGTCATATTTCATACATTAGATTGAAGTGGGTTATGAACTCCCAATTTTACCCCAAATGCAGATTGCAGAATCACGTTGGTTACACATCTACAATTTTACATGATGCCCTATTAGTAACTGTTGTATTCTGCTACCTTTCCTATCCCCTACTATCCCCCCTCCCCTCCCCTCCCATCTTCTCTCTCTACCCCATCTACTATAATTCATTTCTCTCCTTGTTTATTTTCCCATTCCCCTCACAACCTCTAGCCAATCCCTAAAAAACAAATACCAAATGTCTTCTTTGATATAATCAGAGCAACTATGAACAGAGCAGGGAGAAAGAGCAGGAAGAAAAGATTAACATTAAACAGAGACATGAGGTGGGAGGGAAAGGGAGAGAAAAGGGAAATTGCATGGAAATGAAGGGAGACCCTCATTGCTATACAAAATTATTGTCCATCTTTTGAACTGTAACCATTCTAGTGGGTTTAAAGTGGTAGCTCATGTGGGTTTTGATTCATGTTGACCTAATAATCAATGAGACTAATGATATTTGGTATCTCTTCATGAACTTATTGGCCATTTGGCCATTTTGCGGGGGGGATTTATCTATTAAAATCCTTTTTCTTTTTTTTTAGTTGAGTGAATTTTGCCTTCTTATTGTTGAGCTGGTAAGATGTCTTCATATGTTCTGGATACAAGTTCCCGTCCAAATAAATGACTTGCAAATGTTTTCTTCCATTCTTGCCTTTCCTTTTCCCCTTCCTTCCTTCCTTCCTTCCTTCCTTCCTTCCTTCCTTCCTTCCTTCCTTCCTTCCTTCCTTCCTTCCTTCCTTTCCAAGGTGCTGGAATAGAGCACCATAGCCTTGCACATACTGGGCAACAGGTTTTCCATTTTCCTTGTGGCGTCTTCAGAAATGCACAAGTTTTAATTTCGAGGAAGTTCATTTTACCTACCCTAGATGGATTCTTACTTTCCGTCTATGTTAGCGCCCGACCTTTCTTAGGTAACCGGCTCTAGCCTCTCTTGTTCCCTTCGATTCTCCTTTCTACATGTTACCCTGATATCCAGAGCAAGGGTCCTGAGGAAAGTGGGAAAATGCAATATCTTCTTTGAGCTTCAAATTCTAAGGTAGGGGAGAGCCTGGGACCTCCTACATTTTCCAATTTTGTTCCTTGCAGATATTAAAAACTGCAGGAGCACAATATGCATTTTTCTGACAGTATGGGTCTATAGACTTACCACATTAGATTTCCAACGTTGACCTTTTTTTCTTATTGATTTTTTTAAAAAAAATGACAGTGGAATGCATTACAATTCTTACTACACGTATACAGCACAATTTTTCATATCTCTGGTTGTATATAAAGTATGTTGACACCAATTCGTGTCTTCATACAGGTACTCTGTAAATGATGTCCATCACAATCCACCATCCTTGCTAACCCCCTGCCCCCTCCTTCCCCTCCCTCCCCTCTGCCCTATCTAGAATTCATCTAATCCTCCCATGCTCCCCCTCCCTACCCCACTATGAGTCAACCTCCTTATATCAGAGAAAACATTCGGCATTTGTTTTTTTTTTTTGGATTGACTAATTTCACTTATCATTATCTTCTCCAACACCATCCAAGGCTGACCTTAATGCTTAGAATATCAAGGAATATGAGGATAGCCTCATTCTTTCCTTTTTCAGGAAAAAGTGACCTAGAGCAGTTGAGTGATTAGGCAAAGGCCACCCCATTCACTTGTGAGGGTTCTGTGGACACTCAGGTCCCCTCATCTCCACTCCCCACAGGATCCTCCCTACCATCAACACACTCTACTGTAGCATGCTGCATCCGTATATGTTGTGTATAATATAAGTGCACATACAAACAAATATAGATAGATATATATTTAGTGTACATATAAATGTATTAGGTGTCCATCTTGTTAAAATGTAGTTCCCAGTCAGGTGCAGTGGCACATGCCTGTAACCCCAGCAGCTCAGGAGTCTGAGGCAGGAGGATCATGAGTTCAAAGCCAGCCTCAGCAATGGTGAGGTGCTAAGCAACTCAGTGAGGCTGTGTCTCTAAATAAAATACAAAATAGGGCTCGGGATGTGGCTCAGTGGTGGAGAGTCCCTGAGTTCAATCCCCAGTAACTCCCCAATAAATACATACGTACCCATATAAAATGCAGTTCCCAATTCAGTTGGCCTGTGGAGGGGCCTGAGGATACGCATTCCTGGCGCTGTGCTCGTGAGTGATGGCCACACTAGTCCCAGGAGCTCAGTTTAGGAATAGTAAGGATCTCATCCTGTGTTGTCCATTGCTGGAGCCTGAGTTGCACTGGGCACATTTGGAGTGTGCAGTGGACACATGAATCTGGTGGCTGCCATGTTGGATGATGGAGGTAGTTTATTTGGGATGTGGTCTCAGGGAACAAGAGTGTGACAGTGGGGAGAATGAAGTTGGAAGAGGAAAGTTAGTGCCAGTGTGAACCGCTGAGCGTGCTGCTGCTCTGGGCGACTGGGTCATCCCAGGAGGCACCCCAGGGGGACTCTTCCAGACGGGCTTCAGCGTTGTCTGGCTGGTGAAGGGAGGGACCAGCTTCTTCCATGGTCGAGGACTGCTCTGTGAGGAGTCACCGTAACGAGCTGAGTTTTGCTCATGCACCTGAGTTCCTAAGGGGCTCCAGCAGGAGTCCTCCCGACAAGCAAGGAAGCTGGGAATGTGTGGCGGAGGCACAGACTGCACAACACAACACTAAAGCAAAGTGCCAGGGTGGGATGGGCCATTAAAGGTACACACTTTTCTCTGAAAATGGGATCCCTGCAGCATTTTAGAAAAGAGGATCAAC